>NW_020799128.1:4180398-4193869 GCF_003259725.1 Athene cunicularia | reverse complement strand
GGGCTCCTGAGGGGAAGCCTGGGCCGCAGGGCCTGGCGGGGGCTCCCCTTCCCCCCCGCGCACCCGTCCTGGGTTTTGGCCAAAATTAGTGGCAAATCCGGGGTCCCGGCTACAGCAGCTGCGAGCGGCCTCAGTGTCACTGCCCCAACCTCCCTTCTGCGGGAGAGGGGAAGGTTCTACCAGCTGCAGCTTTTGGGAGATCTGGGCAAGAGGCATCTTTCCGCTAGGGGGAAGGCGTCTGCAGAAACCCTTGGCCCTCGTGATCGGGAAGAAAATCCGGCAGCCAAGAGCCTTGTTTGGTCCGTGGGCAAGTGCTGCCTGTCACAACACCACAGAACTGATTTTGACCCACGTACCTCGTGTGCTCCAAGAAAAAAACAACCCCAAACCAAAAAAGTCCACACAACGCACCCCCAAAAAACTACATTCTTCCCACCTGCATGAAGAACAGTCTTCCCCGGGGTGCAAATTTGAATTATTTCAGGAAAGAAACTTAATAAAAGCGGGGCAGGTGACACCATTTGGCGCTGGGGAGCGCCTGGAGCGCAGCCACGCAGGCGGAGAGGGCACGGGCGGCCCCGGCCCGCAGACAATGCCAGCCTTTATCGCGGCGAGTCAGCCGGAAAGAATGGGAAACTGCCAGCTGGAACCCATTAGCTAAAATATTTGTCTTAATGGGCAGAACTTGCTCTCCCTCCCCGTATTCTGAGCAGTGACAGTATTTACACAGCTGTTTAAAAATACCCAGGAGGGTCCTGCCATTTGTCTGGTAAAACATGACAATGATTTTCTGCAAACTTTACCAAATCCTAGATACTTGCCACTGAAGTCTTGTTACTGTATTTTTCACCAATCCAATTAGCAAAACAAGGCTGGAAGACACTCGCGGCCTTCCTCGACTCACCGGAAAGGGAGCAGCAGCCCCACGCAGCGGCACGGGAGCCACGGCACCTTGGGGCTGCCCCTGGCAAACCTTCCCCTGCAGATACATCTGCGCTTTGTGTTAAAGGTTATCCATAAGAGACCCAGGTGATACTAAAATTGAAGGCCATTTTATTGTCATAGCAAATACCAAAATAAAAAGGCTTTTAATTCAATACGTAGTAAGATCAACGACTGTACTGGTAATGCATCGCCATGCTCCCGCCAGCAACTCCCAGGTATCAGCAGTGCCACAAACCTGTGTTTAATTTTGTTATACAGAACGCTTTGAAAACTCAGATCTTCATTTCCATAACCCGAAATCTTGAAATGAGGACAAAATGTCCGATAAATGCAATAAAGATTTATATGTAGTGACATATCTACTCTGGAAAATTAAGGAAATTATACAAATGATGAAGAAACCTGAATGAAAACACAACAATGGATTTTGGCTTGTGAAAACTATATGAATTAACTTTGTTTTTGCTTTTTCTGCTCTTATTACAGTTTAACTAAATTACAAGAATACCTTAGCAGTAATGTTTTCAATTAAAAAAAATCATTAAGACCTATTTATTCCAAACTATTGTCTTACTGTGGAGTCATACAAAAACATATTTTATAATACCACTTTGGCTTATTTGGGTCTTTTCATTAGTGAAGAATACTCATGTAAAAAGTTGGGTTTAGTTACCAATGGAAATCTCTAACATGAGTGTGGAACAATCCCAAATAAGATCACCCTCCAAGGTTTAGGTACCATTACCCCACTGCTTTCTGTACTCCCTGTCCATCACCTCCCTGCAGGGAGCGATTTATAAAGGGCTATGTTGTCTACCGGAGCACATCCCTCTAGAGATGGAACTTCCCTTCGCTCATCTTTTCCAACAAATACAAAGATGACACACAGGAGACGGGACTTTTCTCCAGCAGAAACTGATGCTTATCTCTTATTTTGTGTTTTCAAATATCAATAGTCACTTTCCTAACAGGGAAAACTGAAGTAAAAATACTGGAACCAGCAGCTGAAATTAATCAGATTTCTCTCTTAGTGTGATCGCCTTATTAAAAAAGCTAATGCATATTTAAAACACTGAAGAACAAAACCAAGTGTAGTAGGTAGCAAGTGTTTGGGGCACAAGATTGTAAATGCAATAGGCTGGTCTCTGACAACTAAGTTAGCACTTAAACTTGCATCATCTCTATTAGTATGTTGGCTGCAAATTATAACAGCAATTAATAAACAGGCTTTCCTGCCAAGTGGCAGATGGATTAGGGAGAGAGAAAAAAAAATGTTCTCTCTAGGCCTGAACTTTTGTCTTTAACACCCCCTCAAGTTTTGCACGTGTGTAAAATAAAACCCTATTACCTCTTTTCTTCACGTACCAGATGCATTCATCAGTTTTCTGAAGTGAAAGGTACATTATACAGCATTGTTCTGAGCGAAAAAGGAAAATTTCTCTTTGGACAGTTCAGACACAAGAGGTTCTTTTCTTTGCCCTGGGACTTTTCAGTACAATGTTTTGTGTCCTTTGCTACTGGTAAATCTGCCTTTCACGAGGTCTGTTCAGAAAAAAACAACCCAAACCAACAGTAACTTGGTTCCATTCATTTCAGTTTACCTGAATGTCCTATTTCTAATAAGACACTGTAAACACTAAAATACAGTCAGTCTTGCAGAGGCAGATAACGTACTGTAATGACCGCGGGATGAGTCATTCCAGCAGTTACTTGCCAGCAAGGAGTTTGCAAAAAGCAAAGTCAGGGTCCCTGAGACAAAAATTCTTTTCTCCCTAGTTTTTCTAACTATGACAGCCATGACAAGTACCATGCTTGCAGCCTGATTTCACTGAAGATCAAGTCCAATTATCCACTGGCAGGACGCTGCCTCCATCAGCATACCTACACCCCTCAACTAGCAGCTAAACCATTGGGAAAAGCCTCAAAGCACAGACTACTTTGCCCTCCTCAAATATGACAAATGGAAAACAAACCAGTGTTAAGATGCAGAAAATGAAGAGTTTGGGCCACTACCTGCGCGACAGATGGTCTAAGGCTTAGATCCCCCCATGGTAAGTAGGTGACCCGCAGGATTTCAGCTGAACTTCTAATTCGCTGCGCACGTGGTCTCAGCTGCCCTACCAAGGCAAAAACACATCGGCTCAGACCTCGGTAAAAGGTGGTTTTGTGCATTTGCTACACCCTGCACTCAGGACGGACCTGGGGCACAGACAGAGGCTGTTCGGTGGTCCCAGTGCCCCACACAACAGGCACTAACCTGCCATCTGGGCAAGGTCTGGGCCTTCGAGCAGACACACGTAGTGTACAAAAGCCTAGCACCTTTTGTTTTTTAAAAGGGGATTGAAATAAAGTATGCAAAATTTCCAACAAGAAAAACAAAACAACAAGTTGTAGCAGCAATTCCCCTTCCTCCAAAACCTCAAAGTTTCTTTACTGCCAACTGCTACGAGCCACCTCAATCCAAAGGGAAGCGCCCACCTAAGCTGGCTGCAGGACAGCAGCCTGCCCAGCCTCTCCAGAGTCACTTGGTCTGTGTGTCCAAGAGCAGGGAGAGGTGTGTCTAGAGGACACACCTGGAGATGGCTGCTTAGAAGTTACCAGAAAAAACACCCCATGAATACCAAAGTCTTTGTGTCTAATTGTCATACAAAAGTTTGAAAGGATTAAGTCTGATTCATCTTTTTCAGTACAGGAAAGGGGGAAAAGAAAAAGGTACTTCCCAGTTCATGTTTTTTTGATATAAAACGAATAGAAATCTTTCTTTTCAGTTGACATTATGAAGTAGTTTTGTGTCCTCGCTGGTTCCTGCCCCGTCCTCTTCTTGGATCCCTTCTGCCAGCCCCTCTGCAAATTTGGTCTGGCTCCCCGCATAGTCCATGAACATGTTGGGAATATCTTTGCCGAAATATATCTTGCTGTTTGCTGCGATAGCCTTGTATTTCATCAGCTGCAAGTACTCAGGAGTTAACTTCAGCTGCACAAAAAGAAAACGGATCACCAACAGCTCTGATTCAGTCAAAAGCAAATTTCTGTCATGAGCATGCGAGGCATCTCCTTTTCCACACCACTAGCAGGCATGCTCATCCTCTCTTCCGCTGAAAAGACGGAGTGCCCAGATGAAGGCTCTCTTTCAGTATGTCTAAGTGAAGCTCTAAATCCCAGTGACTAAATGGCAAAATGAGAAAGTGATGGAGGCAGCTGGGGAAACGTTCAATCCAAATGTACCGGAGATGGAGATGCTCGAAAGCACATAACTCACTGAGAGCCCTTGCAATGCAAGCTACTGGAGAGAAAAATACAACTGGCTTTTTTCCAGAGAGTAGATTGACGAGGCTGTTTCAGAGAGCAGAGCTCATTCGTTCAGGATAATGACATTATAACAGAGAGGATAGAATAACTGGGACAAAACCTGTGCACAAACATCCCAGACCTCTGCCCATTCTCACTGACCCTTACAAAAACTGAAAGTCTCCCTGCTGGGATGTCCTGGGAACTTGCTGTAGGCAGCAACAACCTGGCAGTTCAATCTCTGTCTCCAGGGGGTTTTGAGGGGTTTTTGCTTTTGCAGTACCAAGGCTTTGCCAGGCTACTTAGCTTGGTGTATAAGATCAGCTCCATTTGTTCTTCACCTGAACACCCATTTACTCGAAGGCTGCCTGTCACTCTAGAGACGTCCCTGCTCTGATGGCTCGCCAGCTCGCAGGCCAGAATGAACCGACATTTCTGGTTACAACAGTGTGAAAGGGCAACGCTGAAACTGGTATTTTATCTACAGAGGGAGCCACGGCCCCATTAACCAATAGCAGAGCTGTCTCCAGAGATGACCAGATATTTTATGTATCTTGACCTAAATTCATCCATCCATCCAGAGAAGAAAATGAATTTGTAAATAAGGATCTAATTGTTACAGCCTCGAGGAAAATTTTTCTGAGATGGCGGCTTTGTTTTGCTTTTTGACTTACCCAATAAGACACAACAAGGAAACAATAAACACAGACTGGTTTTTTTTGCTGAGTATTTCTATCCAGTCTAACGTGAGGAGCCCAAGGGAATGACCATACCTTGTTAGCCTCGGCTACTTTCATAGCAGTGTAGCATTCAGCGTCGGCTCTTGCCTTTTCTCTCGCAAGAAATGCAGCATCTGGAAGAAGATACATGCTCTCATATTCACTTTTTTATTTCCAGCCACGTTAGCACCATTTGCAGCTGGAAACTTTTTAAAGTGGCCAGTACCACATCTGAACTGCACTGGACACAACAAGGGGAAAAGGGAACAAAACGGGAAACCCAGAAACGGGATCTCAACTTACATCTAAAACGCTGCAGGATGACAGCACTGAATAAGTGAATTGCATCTGCAACTGAAGACCTCAAAGCATTTTATAAACATAAGGGTTTTATTACTCCCCCTGTCACACGGACTGGGAACACTCTTTCTTCTCTAGCCAGCCACTAACTCTCGTGCTGAAAACGCAGCAACTGTTCCACTGCAGAAGTGGTATTTACCCACAACATTTGCACAGGGCTCCAGGAACAGCACAGCAGGCTGCTCTGCAGATGAAGCCTGCAACTGTGAACGCAGTTCCCCAGATGGGATTTTGTCTGGGATACTGAGGTTAAGGTTCTGGCACGTAGAGGCAGGCAATTTTAACCTCTCCAGGCTCTGCCCCTCGGCCAGATGTTGGAGACCTGTTTCTCTGCAGCATCAACAGTTGTGTAAAGGGTCTGATCCTGCAGGATACTGCAAGGAAACACTCTTCCTTTCTGCATTGCGCTTTTTTCCCCTTTTGTTATCTATGCAGTGATAACAGTGGGGTATCAGTCCCCACGTTAAGGTAAGGTGAGTGTAATCTGTCTGGTTCGATGGGATCTCAAGACTCTCCTGTGACAGGCAGCCACCCGACTGTAGTACCTGCCAGGCTGGGTCTGAGAGTTGCACAGCTGGATAAACCATTTGTTTACCTGCACTACCAGGGGGTCCTGTGAGCTCCTACGCTTCAAAACCATGTAAGCAACTGCATGGCTTGGCCCATGACTTCTTTTTTTTGGCTACAGGGAGTGGTCCCGCTCAGAGACACCAGAGAGAACAAGGGAGACAGGAACCCTCCACCCGCACAGAGTCACACTGAAGGCCTGACACCCGGGGACACACATTTGTAAGAAATAAAACCCACCATATTTCTGCAAAGAGCTTCTTAATGAGAAGCTGCTGATCTGTAAAACTCTTAATTGGTTCCTCAGCGGCCTTCTGCAAAAGCTTGACAGGCCCTAGAATGAACGTAACTGAAAATAAGGCCTTGCCACTCTAGGCTGGAAATGGAGAGCCCTTTCCAGGCCCTGGAACTTCCTTGGCAAAGGATTGTATCAGATGGGTGGGGGGACATCTTAACAGTACAACCTCCCTAGAAAGATCACCTCAAGAAAGAGGGTTTCAAGAAGCACAGTCTGCAAAGAAACATTCCTACTCCTAACTCTGGTCAACCCTAGATCCTAAAAGTAGTCAGCTGCAAAACTAAAGGAGGATGAAAAAGCAAAAATGTAAAACAAACAGAGATATTACAGGGTTACTGGTTAAAGCAAAATACTACATTTTCAAAAGATGACACTCTCCTTCCCCTTCTCTCAATCTTTACCAGTTGGAAGCTACATAACATACCCCTGCTGTTGCAGAGTGTGTAACAGCCAGACTTTGTTTTCTAAATATTTCACGCTACACAAAAAACTAAAGCTAAATCTGTGTATGTCTTCTTCAGAGACAGGTGCTAGAAGAATCCTAAGCAAGAAAAGGATAGAAAGCTTCCACAACCCTGCCCTACTGCAGATAATCAAGAGATTATCTTGCAGCCACAAGAGATGTGGCTGCCCCCACAACACTGCACACTAATATTTTAGGATGCTTCCACTTCTCTGCGAGTTTGCAGCCATTATCCAAAACCTGGCATGACTTTTAGGAAGACACCAGCCTGCCATTCCCTTCTGCCGGACCTGTGACAACTACACTTCCTGCACTTACTTTAAATGAATAATCACCCACGAATCTGGAGTCAAGCTTCACTAACTCTGTCACTGCCCAAATATCCTGCACGTCTTCTATTATCCTGACCCATCTGCCCCACTGAAAACTCCACTGAAAGACAGGCTGTGAAAACGCCGGGAGAATCTGAGTATTCAGACACATTTATTCAGAACTGCAATGCCTTACAAAAGGTACCACATACATGGGCTCACACGCAAGATTCAGAGCAGTAACTTCACCCCTGCGAACATCGGCCTGGATTGAAGAACAGAGTCAATACACACCCTTCAAGAACTACTTAACTCCATGGCAAAATGCTTCAGGCACTTCAGATAAAATTCACCCCAGAACATTTACTTACTGGAAAGCTCACCGCTCACCTTCAATCTCGGAAATCCGTTTCTCTGTTTCCTTTTCCATCACTTTCTGTCCGTAAGTTATTTCAGCAACTTGTGCAATTTTTTCTGCCTCTGAAATGAAAAAAGAACACAGCCATGCTGTTGTCACACAGTCTTCCTAACACCAGAAGCAGCTTCACCCATGAAAGTCCTCCCAACCCGCTTCTGGCAGAAATAAATTGTGGGAAGGGGAAGAATTTTCAGTCCTCAGAAGGCATCAGTCTACGTTTGTGGGCAAAGCTGGAACCCACCTGAAAAACATTTTGAGTTTCTCTGCAAGAGTTTCAGATCAGCAGCAAACAGATGCAGCAGAGAGATCCCCAAAAGTGAATCAGGTTCACCCCTCGCTGGTGCCTGGGCTCCTTTTGGTGCCCACCCCACCGCACCCCCCGCAGTCAAGCAGAGATACAGACCGATGAGAGCTTTCTTCCTTTCTGTCTCCGCTTCCTTCTCCACCACCTTCTGCTTCTGGGCTGCAATCAGCAGCTTTGTCTTCTCACTCTCCCTAAGGAGCCAGAAGAAGCCAGTTACAACGTGTGAGCTCCCTGCAGTGTGTGGCCTACTGCATCTCCAGGATGAGCTGCTGCCTCAGTCCTCCCTCGAGCACCGGGTCAGGGGAGGCAGCAGTCGGGAGCGACTCCGTGTACCTGCACACACAGAGCTTTTTTCCTACATCAAGGCATCTTTTTCTCCCCTCCACAGCAGGAAGAATTTTCCACCAAGAGAGTGTGAAACACTCCCTGCTACTCTCTGCAGGCTACCACAACACCTCCTACAAGAGGCAGGTCACAGACCATGTCTAAGTTTTTAGGGCTACTGTTAATGAGGAAATTATTTAAACAAAGAAATGAAAATCCTCTAAAAGCCTTGCCCTCACAGATGGTTATTCTTCATTTGGAAGTATCCAGCTTTGAAATCTTCCTTCACTCAATCAAATGGCCCTGTGCATTTTACATGCCAGAGCCTTTTCTATCTTACCGTTTGGTACGTTCATGTTTTAGAAGCGTGTATATAAATAAAACGCTCCTGCTCCCAATCAAGGAAGAGAGATTAGAGACAAGAAGCCTCTCTCAACACATATCAAGTCTCTTTCAACATACATCCTGCTGTATTTACGGCAACAGGTGACAGGCTGACTTGGGATTCTGCCTATCATGACCGCACCACACACGACTCGCCATGATCCCAGGAGGTCACAGAGACACTGGGGAAGCAAAATGGATGAGAGGGAACTTATTCTGGCCTACACAGAGTGTTGGCAGAGTGCTCAGAGAACATAAGCACTTCTGAATGATCAAGTGCAAGGGAAGGCAGCTGGCTCAGAGCATTGAAAAGGGATCAGTATGTCAAGTGCTATTAAAGAAAGTTATTTCAAAGCTTTGCAAGTCTTCAGCCTGTTGAATCAACAGTTTCTCCATCCCAGTCAAACAACAGGATTAGTGGTGGAATCTGTCCACCTGCCACTCACTCACACGCCCTGGGAGGCCTCTTTGAAAGAGGGCCAGTGTCAAGAGGAAGGAGCCCCTGGGCGAGTAATTTCTGTGCTCAAGTGTTCAAAATGGAGAAGTATCTTCCAAGTCAGCTGTGCCCTGGCAGGCACTTCCAGTGACAGCCACGTGCTCATCTGGTGCAGCCTCACCAGAGCCTTTCTGCACGGCAGCACGGGGCCGCGAGCAGGCCTGGCAGAGGGCACTCCGATCACTGCACGCTCTGAAAACACATTAATCTGGATGACCGATTCCTTTTGGTAACACAAAGGTGCAAGTCTCAGGCACTTACATGAGCTCATAATTCCTCCGGATTGTTTCAGGGATGTTTGGCTTTGTAACTCGAACTGCCTGGAAAGAGAGACCGAAGAAAACATAGGCAAGCAGCCAACAATCAAAAGCCAAATGGCCCCCGAGGCTGCAAAGGGAGGGGGAGCTAACACGTAGGGCATGCTCTGCCACACAAAGCTTTCACATGCTGCAGAAGTCGTGACCAGAGCAAACACAGGACTGAATGATCTCTTGACGTGACAGGAGATTAGAACCCGGGTAAACCAGTACCCAGAATAACACCAAGAAACCCAAGACATCAAAGCTATGAAAGGATGGAAAGGATACTGATCTCATCCCTCAAGTTAAAGTCTGTATTATAAAGCAGTTTTCTAAAAAAGTTTCACAGTTTCATATTTCCTTTTAGCCCTTACCCCTCCTTAAGATCTGCACCTTAATTATGTCAAAGTGGAATCCTGATTACCTGTATAATTAATCCAGGGGCCATTGTAGTTAGGTCTTGCTGTAAGGCCAGTTTGAGGTTTTCATCAATCTGATCTGATTGGGGGAAAAAAAAGAAAAAATGTAACAAAAAACCCCACAAGGCAGCTTGCTGTCAACATGTACAGAATTAGCTGGAATGACTCAGATTTCTCATTCCTGGAAAATCACTACAAATCTAAGTTTGATGTAGAAGTGCTGGGCTGAGAAGAACCATCCCTGACCCCAAGGCAGGTTCCCATCTCTCTCAGCACGTCAAGTAGCGTTGACCAGCACCAAACACTTGGGACAGACTATAGGAAGAAGCCAAGCATAAAATCAAACTCCTTCCCATTTCCCATAACCTGCAGTCTGGAATCCTTCCGAGCCAGAAGCAGCATCTTTACAGTAAAGAATCTCTGCTCTAACCCACTTCCCCACTGACATCCTCTCAACTAGGTCCTGAAGTAACATGGCCCAGCTAAACTGTGACTGATTAGGAACGGCATCTGTGCCAGCAGCAAAGAAAATGGAAAGGCAGAAACGTGAAATGGCTGCATTAGTTATTTTAATAGGCTGCAAAAAACTCATCAGTAATGTCTGCTTGGCTCTATGGGTAACGGTTAACTCCAGCGTAGCTAAGAAATTTCCAAAGGAAATAGAAACCAAAGCCCTGGTTCAGTGAGAAGCTCTAAGGACAGCAGTGTTTCCAGTTGGGGCCGGCTGAGAAGTGCACAGGGAAAATAAAAATGTAACGGCTTTGAAAATGATCACATCACACTCCTTGATCACTTGCTTTGGTCCCAATTTAGCGATCTGGAACTCACACTCCTAACGAAGTTCAGCCAGGAGTCCGGGAAACAGCTGTTATCAGTTTCCTGCACCTGCTCGCAGATGTGGGGGCAGAACACGACCTAAGGCTGCTCGAAACGGGCTGTGCCCCATCGCGGAACCCCCGAGCCAGAAAACATTCAGCTCAAACAAAGAGTTACACGGGAGTTTATACAAGTTCCTTCTGTGCAAATCAGCGGCTTTGAGCCCATTTCAAGCAGTTGTCGTCAGCAGCTGCCAACATCTGGAGTCTCCATCGCCAAAGAACCAGTACACCCGCCAGCACTCCCATAAAGGAACTGGGGGGGGAACTGGGCCCCAGTTCTGCAGCTTGTGCAGAGGCCCGGCAGGATGCGGAAAGCCCAGCTGAGCAGAGAACAGGAGTTCACAAACATCCCGTGTTCTTTCAGGCACAAATTCTGTCCATTTGGGGTCCTAAACCACTCACAGCAACACTTTCCCCCCAGTCAGCGCTGCTGTGGCGCTGAAACGCTGCGAGGGATTTCTTGTCAGTGCAAAGCCATAAATAAGACACTCAGCACTGGCAGCGATTGGTCTATTTCTACCAAGAAACCACAACTTTTCTTTAGAGTCTCTCGCAGCGTGTCCTTCCAGTGCCCGTGCTGCCCCATTTCCCAGCAGCCGGAGGTGGGGGGGTCAGCAGGCCCTTGCCAAGCAGCCTCGTTTCCCAGCGCTCACTCGCGGTGCCAGGGCACGTGAGGCAGCTGATCAAACCCACAGGCCAGGGAGCGCTCGCTCGCACTTTCTGTAACAGCGCAGAGCAGAAGACTGCCTCTTCCATCTGGACTAGCAAATGCTGCCACTGATTCAACAAGTCACATTTGCTAAACACACAAATAATGCTGCAGAGTTACTGCTCCTCTCCCTAAACCCTGTTCCTGCTGGCAGGTTTTTTGTGGTTTTTTTTTTTTTTGTTTGTTTGTTTTTTTTTTTATTACAACATACTGAAGCACTCAGCACCAAAAGATAACAAGGAGTAAGTAACTATAGCTGGCTAAGGACCCCGATTCCAAGCAGAACGGACACTGGATTAATAAGTAAAAAGCCCATCAGTTGGGGCAGTAAGTTCTGCACTAACAGACCATGCAAATGATCAACAGAAACATCACTCCAACAGCAGAAGGGGGCTCACCGAACAGCTCGATGTAGACCTCCTGCAGTGTGTGGACGCTGCAGAACTGGTTCAGCTCATGGTGAATCTTGTTGAAGATGAGAGCTTTGTCATAGTCGGCGGTGTAGTTCTTCACTATGTCGTATACTACAAAAGAAAAAAAACCAAACCAGCTGGGATGGAGGGATGGCTCAGGTTGGGCTGAGCACTTGCAGCAAAAATTTGTGGCCCAGCCCCAGCAGGCAGAGCCGCAGTGACACTCTGAAATGAGGAACCCACCCCCAGGAGAATTCTGCACCACAACTGCTTTGTTCGGGGAAGTTTTATTCAGCACTAATATTTCATAACACCCTGCCCGATATTCTGTCACGTGCTTTGTGAACAGAAGGACAGTGACCAGTGCCAGCCCTTTCTGCAGGATCTGCAGATGCACGTGGGCTGTGTCTGAGCTGCAGGACAGAGAACGGTGCTCTACCCACCACGAGGGACGGGCGTCCTGGGGCTGACAGGAACCAGAGGTCTCCAAGCGGGCAGCGACGAGCCAGGCAGTTACACCACACTTGTAACCAACAGGACGTTAAAAGTCAACGTTTGGAAAAAAAAGGCTGCACAGGTTGTTCTCCTTGGGCTCCAGAGGCGGCCTTCTGCCCAGACACGTGTCTCCCCCACCTCTCGCACACATCATTATTCAAATCAGTTCTTCACCAAAGTGTAAAGCCCAGTGGGGCCGTAATAATACAAATAACACAAGTGATGGATGATGTTCAGGTATTAGTGAAGCAGCTAGCAGCACAGAACAAGTATGTGCATGAACTAATAAGCACACAAAACGTCTGGGAGAGCTGGTTTAAAGTTTATGCCCAGGAAGTACAGGGCTTTACAAGGTACACAGGGGACACAGGCGGTAGGCCCAGTTCCAAACCAAAGCGCAGCCACGGGCAACCTCTTGACCCCATCACACACCAGCAGAAGCACCAACAGCTCCGCGGGGCTGGAGCTGCAGGGGCACAGGGGAGGAGCTCACCTGCACTCTGGATGAGGAAATTCACCACCTCGATTCTGTCGAAATAAATCATCACTCCTCCACTGCCAGAAGAAGAAAAAGGAAGAGAGAAAATGAAGTGTGCTAAAGGCCAAGCGCTCTGCCTGCGCAGCAGGGCAGCTCTGAGCAGGGGACACTCCCCTCTAGCGGGCTGAGGCTGCGACTCGCCAGCAAACCCCCAACGCCCCTCGCCTCGCACCAGGCTCCTGGTTTCAATTACACACATCTCCAGAAACTGGAGCATGAAAACGTGTGCCCAGGCTCAGAAAACTCAGTGCAGGCCCTGAGGATGGCGGCACATAAACCATCCCAGCGGGGTCGTCAGCCAGGGGGTGACGCATCACTGAGACTTTCAGCAATTTCATCTGGAGGGGTGGCAGGAAGCGCAGCCCGGGGAAACAAATCTACATGTTTTAAAGCATCCTGGAGCAATCAGTGGGGAAAAAGGGGAAAGGATCCAAAGGTTTCCAGCAAAAATGACAGACTGCAGGAGGTATCAGCTGAACATCTCACCTGGTACCACAAGGAACGTTCTTCACCTCATCTGTCTGCAACGTGGTCTGAAGAGAGATTTAAGAAAAGCGGCTTAAGAGTCAGGATTTTCCCTGCGCAAACCCTACTTGCTTCTAAGGGTATGAAACAGCCAGAGGTTTCTTCCCACATGCCCCCCTTGCACCCCTCGGGGAAACCACTAAAAGCCAGACCCGAACCTGCCTCGTTCGGTCCCTCGTGCAAAGCTCGGCGGGCCGGTCCTGAGAGCCGCTTCTCCCCCGGTACCGGGCACAAGCACACGCCGCCACCACCGCGCGCCCCCCCAACCCAGCCCAGACCCGGCGTTCACCACAACGGCTCCCGAGCCACCACCCCGCG
>NW_020799128.1:4176283-4180348 GCF_003259725.1 Athene cunicularia | reverse complement strand
ATCCCATCCCATCCCATCCCATCCCATCCCATCCCATCCCCGTCCCCATCCCAATCCCTGTCCCCATCCATTGCTGCTCCCAGCACCCTCGGGCACGGCCTGGCTCACCTCCCCGCACTCTGGCACCCCTGGAATAAGCTGCTCTAAAAGACAAACCCGGTGCTTTGGTAACGGTGGTGCCTAATGACTGCTTAATACGATGTTTGTGAAGTGCCTCAAGGACGAAACACGCCCTGTGAGCACTCGGTGCAACTCACGGCGGCCCCGCTGGGCCTTCACCTGGTAGCCAGGAGCCGCTCTGGGGTCAAGGGGCCCCTCGCCTGGGTGCTGGCTGATGTGGTGACCCGTTTATTGGCCTGGGGAGCCCCGAAGTCATCTGTCAGGCCTCAAAATGGTCAGTGACTGTTGCAGCTCTTACCACAGTACGGCAGCAGCAGGGAACAAATTTGCACAGAGTTGAAAGTGCATAAAACGTCAATTTTTTGTTTGGCTGGGGAGGCGAGAGAAAGCTGCTCCCCAGCCAAACCCTAAAGGAGCAGCTGAGCCTGGCAAGGGAAATCCCTGGCAAGAGCCGGGGCTGTGGGGGGCTGTGGGAGGCTGCAGGGCGCTCGGCCGGGCCCTCGCCCACTCTGACATGGCTTTGAAAGGGAAAGAAGGTGGGCAGAGGGACTGTGTGGGGGGGAAATACTTAACAAATTAAGTCTATCGAACGTTATTTGCAGATTATGGTGCAGAATTGTGTTAAAGTATGTCCGGGCTCGTTACATGTCAGTGCTAACAATACAGCACTTGGCAATCAAGGCAGTTCTGCGGCGTTGGCCATTAATCATCCTCTGACAGTCCTGAGACGGAGCGGAGGAAACCGCTCACATGTGCTCGCTGCACCTCTTTACCCTCGCTGCAATCGGGGCAGGAGAAGTTTCCTTTGAGTCGCTGCCCACGCGAGCCCCGCCGGCGGGCGATAAGCGGAGGGTCCTGATTTCACGTCCCAGGCATTTCGAGGGGCACTTGGGGCAGGCAGAGAACAGCGCCGGCATTTCTGCCACTGCCGCGACATCTCACGGTGCCAACAAGCTCTCAGGGGAACAACCCCTCTGGGAAGAGGCTCTTGAGAAAGGGTCAAAATGTGGCATTTCGGCAGCGTTTTCCTCTTCATCCTCCATCCTCATGCTCCACAGGCTCCTGTTCACCCCCAACCCCGGGGCCGGGGGGTTTGTTCTTGGTGGGGATGGTCCCGGTGGGAGCCAGCGCCGCCGTCCTGGCACAGCGGAGGGAAACTCACCATGAGGCTTCGCTCCGTGCTCCGCGTCGTCCCGCAGACGCCAGTGCCGTGGCCAGGCGCCAGTGTGCCAGGTCATCCTCCCAGTAAATAAAGGAGCAATGTTTCCAGCCCCCCGACGCTGTTTTCTAAAGGGAAATGATTAATGGTGCTTGGAAACCACAATTCATCCCGGGAAAGAAAGTAGATTTACCCGAAACATGCGTGAGAATTAGCACTCAGATCAGCTCTTAGGGCAGAGGAGGGGAAGCTAATGGCAAACAGAGCCCGTCTGTGCGCGGGGGGAGAAAATACCCTGTGAAAAACATGGGCTGGAGAAGCTGGATGGAGTGGCTGCCAGAGGCAGTGCCCCCCCGGGCTGGAAACCTCCTCCCCTGTCTCCTTCTGCCCTGTAGCCAAGATGGTGGCGGCAGAGGAGAAGAGGAATCTCCCCGTGAGCCTCCCGACACGGCACGGGCGAGGGTGAATTCTGCTGGCGGGACCGAAACTGGTCATTCCCAAATGTCCCGGAGGTACCGGGACCAGGGAGAAGCAGGAGGGGTTTTGCACAAGACCCCAGAGAGTTCCTGACTGCAAATGCCAAATCCTTTAGAAACAGCCCCGTTTCGAGCTGGGGGGGAACAGTCTCACCCTGCTCCTGCCGGTGGGAACCACTGGGATGGCGCTGGGCTGCGCCATGGCAGATCCGAGTGTCGAGCCCTCGCCGCGATGTTCCTGTTGTCCCTGCAGCAGCCATCGAGGTGCTTCATCCCTGGGGTGCAGGAAACCTCAGATTGGGGCAAAACCCAGTTTTCCTCCACGAGGGCGGGAGGGAAGTGGCCACAGCAGCCTCGGCCCGGAGCTGGGAGCAGCGGCATCGTCCCCCCATCGGCAGGTCCGGCTGAGCCACAGGAAAGAGACAGGGGCCGGTGGGTTAGGAAATGCATGAAAAAGGCTTTCAAGCACAAATCCTGACCTGGCTCCAAGCTGCTGTGCTCTCCCCTGCTCAGGGGCTGTGCAAATGCCGGGAGAGCAGTGAGGGAGGGGAAAGGGCTCCCTTGAAAGGAAGCAGGGACCGGTGGCACGGATTTATCACCCAATCCCAGAGATAAAAACAAGATCTCTGCCTTGATCTCTGCTCTGGATCAAGGCAGTGGCCAGCCCCGCGCAGGTCCTGTCCCGTGAGCGGCGTGGAGGAGCTCAGAAAGGGCTCCAGGAGGGTGATTTATTTGTGGGATTCCGGGAAGGGCTGGGGAAGCCTCAGCGAGGTGCTGAAGCCCAGGTCAGGAGTCAGCCCTGTCTCGGTGATATATTTAGAGCGGGATAATGTAAGCGACAGGAGGAAAAAAAATGAAAAATCCGTGGAGGAGGTGCAGATCCATCCCCTTGGCCGGGGAGTTACTGGATGATCTGAGCCAGGGAACAGATAGTTGGATTTCCCTAGTTTCTCCCTTCAAATAAATCACAACTCCAGAGCCCTTTAAACTCTGCAATATGATCTGTTCCAATAAGGAAGGGAATGAAAGGCTGCGTCTCTCTGGAAGCCTCCAGAGCCATAAATCTACTATGTACAAACACATACCAGATTTCCAAGTGCATTTATTTTATTGTATTGTTTTAACAGAAAAATCAAACTGCAATAAACTCAGTCCCTCATTAGCTGTCTCTGTGTCCAGGCCAAACGCTGCTAACGAATAAAATCAGGACAAAGGAATGTGGCTGTCGGTCAAAAGCCCGGCTGGGCGCTGACCCCCCCTGAAAGGCTCTTCCCCATGAATCCCACAGAGGCAGCAGGATCGGGGGGAGCCGAGGGGCCGGTGCCTGCACTGCCCATCGCTGCGGGTTCGCTGAGGCATCACCCCAAATCCAGAACCACCCCCTCGGGACCCAGCACCCCCGCCATGGATCCGGCACCCCTGCCTGGCCCGCGCCAGCAGCTGGGGTTTAGTTTAGGGGTTTCTTGCAGTAGTTTGGTGTGGTCCCCGATGTTGTACCCCCAAGCGAGACGCTAAAGAGCGGTGGGAGCAGAGGGCGGTTTGGGGGGACACACGTGCGTGCCCCCCCCCAGCAGGCTCCAGGATACTGCCCAGCTGCCCGCGAGGAGTGGCTTGAGCTGTGTCTGAACTCATTAAGCACCGGGTCAAACAACACCCAAACTGGCAATGGGGGCAGTTTCGGAGTTGTTGGTCATTAATCATCCGCTGACAGTCCTGAAGGGTCCGGCTGCTCCGCCGAGCGCGGCTCTCCGGGGGGGACGGGAGAGCCTGGGGACGGGGACGTGCCTGGCACCGCCGGCGGTGTGGACGGCGCAGTCCCCAGCGATCCGCACGGAGCAGCCGTCGGGTTCTCCCGAGCCCCCCGAAGCCACCCCGGGGGGACAGATATGGAGGGTCCAGGCACGGAGCCACGCTGTCATGTCCCAAGTGTGGGAGATGCAGCGACTTGGTCTGATCCGGGAAAAAAAATAAAAGGAAAATAAACCCTGAGCTGCCCGGGAAGGAAAAAGGAGCCTGTCTGCAGGATTTATGGCGCTGGTGCGGCCGAGCCGGAGAGCCCAGAGCAGCGCCCGCGCCGCGCGGGTCCCGCCTCAGCCCACGGAGAAATTCCTTACTTATTGAATCACATTTGTCATCCCTAAATACATATGCAGGCCCGTGTTTCTGAATCCATAAACATCTTTAACTAACTCCGCTCAGCGAGGCCTCTTTCAGCAGTAATTTATATTTAACTTTTTCCATATGCGGGGCCTGTCGCGTTGGTGTCATTTCCGGGAAAACCAGGGGGGCTTGGGGGGAGCTGGGGCTGTC
>NW_020799128.1:4172403-4176233 GCF_003259725.1 Athene cunicularia | reverse complement strand
GGGGCGCGGGGGGGAGCCGGGGGGAGTGCAGCGTGTCTTGGCCCGCTGGAGCAGCCCAGCTGCTGGCACGGCGCGAGAAATCCACCCGGCAGAGCCAGTGCTCATTAATCATTTGAACTACTAAACTGCCAGCTCCTTTCAAGATCTTTCAAGAAGTGTTTTCACCCAAAATAGAGTTGAAAACGCGCCGGGCCCTACTTTCAGAGTCTCATCCATCTGGCCATTATGGGGAGTGTCAGGCAGCTCTGACAGACAAGGCTACTCTGTTCGAGGGGCCCCGGCTCCCGCAACCTGTCATATCGTGGGGCTGATCGCATCTGACAGCTCCATTTGTACCTACCCAAGAGATAAAAGGGCCGTTTGCTGCGGTGGAGAGAAGGGCACGGGGGAGAGGGATGAGCAGGGACACCCTGGGGTGGTGGCGGGATGCCGGCATCATCCCTGTACCCTGCTCCACCCCACGCTCGCACCACAGAGAGAATCGCCCCTTGTCCCCCAAAACCCCATCGCTGCGCCGTGCTGGGGGGCGAGCTGCCGGCTGCCAGCCGTGCAAAGGGGGTGCAACCTGGAGCAACAAAAGGCCAGAGGGGCTCCTGCGCCCGCTGCCCACGCTCTGGCTGTGCCGTGGCTCGGGGCCGAGCTCTCCCCGTTGACCTGCCGAGCCCTGGCCTCCATCTCCCCCCCACACTCACCTGTGAGCATGCCGGGTGCTGTATGCAACCGCCAGTGCTCAAGCAGCGTGAGCCAGGCCCCAAAACCAGCACGATAGACCCCAGTGCCGCGAGAGCTGTGGCCTGGAGGGCCGCGGGCTCTGCCCCGCACCAGGATGCACCAGCAGCGACCCGAGCTGGGGCTGGGACTCCGGGCAGGTTCATCAGGCAGCCGTGGACCAGAGATGGTGGGCACGGGAGTCTGCCGGTGCATGCTGCAGGATTCCCCCACCGGCGCAGAGCAGGCAGAAAAGTTCAGGAATTATCACGGCGGCAATCGGGGCTGAGCACGTCTGTGCAGCTGGAGGAGCAGGCGAGGTGTGTGCCCAGCAGCTGTCCCTGATAGAAAATTCAACCAGGGCCTAAGAGATGTGCAGAAACCCCAGAAGGAACAAAGGGCGTTTTGGCTCCATTTTCCAGCAGCTGGGGCAGCAAATTCCCCTTCCCGACCCTGCCGTGCAAGGTGTTATCTGGGGCAGGTTGAGCAATAATTTGCTTGCAAACCTCGGGTTGCTCCACGCCTGTGACAAATCAGCAGCTCCCCGCAAGCCCGGCTTGCAATTTGCTTCGTGGCAGAGACGTTTTCCACAGAACACAGCTCTTCCCACCATGGAGGGACGACCTGGCCGCTGTCCCGCTCCAGCCCCACGGATGTCACTGAGGAAACTGGAATGAAACCCCGCGAAGGTAACCACTGCTCCAGCAGAAACCATCAGTCGCTGCTGTGGGAGCTCTGCCCGGCAGAGCGGGGCTCCCGGCCTCACCGAGGGAGCAACGGGCAGCCCCATCCTTGGGCGGCTGCTGGCCCCAAGCCGGGACGGCGGAAGGGTTGACTGCTCCCCACTCCCAGCCTGGCGAGGGTGGAAATCAGGAGAGGAGCGTGGCGTCAGCCTGGTCTGGGTGACAGCGAGCAAACGAGCCAGGAGAGAAAAATGCAGCAAATCTTTTGGGTGCTTCCAGTCTTCCCTATCCTCCCTCCCCAGCAGGAGCGCAGAGAAGGCAGCGAGGGCTTAGCAAGAAGATCCAGCACATCTTTAAACGCCTCAGTCCCCCATCTCCTCTGTCCTCCAGTCTCAGAGCATCCCTCAACCACCCCTCCTGCGGGAGCTGCTCACGGTGAGGCGGCACCGGTACCCCCAGGCTCCCACTGGTCCCTTTTTCTTTGGAGCAGAAGCATCTCCCTCTCCCAGTGAGGCACTGGTGGCCGGTGGAGATCCATGAGCTGCTGCGGTGGGCACTGGCGTGGCCCCTTGTGCCGCTGGTGAGCTGCCCTCTTGCAGACACGGGGGACAAAAAAAGGCCGTTTCAGCTCCTGGCTCCGATGGGGTGTCTGCGGGCCGGCTCTTCTAAAGCCCCCCCAAGCTGCCGGGTCCCCGGGACGCTGCACGTCCTTTGGCTGCCTCTGGGTTTTACCAGGCCGGGAGGGACGATCCCGGTGTTTGAGACCACGAGGTGTTGGCAGAGGTTGTGCGGCAGCTGCGCGGCGTCGAGCGCGTCCCCAGGCTCTGCTCCACCCGCGGGCTCAGCTCTGCAGCAGCGGCGTCCCCACGGCTCCTCTCGCCAGGCACCTCCCGCATGGGTCCGTCCCAGCGGGGGTCACGGCCCCCCCGTCCCGTCCTGCGCACCGCGCTGGATGGGGGGATGAAGTCACGGTGAAGCTGCTCCGGGAGGCTTCATGAACACCGGGTTAGAAAACATTATGATCTGTGGAAATCTGTTTGTTATTGTGAACTGAGCTACAGGAATATACTCTGTAAACTGAGCTGTCAGCCCAGCGACTCCCCCAGCGTCCTCCAGCGAGCGTTTAGCTGGAACATTTGTGTATACAGAATTGCGACTCTTCAGTTATTCATCACGATAATAAACAGAGAGATAACAATTAACTGTGCATCGCAGTAACGAGCAGATCGCCGACATGTGCACGGGTGTAAACCTGAGCGAGCGGGGCTGTGCTCCAAGGGACGGCTGCAGCCCAGCGCCGCCCTGGGCTCCCCCGCGGAGTTCTGCGGCCTCCCAGTGGCCCCCGACGCTGCAGGAGAAGTGGGGAGCCACGGCCACGGGTCACGCCGGGCACCTCCCATGGGGTAACTGGTGCCCAACCCAAACTGGGCGTCCCAGTGTGCTGGGGGGGACGTTGCTGCGTCGCTGTTGGAAGCTGTCTCCGGGGCCGCCGGGAGGATTTGCACCGCACATGGCTCCTCAGCCTTATTCCAAGGCGTGTGAACGCCCTTCTCCCACCCGTAGCGTTCTTTGTTGCTGTAGTGCCCCGGGGCGCTTGCCCAGGCTCTTCTGGCTTGCGGGGGGGCTCCCTGAGCACCTCAGGGTCTTTGCTCTTCTCCACTCGCCTCCTACAAGGCCTCTCGTCCTCTCCGCTGTCCCGCTGCTCAGGCTGCCTGGTGGCAAGCCACAGCCCCGGGCAGCAGGAGCTCTGCCAGGGCCGTCTCCGAGCACGGGTCTGTCACTGTGGGGCTGCTCTGAGCACACGCGGGACGAAGCATCCCCCAAGCAAACCCCTGACCTCCGGGCCGGGCGCGGGGATGCCGGCGGGGGGACAGGAGATCTCCGCACCGCTGGGGCCAGGACAAACACAGAGCCTGTATTCTCCAGGGCTTCCACCAGGGCTCACGCAGAAAGAAAAGCTGCTTTATGCAGCCGAGGAACTTCTCATCCACCCACCATCGGTTCTGCTCCGGCCCTTGCCTCCGCAGCCCGACCTGACCTCCTCTTGGCGGGCGCCCACCAGCCCTCGAAGACTCTGTGCTCCGGTCTGCTCTCTGAAACGCCTTGTACGCCTGCGGGCAGACACCTCTGCATCACCTAAAAGACATCGGGGGTTTGCGTGCAGGAGAGGAAGGAAAACAACAACAAAAAAATACGGCCTTGCTCTTTCATTCACGTATTTATTAGGGGGACAGATCATTTGCGGTCAGATGGGCTTCGGGCTTTACAAACCGGGATAGTTATACGGCACGCAGCTCGGCGGAGCTGTTCTGCGTGTGTGTCCAAGTCATTCCTTCCCCAGCACAAGGTATAATGTTGCCTTTGTTCGGCGCCTCCAAGGGCCCGGCACAGCAAAGCTCAGCCGGGCCCCTCCGCCGTGCCCGTACAGCCCCGCACGCC
>NW_020799128.1:4154295-4160437 GCF_003259725.1 Athene cunicularia | reverse complement strand
GGCTCGGCACGGCATGGCACAGCCTGCATGGCACGGCGCTGCTGGCATGGCTCGGCACGGCATGGCACAGCCTGCATGGCACGGCGCTGCTGGCATGGCATGACACGGATGGCAGAGCACAGCAGGGATGGCGTGACTTGGCATGGCGTGGCACTGCTGGGATAGCGTGGCCTGGCATGGTGCTGCTGGCGCAGTTTGGAGTGGCATGGAGTAGCCCAGCTGTCAAGAGTGTGGCGTGGTTTGGCATGGCATGGCACAGCTTGGATGGCATGGCATGGTGCTGCTGGCACAGCTTGGCACAGTTTGGCACGGCATGGCATGGCATGGCACTGCTGGCACAGCACAGCATGGCATAGCTTGGCTGGCAGAGCATGGTGCGGCATGGCATGACTCGGCACAGCACAGCTCAGATGGCAGAGCATGGCTCGGCTCAGCTGGCACAGCTTAGCATGGCCCAGCACGGCTCCGTGGGCCCGGCCGGGCTGGTCACGGCTGCGCTGGCACACCTTGGCACGGCCTGGCTGCTGCAGCATCCCACGAGCTCAGCCTGGCACGGCTCTGCACGGTGCGGCTCAGCACCCTGCTGCAGCGGCTCCCGCAGGGCCCGCACGGGTCCCACACGTAGGTTTTTGTGCCGCAGGTGCGGCGCCCGCCAGCCGTTGGATCATTTCTTTCCGCGGCAGTGAGTGGCTCTCACGGCCCTCGGGGCAGTGACCGGCCGCCACCATTTCCCACCATCAGTAAACCCGCAGCTGCCGGTGGGTGCCCAGCGCCCCGGTAACGGCGCCGACCTTCACCCAGTGTCACAAAAAGCAGCAATTCCCCCACGTACCTACAACACCCCTTCCTTTCAGGGCTTTTCTACTTCCTCTGGTTTGCAAAGTCTTAAAAATTTGCCAGTGTCAGTGCAGACCGCTGTATAACTAATTAAGCTTCCTAACAATTAACTTCCTATTTCTAGTTACCTTTTCCAGCTGTCTTTGAATTAAATTCACAGACCCCTGGGACTCCACAGGGGTGGGGAGGCTGAAAATCCCCGTCCCACCGCGATCAGCCATGAGGAGTCAAGGCCCAGGGATAAATCTTGGAGCTTTCCCCCAGTCTTGCCCGGCCTGGATCAACATCCAGTGTGGGGGGGCTGCGGGGTCCTGACAGGGCTTCCACGGGGAAAACGGGTTTGGGAGAGACGTGCAAAGGGATGGGGACGTGGGGTCATGGGAGAGAGCTGGGGGGGCTGAGTACTGAAAACCCTTGGCCTGGGGAAAAGGGATGTGGCGTCCTCGGGAAAGGGAGTCGAGGAGCTGGGCGGGTGCTCCACTGCGAAGGGCCCCGTGTCACGTCCCCGACGGCGGCGGAACAAGTGTTTCGTGCAGGGGGCTGATGTCATCGCTGCGCTGCTAAAATCAGGGCTCATCTGGAACAAATTCCGTGCCGAGAGCCCGCTAACCCACCCCTCTGGCTGGCACCGTGTGCCACCTGCGTGTTTAGGAATGTGGATGTTCGACATTTTCGGGTTTTCCTCTGGCCAAAGGAGCATCCTTGGCCCAGGGCAGGGCCATGGCGATTGCTCGTGGCAGAGCCGGGGCTGCTGGGGAGAAACCGGCTTCCCCGGGGCTGTGCCCGCTCCGGGCAGCGCCACGGCACAGACCCCCCTCCGCCCTCCCTGGGTTTGGGTTTCAGTCCCTCCCGCCTACCCAGAGAGGGAGAGGGGGAAAAGGGAGACACACAGACACCTCTAATTAATCATATTAACTCCTGACAGATGCTTTATGTTCCAACAATGTTACTATTATTAAGTTCATGCGGCCACCCCTCACCAAGCCCGTCTGTGCCAGGTTCTGGGAAAAAAGGCTTTGCTGGATTTCCCCAGTGAGCGCCGGCATCGCCCCGGTGCAGCCCGACGCCAAGTCCCGCTTCTCCAACCGCTATCAATCACGCCGATGGTCAGACCTGTCAATTTTCCCTCTTTGTGAGGCTTTTTTCTTCTTTCCCCCCCCCCTCCCAAAGCTGACCGCAAGATTGATTCAATCCGGACAGCGGGGATGTAAACGGAGAGGCGCTGCCTTTCAAAGGAGCCATTCAAGTAAGGAGGAAAAGGAAAAAAATCTTTCCTCAAAGTCACTCGAGTTGTACGCCAACAACAACACGGCCTTAACAAAATAACATAAAATAAGGTGGGACAAGTGCGTAAGAGCACCAGCGGTGGGAGCCGCTCCCCGGCGGATGCTGGAGCGGTGCGAGGGCACGAAGCGGCGAAGCCCCTGGGGCTGCCCCACGGCCTGGCCCTGCCCCGGTGCTGGCGCGTCCCGGAGTGTTTCTGGTGCCAGGTCGTGTTCGCTGGGGTAAAATGTCATCGAAGGGCTGTTGTGGGTAACGATGAGTCCTGCTCGGTGTCAGCACCCTTCCCATCTCTGGCTGTCTTCTGCCTTCTAAAATCCATGTGGGTCCTGTTTTCGTGAAGGGGAACATCGACCAGAGAGAGGGAAAATCAGACTTCCTTGTGTCGGGTTCTGCTCCACGACAAGTCTCTGCTCAGAGAACGCCTGCCACAACGGGCGCGCAAATCAAACAAGTGAGACCACTTGCCGAATAAAAGTAACAGGGGCATCAAATGAAAAGCAAAATATTTGGAGTAAAAGTAAAGCCAAAGAAGACAAAAAGCCTCCGTGAGTGCTTTCAGAAATGACTGATGATATTGTTGCTCCCTAATCGGGGCTCGCCCCACCTGGGCTGCTCTTAAAGAGATTTTATTTTTCCAAGGACGAATCCCAGCGCAGAGCCCTCACAGTGCTGATGGACTCTGATGTTTTTGCAACCTGCAGAGCAGGGCCGTGGAAGAGGGAATTGTGTTTTTCTTTACGTTTAAGAGCTTTCGGCAGCTTGGGGTGACTCCCAGGCCAGGCTTTGGGGTGACACATACTGCGGGGGTGCCCCTCGCTCCCCAGGCCCCTTTCTGGCCTCGTCCCACCGGTTCTGGGTGGTGCAGAAAGGTACTTTCCAGAGGAAGGCACACACGATGCTCCAGGTATTTTTTAAAGAGCGAGAGAAAAGCCAACTAGGAAATGAGTGATGTGCAGGTAGTGCTGGAAACCCCCTCGGCCCCAGCCCTGCCCGCGGAGCTGCCTGCGCAGGGCGCGTGCCCTTCATGAGCGGCAGGACAGCAAGCTGACTTCTAGGAAACTGCTGTCTGAGGCTGTCGCTGCACAAACCACGGCGTTAAACATATTAACTGAAATACGTAAATATTAACTGCATCAAAAGAAAGTGTTTTTCCTGGGGAGTCAAGTGTGTTGCTTTACCTGCCCACTTCTCTGTGTTTGCAGGAATACCCTCTCCAGCTCCGTGACACGTTCTGGATCCGCA
Organism: Athene cunicularia; assembly: GCF_003259725.1. NCBI lineage: Eukaryota > Metazoa > Chordata > Aves > Strigiformes > Strigidae > Athene > Athene cunicularia. The sequence goes on along the minus strand of NW_020799128.1, from coordinate 4,157,074 downwards.
GAACGTCGCTCTGAGCCCTCCGAGCTCTCCGTCTGGCGACTCGGGGAGACGCCGGCTCCGGGCACTGGCACCCCGAGTCCTGGGGGAGCCACGGGGGTGCAGAGCGGGTGGCGGCCGGCCTCTGCGAGTGGAGAAGGAGAGAGGCACCAGAGCGCCGCAGCCCACGCGGAAAATAGTGGTGGGGTAAGAGGAGACATGAATTTAAACCGCTGCAACTCGTCCAGCATCTCTCCCTCTGCCGCACTCGTCCCCGGGAATGAACACCTTCCCCGTTCCACTGCTGCTGGGTGCGGGTTAGAGGGAGCGGGGAGCACCCCTGGGTGTGGGTCAGGGGGAGCGGGGAGCACCCCTGGGTGCAGGTTAGGGGGAGCTGGGAGAACCCTCCTCGCCCGGCAGAAGCGGGATCTGCGCAGGGGTGGGCACTGTCGCCCACCTCAGTGAGGGGCCGTTTCCCGGGGACGGGGCAGCGGGGGCTCCACGGTGCTTCGGCGAGGCCGAGCGCTCAGGCCGGCACTTGCTGCCCACCTGAGATTTTGTGGGTGAATCCTCCCCCCTGGCCACCCCGCAGATGAGGCGGAGGCAGTCGCAGCCCCCCAGCTGCCGAGTCAGCGCTTTCCCTGCCCCGCTCCCGTCTCCCCCATCCCTCCTCTCCCCGGCGCTGCGCGCGCCGAGGCCTCGCTTTTAGCTGCAGCGCAAGTGCATAAAAATGATCTTATTTATTACAGGAGACATGTTTTAAAACAACTGACAAAATTGCAAGATGTAAAACGACAAGCAAGTGCTTTTTCTTTTTTAAACCCATATAGACTTCTGGCAATGATAAAAATAGTGTTTTCTTTTTTAAAGTTGGAATTAATCTTTCTTTCCAAAGCAATCGTGTAGCAGGAAAAGAAGGAAGACACTTAGATATTAACTGATCCTCACTGGGTGATGGTTACTTATTGAATAGCCGGGTGCTCGCTTTCCTCTGCAGAGCGATTAACATGAAAGAACGGCGCGAACATTAAAGCAAAAAAAAAAAAGGTGAGGGTTTTTTTTTTTTTTTTTTTTTTGGTGTGGCTTTTTTTTTTTTTTCCCCCCTCCCCTGTTCCCTTGATGTGTGACTAACAGCTGTTTTTCTGTGTGACAAATCAGTGGGGTCTTCCTGTTGTTGATGTAATGAAGCTGTTTCCTGGTGTGAAATTCTACGGGATAAATTGCAGGAGGGGGAGGAGAACATCCCCCACTTATCAAAGTGCTTCGGAGGGGAGGGCAGCGGATCAAAACAGGCAGCGGGGCTGGCGCTGGGTCACAGAGACTTTACTTAAGGCTTTTTTTTTTTCTTTTTTTTCCTTTTTCTTTTTTTTCCTGTTTATCTCTAAGTTTCGTGCCTCTGCGGGGAGCGTGATGGTCTCCACAGTGATGGGTTGTGAGTAAGGAGAGTTTGGGGCCTTTTCCCCAAGGAGCCCGACTTACCGAACATCACGGTAGCGCTGCAGAGAGCTGTACGAAGTAGCCTGGCCTGCGTGCCTCAGTTTCCCCATCTGTGAAATGGGAGGGTGACGGCGACCCACGACGTCCCTCGCCATGGGAGCAGAGGGAAGGGCCCCACGGCATCGCCCCCCCCAGAAGCACCGCGGGTACGCGGGCGGTTCCCTGCACTGGCACCCGCTCAAGCGCTTTTGGGGGATCTGCCTCGGTGGGTTCATTTAGTCCTCAGACACCCACAGAAAAAAAATCACTCTTACCTCTGTTTTTCTTTTTTTCTTTGCCAGTATTAGTTAATTAAACTATGCAAATTAAAACAACTTAATTTCTATAATATCAAGACCAGAGCCTCAAACCATTTGGTGTAGCTCATCTGGCATGTACATTACATAAAATGTTTGGAGCGGCTCTAATAAAAATGAAAAAGGCTGTAAATCAAGTTTAATTTATTCATTTTCTGTATGGTATGAAAGCATGCCAAAATCAGATTATTTATGAGCCCTTCATAACAATAGGCATTTTTATTGGTTGCAAATGACAAAAGGGGTTCTCAGAGGGATTTTTTTCTTCTTTTAAATTTTTTGAATGCCTTTTCAGAAACATTTATTTTTTTGGACTCTATGATCTCAAAGAAAAATATTTAATCATTGATACAGTAAAAATAATTTATATTTAGATACTGAAAAACACATCAGGCTTTAGAACATGAATACACGGAGCTAATCCAGCCCAAAGGCTCAGGCGAACGCTTCACCACAGGTTAGAGAAAAGAGCTGTGATTTATACCCACTTCCTTAAATTTCCCATTAAGAGTATAATCTCTCATAAGTCTTTCACAAAATGTCTGAGCCAGTTGGGTTTTTCCTTTCGCTTCTCCAGATCTGTTTGGTGGTCGATGGGCGCGCGCGTGCTCTGCGTGCGCGGTCACACGCGTGTGCCCACGCGCTCTCCCGGCGGTGGCTTTTCTCTCTCTTTGCCCCTCCACCGCTAAATCACAACATCTCTTTCTCGGTGGGTCTCTGAACCCCCCCACGAGCTCTCGTACAGGTGGGGCAGGTCAGCGGGCCTGGCGCACAGAGAATCACGGATAAACCAACCGCGGGTTGGCTTCTGCCTCCCGCTTTCTGCTCCTTTAAGCTCTGTTTTGTCCGTTTTCTGGCACAGCTGGACCCAGCGGTGGGTTTGGCGACCAGTGGGGTGGCGGAGGGCAGACACTCACCGTGACACTTGTGTCGGTGTCGTGGTGGCCCCGTCCAGAGTGTGCGGTGATGGGGGTGAGGACGCTGGGCCTAACATCCCCCCCCCCCCCCCC
>NW_020799128.1:4136013-4154245 GCF_003259725.1 Athene cunicularia | reverse complement strand
AAAAAAAAAAAAAAAAAAAAAAAAAAAAAAAAAAAAAAAAAAAAAAAACCAAGAAGAGAAAAAGAGGGAACCCCCTCCCCAGGAGAATTAGCATCCAGGATCTGTCAGTCACTGGGAGCTTTTGGTAAAAGGGGCCCCTTGTCAACCTCTGCCTTTGATGTGACTGGGACGGAGGTGCTCAATTAAAAGCCTATCAGTCTGTAAGTAAATCAACGCCTATCAGGCTTGTCACATCAAACAAACGATTATTGCACGAACCCGCCCACCCCATTAATCTGGCTGTTCCTTCTTGACAGCTCAGGGTCAGGGCACTGTAAATCCTGCACTGGATTGCAGCCACCTGGAGCAGGATTAAAGCAGCCCCGCAGCATGTGCTGCTGCACCCAAGGACTCCCCGGCGGCTGCGGCGGGGGGTAACCGGTGACCCCGGCGGCTCTGGGGTGCTCGGCACGGCGCTGGGGTCCCTGCCGGGGCTGAGCTGTGGAAGGTACCACGCGACCGTGGCAAACGCCGGTTTGTGTTGGCCTTGGCGATGGTGGCACTGAGAGCTCAGCACCCGGCTCGTGGGTGCTCGGCACCCAGCGCCAGGCCAGTATTGCCAGCACCCGTCTGGCTGCCGAGGTGAGGTGGAAGCAGCTCCAAGTGGCTCTGGGTGGCTCTGGGGAGCTGCTATCCGCAGGGACGGTCGCGCCACAGCCCCAGGCTCACACGTTGGGGGTGTTTGGCCGCCGTGGCCTCGGTGGGCTGGCTCAGACCCTGCCCTGAGCTCAGCGGGTCGCCTGTGACCGTGGGCAGGGCTTGGACCTTGGGGAGCCTCCTGGTAACTCCTAGGGTGGAAGGAACCAATGGGTTGAGCTTTGGGGTGCTCTCGGTCTGCATTAGCGGCAGCGATCCCCGGGGTCACCGGGCTTTTCCCATCCGGCCACTCAAGGCGACTGGGCAGCAACTGGGGCTCCTGCCCTCACCCGCTTGGACCCACCACGGCTCCAGCACCGCGGCCTCGGAGCCAACGGGGAGGAGGGTGCTGGAGCCCAGCAGCGGGTGGAAGGCGGCCGGGGCCGAGAACAAGCGGCTCTATTCAAGGGAAGGCAGAAGCCAAACTTTGTTGAAAAGCTTCTGTGCTGCGGCGGGAGCAGCCTCGGGGCAGCCGGAGCTTGTGATTCCTGCACACAGAGGCAGAGGCTCTTTTCATAAAGGAAAAACCGAGCCTCAGATCACACGAGGGCAGCGACAGGGAGCGGGGCGCGCCCCGGGGAAGCTGCAGGTTGTGTTTTGGGAAGGGGCTCAACGCCGTTGTCCCATCGAGGGCTCTGCGGTCCCCCTGTGCTGGCTTTGCCCCCATGAAGAACCCGCACCCCCCACGTCTGAGCCCGGCTGTCCCTGGGCCAGCGAGACTTTCGGCCTCACGCCTGGGTGGAGGGGCCTGCCCCACGTGCGGGCCCCGGCCCAGGGGAGCATCCCCGGGGGGCTGGTGACGAGAGGTGTTATCCTGCAGCCGGCAGCAGGATGCTGGGATGGGAGGGACTTTGCTCCCCTTGCTGCTGAGGCCTGTTATTAGCATCTTCCCTCTCCTGCGGAGCCTGGTGCCTCGTCGTGCAGCTTTGGCTCGCTCTCGCCGCGCGGAGCTGCCAGCCGGGGCTGCCCTGCCCGTGCCGAGGACGGACGCTGGCTCTGAGGGCTCAGGGGGGGCAGCGCTGCCCCGACACGTGCGGGGCTGATCTCCCTGCCTCAGTGTCCCCGTCTGCAGGGGGGCTGAGACAGCACTCGCTGCTCCCGGGGGGTGCCACAGCCCCACCACGCCAGGATTGCAGCGTGTCCGTGCGCGGGTGCTCGCTCGGCGCTCGCCGAAGAACCAGGCTCAGCACCGGGGGAGGAGCAGGTGTCACCACGCGGCCCCGCGAAGCGCGTGGAGAAAGCGAAGCTGCCGCGTCCATCCCTGCCTCGACGCCCCCGCCCGTGCCAGGAGGGGGAGACGGGAAAGGCAAGACCGGTGCGAGCGGAGGTGACACCAAAGAGGAGACAGACTCTCACCGCGCATTTGATACGGCGGCACCAGCCCTTTTGCCGATAAGGGACGGCCATCACCCCTCACCCCTGCCCGCGCACCCGCCCGGCGCCCTCGGCTCTCCCACACACGTCAAGCAACACCCGCTCCCCCCGGCAGATAAGCACCATCATGCCTGTGTCCCCTCCGTGCCTGTGTCCCCTCCGTGTCTGTGTCCCCTCCGTGCCTGTGTCCCCGCCATGCCTGGCTGCCTCTGCCCAGCCCCGGCCCTGCCATGCCAGACACTGGTGGGAAGGGGCGAAAGAAAATCCCCTCTGTCACCCGCTGCTCCCACCCCAGCACATTTCACAGGGGGAGAAGAGTCGGGGGTGCACGGCCCGGGGGATCTGGCCCTGTGGAGTTTATCTCCCATAGATGATCAATGCTGAGTTTAAGTAAGGTTTATTGGTATCTGTAATTTAACATGACATATTTCTAACACGAATTACTCTGAGATCATCATGTGCATAAAATATGACAGGAATCTTTTAAGTGCAAGCATAGTTCTCAGTTAATTTAATAAGTGAGATGGAAAATGGAATAGCATTAAATTTAATATTTTACATAATGCTCCTACACTTCCTTCACTTGCTGCTGGCATCATTTGTTTTCCCTTCTTCCTCATTTACAGCCTGCTCAGCCCAAATTGCCCTGGAGCCCGGCCAGGGAGGGGGGTGCTGCCCCCTCGAAGGGCTGCGGTGAGCCCCCAGCGCTGTCCCCACCTCTCCCCCACCCCATGCAGAGGGAATGGGGTGCTCAGGGTGCCCCCTCGCCTCTGATCCCTGCAGCCACGGTCCTTGCGGGTGCTCGGTGTGTGCCTCGCACTTGGCACTGCCTGCGACCCCGGGGCCCAGGGGTCCGAGTCCCGTGGCTGAGCCGTTTCGGCCACCGGTCACCGTGCTTGGCTCCTTCCCGAGGGTCTCAGCAGAATGACCTGTTTCATACGCCCCATGCTGGATAACCACGCAGCTGCCCTCGCCGCTGTGAAACTCAACTCGCTCTTTATTAAGAAAGCGGTTTCCAAGGTGAGCCTGCAGCCAGCATCTGGCCCCGTGCACACAGGCACGTCCAGCGATCTTCTTCCAAACCCTCCCCGCTCCCCTTCGCCCCGTCCTCTGCTCCGAGCCGGCAGCCACCAAGAGCAGAGCAGCTGCTCAGCGTGGGGACAAGGCCAGGCCTGGCGCAGGGCAGCGCTGCTTGAAGCTGACGGAGCCGTCGCACACAATGGGCCCATCCCGCCATCCACCGCCGGGACAGAGCAGGATGGTGCTGGGTGGAGACGGGGCGTCCCTCCCTCAGACGGGTGCTCTGAGCAAACAGCCTCCCGCCTCGTAGGTAACACGGCTGGAGGCGGGTAAGGGGTTAATTCAAACCACGCGAGCTAATTTACAGGATATAACTGCCCCCAGCAAAGCCCATTTGACCCGGCGAGCCCGTCCCCACCTGTCACTCTCGTCCTCGGCTCTCACTCGCCCTCGCCCCACCACGACTGGTGCCAGAAAATCCAACCTGACCCACTTTTACAAGAAAATCACCCAATGGCCGTGCCCAGGCTCCCCGTCCCGCACATGCCAGGACCTGAAGCACCCGTGGTGGGACAAATCCCCCCGAGCAGGATGGGGCTCAGGGGGGTGGAAGCCCTGGGGCCGCCCTCACTGGGGTGATGGTGGATGCTCCGCGCCAGGTTTTGTGCTTGCTGCAGGATTTGGGTGCCCGCGCTGCAGAGGGGATCGATACGGCTCTTAGCCTTGTCCCTTCCCATTGAGCCTCAGCGCGTGATTTAAGGGGCTCCGGTAACGTGCGCTGCGGCCGCGAACAAGGTGTTAACACCGAGCTGGCGGGGTTATGGCTGCAAAGGAGGTGGCAGGGCCGGCGCAGGATTGGTCCCTCCAGCCCTTGTCTGCTCTGGTTCAAAGGGTTCCCGTGGCTGCGATGAAAGGAGGGTTGTTGGAGGGATTACAGCGGGGAGGGGAGGCTGATGCTGCTGGGAACGGAGAGAGCTCTTTATCGGAGAGTAGCAGAGCCTGACAGCGCTGTAACTCTCTCTTCTTAAGGAGATGAGCTTGCAATAAACCAAGGAGCACATTAGAGGTAACGAGACAAAATGGCAGGGTTTTGAAAGCCCAGCAGAAGCAATAATCCAGCCTGGAACAGAGAGAGCACTCAGCTTACCTCTGCCTTTTGGAAACGCTGCCGTGTTTTTGCAGCGCTGCCAGAACAGTTCTTTACTGTGACTTGGAAAGTCTCGGACGCGGGTTTCAACACCTCGCTCTCACACCACATAATGCAAAAGTTAATTCTACTTTCAGGCTGATGTCAACATTCCCCTTTATTGCCACAGCGAAATGTGAAGACTACATTAATTTGCATTTGCTGTGTGCGAGTAACGCGTTCCAGATAATCACGGTAACTCCTCAAAGGTATAGACGAGAATTTCCTGGATAATGTGCTGGATGGAAAAAGCTGATGGGATCCAGGAGGAGGAAATGGCATTGTGTGTTTTCATAACTCCACCTGGAAGCAGCGCAGCCCAGAAACACAGGCTGCAGTGCTGCAGAGCTGGACTGGGCTGGGCTGGGCTCGTCTCGCCGTGGGGAGGGCGGATTCGGGGGGCCGGGGGGACACTGGCATCGCTTGCTGGGAGAGACCCCCGGGGGCCAGCAGAAGTGGGGTGTAAGGAGCCACCACGGAAAGCTGCGGGAAGGGATATTCTCCTATACGACTTCTAACACCAGGCGGCTGCTTCTCCATAAAACAAACAACCCATCATTAACCAGGAGCCAAACAATTATTACTTTAAGGGACGTGCTGAACACATAGATGCTTCGTCTGAGATAGTAACGAGCCTTTGTCTATGGAGCCGAAAAATATACCGAGCCCTGGGTGCCCGCACAGAAACTCGCCTCGTGCCTGGCAGTAAATTAAGGGGCCTGAATTCAGAGGATCCTCCTGCACGTCAGCGCTTCGGCCGGGATATATCAGCCGAGGGAATGGATTTTCCATCTTCCCGGATATATCTCGTGCCCCAGACGACGGCAATGATCGCATGTCAGAGCTGAAGGTTTCACGAGGCTTTGCGCACCAATGGCCGGGCTCCGGGGAGCAAATCCCCGGGGTGCGGGGAGCCGGGCTGCCGGGACACGGGGCTGGCTCAGGGCTGCGGGAGGGGACGGGGCACCCCCACGGGTGGGATCCTTCCCCTGCCCCGTCCCCGTGGCTGCGCTTGCGCCCACCCAGTGTCAAACCGCGTGCGGGGATCCCGCAATGGCGTGTGGGAGCGATGAATTCATTTCCATTTATGATCTGTTATGATGATACCCCTGAAGGATAAAAGTCTATACATAATAATCTCTCTCTTCAGCTTTGTTAACAACTTCAATTAACAGAGAGCTGTGTAATGCTTCATCAGCCGTTTGGATTACAGATGAAATTAAGCCATCATATTTATGAACTACGCAGTGAGTTCGGAGAGGACTCCACATATTTTACATTTAATAACTTGCCCTCTCATTTTATTTATAACGTTAATAATGATTTGGTGGCTGCTTTGGGGGGAAAACATAAATGACAATGTGAGGAAGCCGGGCGGAGAGGGCAAGCGGAGCTGCGCCTTCGAGAAAGGGAGCAGCGCTGTCAGTGCCCAGCCATGCACCTCCCCACTTCGGCTCCCTTCGCTTTTATTTTTGATTAAATTGCCCTGCGAACACAGAGACTTCTGCCTTGTAATTGCTTTCCACTCAGCACTTTTAAAACCCAGGCTGAGGGTTAATGATGAAATCCCGTGGCGTGGATCGGTCGCACCCCCCGGCAGCCAGCACCCCACCAGCGGCCCCGCTTCGGGGCGGGCGGCAGCAGATTTTGGGTGCATTTCATGAATCCTGACCCCCAAAGGGGGATGGATGCCCTGACTCTCAGCTGAAGGGCCTTGCCGTGGAAAAAAAAAGTAATAATTTTGTCCCCTCGAGCAGGGCTGGGCACTGGAACCAGGCGGAGGAGGGCTGCTTCTGCACCGCCCCTTTCTCCTCACCCTTCCTGGCCACCCGCGCTGGGCCCGACCTGGGCTGGCACCTTGGTGTTGGGGTGCTGGTCCCTGCCAGGCCTCCCTGCTGGTGCTCTCGTTACCCTCCTTCCCAATTAACCTGCAGGCTGAAAACACGTTGCGGTCCTCCCAGTCTCTGTCTGGAGCACTGGCACGCTGCGAGGCTGAGCAAGGTTAATTAATTTGAGCAAAGACTGAAGCCTAAAAGATGGGGAGCAGCGCACTGAAAGATGATGGCTGGCAAAAATCATTAGAAGCATCTTTCAACAATCTATATACTGTTATCGATCCTGTTATAGATCATGTTCCTTTCCCCTTTTTTGCAGGATCTTCTGGATCGATACAGCAAGTGCATTGAGACTGTAGCAACACATTTAAAACCTTATAAAAGGTTATTTAGTTGCTAACAGTGCAGCAATTTCTGCAAAGCCTGCCAAAAGGTTACAGCTTTTTGGGCATCATAAATTACAGACGACAGGGAAAAAAAGTAAGTGCGGTTTTCTTTATTGTCTCAATGATGGATGGGCTCCTGAACAAGACACAAAATACATCATATCACCTTTAATGGGACCACATTTCTGTAGCCATAACTCACAATTTTAAAATAGAAAATGGTGAAATATGGCGTTGTATATTCCACTCCTGACATATTTATGAGTCCTTCCCTTCTTATAAATACAGTGATTGCTATTTCAAAGCAGCATGTCAGGTATGAGCAGAGCACAAACAGCTGGTGCGATTGAAAAATTATAGCCAGAGTTGGACGTTTTCAAAAACTCTCTCTAGCAGCAGTAAATTTACAATGTTTGCACTAACTGTTATTAAAACCAAATCCATATCTTGGCAACGGGAATCCAGCGCTCGGGACCAGCTGGAGTGACGGTGCCGCTGACAGCCGGGGCGAGCCCGGGGGCTGCTCCTGGGGAAGCATTAAAAGGCGCTTTGGGGGCCCGCGGCTCCGGCCGGGGGTCCCTGGGGGGACGCGCTGGGGCGGTGCCCGCGGTAGCCGCAGCCGCTGCTCCGTGCCGGGCACCGCCAGAGCCGAGGGGCCAAACCCGCAGCGGGTGCCAGCCGGGAGCTGGGCGTGCTGCCGGGCTCAGTGCTGAGCCCCCTGGCCGCGGGCAGCTGGGGAGGGGACGGGGGGTCCTGTGCACCGTCTGCGGGGGGACAGAGCATCGCCATGCCCTGGCACGGGCGGGCAGCAGCCGCCCCATGGCCGGTGTCGGCTGCATCCCCAGAGCGGGCTGGCTCAGAGCATCACGCTCCAGCTCTGGCCTCTCTCGAATTTATGCTCCAGTCTGTAATGGCAGTTTAATGTTACGCTAATACACGCTTCGGGTCTGGTGCCATTTCTGTATCATTATTTCCATTCATTCGGCAGGAGGGTTTTACTAGTAAATACCTCGTGGAAGAAATAATCCTGCCAAGAGCCCTCCTGAGCATCACTCACCCCTGGGAGCAGGGGGAATTCTCTGCCCTCATTTAGGCACACAAAAGGCCTCTAATTAGCTTTTTGTTTAGTCCGATTATGAATGTGAGTTTTGACCTTTCAAAGTGATTATCTTTTGAAGCTAACTAATTTGCATAACATCAGTTTCTAAACTACATACACAATCTAGGACCAGACTTTTTTTTGCTGTTGTTCATTCCTTCTCCATTTTTTTATTTTTTTAACAGCAGCTACACCCAGCTGCCGGGCTCTGTGTTTGGGTCCCGGGTGAGGCCCTGTCCGTGTGCTCGGCTCAGCTGCAGTGGGGCAGATCTCCAGCACCTCAGGGATTAGGGTGCACCTAGTTTTGGGGCACACGGGCTTCCCCCCAGTCCTTGCTCAGAGATCTGGCCCTGCTGCCGCTGGGAAATCTCATCGCCTTGGAAGATGTTCACCTGCGGTCCCGCTGCCACCACCAACACATGGTACCCCCCAGGTCCTCGGGGCCCCCCCTGCTCCCCAGCAAAGCCCAGGGTCCTTTGGGAAGCCGATCCCCGGGTGCAGGGGCGACACAGCCCCCTGCAGCACCCCAGGCAGCAGCTTTGGGCCTGAACACCCCCGGTCCCCCTGTCCGCATCCCTGTGAGACACAGACACGCTTCCCCCATCCCCAGCACACGAGTCCCCTTCCTCCTCGCACTCCTCCCTCCCCAAACCAGCGTCTATAATATTTTCTTTCCTGCACACATGCAAGGACCTCTGAGTTGACTGCTCTGTTTTATAACATTGCTGTTTCCTGGCCTGGCTTTATTACATCTGTTCTTTGGGGTATGGTGTTATAAATTGGGTATGTGATGACGTGTAATCACTAACTGCAAAGCCAATACATTTTCGCTGCAACAGCAGCAAGACAAATAAAGGCGAGCAGGAGAGGCTGGCGAGGCTCTGACAAAGGGAGATATATACACCAGCACAGCCACAGATAATTTAAAAATCTGATTGGGGATTGAAAACAATGTTATCCTAATGGAGCTGGCTTCGCTTTCTGGGAGAATGACCTTAGTTTTTGGGAAGGGTTCTTGCTAAGAGGCCCAGCTCCATCTCCGGCTCTGTTTTGGGCTGCGTGGGGCCCGGCATGGCCCCGGACGCTCCCCAGCCATCCTGCCCCCCCTGCACAGGACCAGGGGGGTTTTCTGGGCGAGAGCCAAAGCCAAACCAAGGCTGTTTCCCAGCAGTATGGGCCTGGCCGCTGCAGGCTGGGAGATTTCTGGAGGGCAGAGCCCTGCCTGCCTGCTGCCCACTGCGAAGTGAGCAGTTGATGTCCTCGCTCACCGGCGGTGAGAGCTGAAACGCTCATCTCACCTGGGAAGGGGCTGGCACATCCCTGCTCATTCCCCCGGCAAAGGACCTGGCACATCCCCGCTCCTTCCCCCCGGAGAGAGGGACCCTCCCGGCCCCTCACCTCGTGTCCAGCTCATCTGCTCCAGGTGCTTTGTCCTGGAGGGTTTCTCCAGAGCCCAGGACTGGTTTAAACCAACAAAGACTCAGACTGTATTTTTGACCTGCGATTCAGAGGCGCTTCATGTCCACTCAGAAATAGTTTCCGTGCTTGGGCGCCCGCCTGTGCCTGGCGAGCCATTAAAATGCCTCTTCGCCCTGTACCTGCGCCGGCTGCGGCTGAGTCAGTGCGGGGCGAGAGGCAAACCCAGCCCCAGCTTTGGTGCAGGGTGAGCTGAAACTGGCCCCAGGACTGTTGTCCTTAGTAGCAATAATCACTTGTGCAACTGTGCAAATGTGGCCGGTGAAGATGGGATGGGTGATAAATGGGAGGGAGTCAACCAGCTGCAACTTAAGATGTGCCTGTATGTTGCTGCACCGGTTTATCATGATAAATGTCATCAGAAAATCAATTCTCTGTGTACTTTTGGGAATTACAACTATCATTTTGGTGTGATTTATTTGCTGTATAACATGGACAAGGGCTCTTTGTTCATCATTTTGAAAGTTCATTTAAAATTGCTTTGAGTTCTTGGTTTTCTGCCGTGACACGGCCGATGGGTATCTGCTCTCCTGTGAAATATGGACCTAGGCAGAGGGAGGCCATGCTGGGAGCTCTGTCCCCCCCCAACATCCTGCTCTTGCAGCTGAGGGGGTCACGGGAAGCTCTGCAAAACCTCCTCACAGAGAGCGATGTCGGCGGGGACATCTCCTCCAGGAAACCAGCAAAGGGACAGCCCTAGCGCCCGCTTCTTTGCTGGAGAAGCAGAGACGGGTTGGGACTTTTTCATGCTGGCACGGAATGCTGGGCCCAACCTTCCCTTTTTCTTTTCCACGCCACCCACCAAACCTGTTTGTCCTGCTGTGCTGCTTGCTGGGGAGGCCGAGAAACTTCCCATGCTCTGAGCACGGGGCGTCCCATCTCCATCTCACCTCAGTCATTGGGCTGATGGTGCTGGTAGGAACCCGGACGCCGCCCTCCCCGGGTGTCCCTCCCACCCCAGACCTCTCCCCCGTCGCTGCCGTAGCTGGAGGGATGGGGTTGGAGGTCCTGGGGGACGCAGGGATGGGGTCACGTCCTGCGCCAGGCTGGCCGGGGGGGCTGGGGTGGTGACTGCCAGCGCCGGGGACAGAGCAACTAAAAACCAGCCGAGTTCAGCTTGTTTATCCGCAAGCACGGAGGAAGAGCAGGGAAATGATCGCTCTTTATAAACACCAGGCAGGGGGATGAGCTGTTTAAGTTAAAGGACAATGTTGGCACAAGGACAAAGGGGATAAATTGGCCATGAAAAAGATTTAGGCTGGAAATGAGAAGAAAGCTGAAAATCATCAGCGGAGTGAGGTTCTGGAAGAGCCTCTTGAGGGGGGGGATGGAGCATCCAGCACGCCCAGGGCCGAGCCGGGTCCCTCAGACGGACGTGGAGGTGCTGCTCCCTTGGCGGGGAGCCCCATGCCCACGTGCTGCCCACAGCCGGGCCGTCGGAGACATCTCCCACAAAGAGAAGTGCCACGGCTCTTCCAGCAGCACTTGGCCTGCGCGAGACAACGTTTTTCAGCTGGGCGCGTTGCTCAAAGCCAGCAGCAGCCTTTGGGTCTCCATTCACGTGCCTCCACTGGTTGGATCAATGCATGGAAACCCCTTCTCTCCTCCCAGCCCACACAGAGAAGAGTTGGGACCCAAAATGGGGACGACCTAGGGCTGCTGCTCTCTTCCTCTCCAGCTTTCGCCAGCCCTTGGCACTTCCCCTCCGTCCCCAGGTGACAGTGTGCTTTAGTGTTCACGCTACCTTCAGCCCATGGTATTTCAGTAAAGTTCAGGAAAACCATCGCTGTATAAATCTCCCAACCACCGGGCAGCTCAAACCTGTCGGGCATTAACCATTTGCCTTTAAAGCCCGGAGCTCAGCCCTGGGATTGCGCCCTTCGAGGATAAGAGCTCCCTGGGATGTCTGGGAGGGATGCGTGCAGAAGGCATCCCTATTCCTGCCCAAAAACGCAGCCCCCAAACCCTGGGAAAATGACAACTTGGCTTTGGAGGCTGCGTAAGGCCTGATCAGGCCACGTCCCCCCCTCAGGCCGGGGCAGCCCCTTTTGCCCACCCGTCGGACGGGCACCCAGTGCTGGGCCGCCTTCCCAGCGCCTAAACCCAGCGCTGGCGCTGCACGTGTGTGTTTTTTATAGTTGTTTATACCAGGTGTGTGCTGCAGCGGTGGGGGCTTTAATTACAAGGAGGAAGAAATGCACTCGGCGGTTTTGCGTTACGGATTGGAGCGTAAACCTCAAATAAATCAGGCGGGAGGCGGTTGATGGTGAGCAGAGGGGGCTGCAGGGGGCAGCCGGGCCGTGGTGGCTTTCACCAGGAGGTTTCACTGGGGGCAACGTGGGACCTCCCGCCCGCTGTGCTGCAGGAGGTGCCACCGACGGCTGTGGCGGCGGTTCCTCCCGCTGCCGGGTTTGCTGCCGGAGGAGCGGCGATGAGGGGAGCGGAGCAGCACCTTGCAGCACCACGCAGCACCCGGTGCCTTTCTCGTGCTGAACCGTGCCCACACCGGGGCTGCCCACCCTCGCCCCGAGGAGCCCGACTCCCCTGTGCACACCCGGACCCCTCCAGCGCCCCGTCCCCTGCCCCCAGCCAGGCTCCCTTCTGGTTTTCATTACCCTCCTCCGAGCTGAACACAAACAGCCTAATTTGGAATAACAGCCGAGTGAGTGCAAAGGGGAAAAATCCTGCACTCCCCCTTTTCCTGAGCTAATCCCCTGACAAATTCTGCGCAGCCCTGGCTGTGGTCTGGTTCCAGAGATGCCCCTGATTGAAATGGAAATACTCCCCGATCCTCTCCCTTAAAGGAGAAGCTTCCCTCTGTTTATAAAGCCTTCCAGAGAGGGTTTTACGATTTTATTTTAATGGCCGGCCTTCCCTAGGAATGTGGCAGCTGGCTCAATAGCTGCAGGAAACATCGCTGCCCATAAACCCCCTTCGGTCAGAGCGCGCTGGCTGACATTGTCATGGAACGAAAATATTCCTGATGCTTATCAGGGGCCCACATCAAAGGCGCTCAGGCCATAAATCTCCCGGGGAACTGTACCACAGAGCCCAAATAAAAGCAGCTCCCTGGGCTAATGGGAGTCCAGAGAGGGTCCCGTGGCCCCGGCCCCCCGTGGGAGGGGCAGGGGGGGTCGGGCTGGGGCCAGCCCCCCCAGCAGAGACCGGCAGCGAAGGCTTTTGCTCTGTTCGGTGTGGGGAGAGCCCCGAGCTCGTTCCTTGGGGCAGGTTTGCAGAAAAGCTTGGGAATGCTTCCCGGGCGCTGCGTCCTCCTGCCCCTCTGCCTCCCCTCTGAACACGGGCGGGTCGTCCCGGGGCAAAATCTCTTTGGTTCTTGGCTTGGCAAGGGAGAGATCCCGTGTGCCCAGGCTGTCTGCAGGCTCCCGGCACTCAGAGCTGGCAGGAGACATCCCGGCTCATCCCAGCACTCCCTGCCCCAGCACCAGGGCTTGCAAAAATGGGCATTATTTCATCCCCAACCGGGACAAAATCAAACTTAAACAAAAAAAAAAACCCAAAGAGATGTGCACGGGTGTGGGTGGAGAAAGCACCGTGGAAAGTTTGTGTGGTGGGAGAGCGGCAGCCGGCGGCCCCGGGAAGGGAAGCTGGAGCCGGAGCCAGCCCGGCCGCGTGGCTCGGGGTGACCCTGTCGTCCCCAGGCCTGGGCAGGCTGACAGCACATTATGCAGCTTGCCTATCTTTTGTTGCAAGTTGGAGCCAGGAGTATTCCTGCAGATCATTTAGATTCAGGTAAATCAGCGTTTTCCAATCCCAGGAGGATATTTCCCACCAGTTGGGCTGCAGGGTCACCTCCAGGAGCTTTCAGCAGAGTATCGCTTGCTCCGTAAAGACCTTGAGTGATGGATACTCCGTCTCACAGGTAAGTTGTTCCAAAAGTTAATTATCTCCCTGGTTGCTCACTTGGGAATTTAATCACGCTCTGCTGAACTGACGCCCTTACGAACAATTACAGAAGTGCCCAAAGGGGAAGTTTCTGTCTCACCCTTGTCAGCCTCGTTATGCCCCGATGACAGGAGGATTTACACCCTTGGAGGTGCCCCGGCCGGAGCGGGGCTGCCCTCAGCCACGGCTCTCTCCAGGCAGGACGTCCCTGCTGCCCCAGCTGCCCGGGCTGCCGAGGCCTCTCCCACACGGGAGGCAAGTTCTTTGTATGTGGCACCTTCTCCCTCCACGTGAAGCAGGGCGAGGAAGTCGAAGTCTTGATGAACAAGGTTTAAAATGCAGAAGCTCTCAGCGAGCCAGACACTAATGTGACATCTCTCTCCGGCACTTGCCATTCCCTCCCTTCCATGGCTTTGATGTTACCTTCTTACAAGCTCCGAGACGGCTGTAGGATTTGATCAGGAAATCATGCATGTTAATAGGGAGAAGCAAAGAAATGCAAGAGGTTCCTCTCCCCAGAAATACAAAGGGGTGCCCTGGGTGCTCGAGCCACTCTCCCACTCTGCCTTGTCCACGTCTTCTGGGATGATGGGAACCTTGGGGCGGGCGCAGCACCTCTACGAGCAGGTTATTCCCGAGTCAGGAGCCCCCGACCAGAGCTGAAACCAGCTTGGCCACAGCTTTAGCTCTTGGCTCCTGTCTCTCCTCTCATCCTCCTTCCAAACTAGGTTAGTCTGGCTATCAAGGGAGTGTTGGTGATGCTCAGGCAGGTTTGATATTTAGTCACTGCACCTGTGTTGGATGGGTCTTAATTATTTATAGCTTTCCTATCCTGTTTTCTCAAGTCAGTTGGGAAGAGGTGACAGGTGAAGACTTCTTGCAGCAGATGCTTATGAGGCGGGTGAGGTGCCTGCCGCTCAGATGAGAAGAAAGTGTCTTCAGCAGGAGCAAAATGACAAAGCTACATAGGAGCTGCCTCATTTAATAGTCAGGAAGAAGGAAAAAAAAAAACCAACCCTCCTCAGGTCTCCAGAAAAGAAACACATTCCTCCTAAGTAGATGGATGCTTTGGGGAGCAGATGCCTCCCCTTGGCACGTGGAGCCCTTCATTTTGGGGACGTGCTGGGGGTATTAGGGACAGGGCAGAGCTGCTGCCAGCCTGTAAAGCTCCGCTGCCACACAGGGCTGGGGCGAGCTCAGCCCTGGGCTCTGCCAGCTCGGTTTAGGGCTGCTTCGAGGCCGGGTCCGCGCAGTCTCCTGCGCACGCTCACGCCGTCAACACGCGCCATCGCCTCTCCCCGTGCCACGAGCCTGCTGCTTCCTCACACCTGAAGGGAGATGTTCCCGTGGCTCTGCTGCCTCCTGCTCTGGTGACAGGGGACTTAATCTCCGGTGACAACCAGACTGCTCCTCTTCGGGGCCTGTGTTTGTAACCGTCACCCCGACTCGTTCCTCTTGCGGCTGCAACCGGGGTGGGAAAAAGCAGCGCCGGAGCTCCGGCAGATGCTGCTGCGTGTTCCTCCAGGACGTGATGGTAGATGAAGATTCTCACAGTACCGTGATAATTGCCTCGCCACTGGCAACGTGTGTACTTGCCCAGCAAGGATGGGAGAGCAGGGGGACCCCGCTCCGGCGAGGGGCTTTGCTACGCCCGTAATTGAGAGCCCTGCGCGGGCTGGTCCTGCCGCTGCAAACGTCAAGTTGATTATTTTAACCACATTAGATCCCTGTTCATTAACATGAATTAACCACCTAAATATTCCTGGGTAAACAAGCTATTAGCTATAGGGAGGAGAGGAAAACCACCTTTAAACCATCAGGAATCAGTCCCTGCCAGATGTGGGGCTCCATGACGGCCTGGCCAGCCCCGCGCTGTGAGACGGGGTGTGGGGCGGCGATGAACTCCTGGGACCTCCTGGCTGCCGCCGTTCCAGGTATGACACATACACAAAGGTACCTTTTTATAGGTAGGAAATTATAGGTGCCATGACTTCAAAGGCTTTTGCAACAAGAGCTTTCCCTTTGATAAATGACAGCATCATTAATGGTGATTTATTACCCCGGCTATTTCGACAAACAGAAATAACCAGTTTCTTTTCATTTGGCTTGGTGGGTTTTTTTGCTCTGGGCTACCCAGACATACAAGGTGGCTGGTAACAGCTGTTTTACTGCTGGTAAGACATCTCATTTATTAACTTGTCATCATGTGTCATAAAGTTTAGCAAAATGCTAGATGATTGTGTACTTAAGCTGGGTAATTACCCCATTATTAAAGCTGCCTTCTTTATTTATTTGCTCTTCTGGTGGTTTGTTCCTACCTTTGCTCTACATGCTGCCTTAGTCACAGGGCACAGAGATGCGCTGCTTTGTAATTATCCATGTGCTGACTTCCACACTGCTCTCAGAGACGTGAAAGGTGTCTCTGCCAGCTGCCACCGGCTCACTGGTGACAAGGACCAGGCTGCTGCACCGCTCGGCCTGTGCCCAGATGGGCTGGGATGATGCTCAGAGCCCTGGGGCTGCATCCCACCCGGTCCTGGCCCAGCGCTCCGGACTCGCTGTAACGCCAGTGAAACCTTGCCAGGGTGGGGGAAAACGCACAAGCTGAAGGGAGCCCAAGATCAGGATCTTTTATCTCAGGGGAGGAAGCACCCAGGGCAGCACGAGGTTACTGACCCCGCTGGTGGTGATCGCCTGGAAAAGCATTTCTGCTGTAACTGCACACGCCATGCCAAGCTTCTAATTAAACTCCCTGAGATGCTCTGCTAGCGCAGAGACAAAAGCAGATCCACACCTTGATGAAGGAGTTGCCTAGACAGAGGAGAAAACCACTGCTAGCACAGAGATGCTAATTGCCTTGGGAGCTCCCAGAACTCAGGTGCAGGGCTCCAGGAATGTCTGGGACCCTGCCCCGACATGTCCATGCCCTCTCCCGGGGAGGGTGAGGCTCTGTGGGCACCGGCCCAGCGGGGACGGCAGCTCCGTGTTCCCAGGCGAAGCGAGAAACTCCGACCTTGCTCCCTCCTCTCCTCCCACCCAAACCAGCCCTTTGCCAGTGCTGACACCGAGCTGCCCGGATAAAGCTGGTTAACAAACATTTTATAAGAGGTTAAACATTTGAAACCGCCCAATAACCGACTATTATCTGGGCAAACAGGAGCCGGACCGCAGCAATTGCCTCGCCGGCTCAGACCGGGCGGCATCTGCAGCGAAATGCCAGCGGGTCTGTAAGGGATGATGCAAAATCCATCGCGGCAAGCGCCGGTGGGTTGGCGGCCCCGCAAGGATTATTTCTTCCCAACCTCTTCTCCTAAATCCAGCCTCGCTCCTGCAGCAGAGGGAACGGGGCAACCAGAGCCCAGAGCTGCCCTGCACCGGCTGCTCTCCCACAGCCTGGTCTGCGTGGGAAATGAGGGAGGATTTTACCCTGCTGCAAGAGAGCTTCAGCCACTCGCTCCTGCGCGGGCAACCGGTGT
The DNA here is from genome assembly GCF_003259725.1 of Athene cunicularia. Taxonomy (NCBI): domain Eukaryota; kingdom Metazoa; phylum Chordata; class Aves; order Strigiformes; family Strigidae; genus Athene; species Athene cunicularia. The sequence goes on along the minus strand of NW_020799128.1, from coordinate 4,137,815 downwards.
CTCAATCAGCAGGTCCCCGTGGCCAGCGCCCGCTGGGAGAGACTCTGAAAGCAAATGTTAAGTCTTCTTGTTTTCCTTTCTCCAAGGTCAGCCAATATTAAAACTGAGGGGAATATTACCACAAAAATTAAAGAGTACTAAATTCCCTGCTACCCCACACATTTCTTCCTGCTGTGAATGTTGATTAGGGAATTTCATCCATAAATCTGTCTCTCACACAGTGAGAGGTTTTATGTTGTAATTAACAAGTGGCTATTGCACAGTAATTACAAATAGGTTAAGATTCAGTTCCCAGAGCTGCCCAGGGTACAGCAAGGGGCTTTTTTCAGTCTTTGGAGGTGAGCATTTTGTTTAGGGCCATCACCCCTTGGTGCATCTTGTCCGCGGGGTCAGGACCCACATGGAAAGGAAGGGAAAAGCTGGTGGTACGTAGGGAGAGAATAAACCCCATCCTGCGCCCGACACCTACACGTCTGTGCCTGGCCATAAATATCTGTTTCAAGGGATTAGGAGGCAGTTCGGTAAGGCAGAGGCTTTGCACAGGGGAGAATTGCACCCGTGAGTTTGCATCGGGAGCTGCCCCGGAGCAGCAGCGTGAGCTGGGCTGGGGACAGGGCCAGGGGGTGGCTCTGGCTCGGTGAAAGAGGGAGAGGATGAAACGAAGCACTTCAGCCTCGTCGGGGTGGTTTGTGCTCACAGAGCCCAGGGAACGGTGGTGGGGCTGACAAAAATCTGGCACTGCAGAAACCCCCTGTGAAGCCCAGCAGTGAATCTCCCCATTTTCATTTATTAAAATAGCATTTTTATTACAAAGAGATGTTAAAAGTGAAAATGGATGAAATACATTTTACATCCCCCATCGATTTCCCGGGATATTTACAACTGCAGAGATATTGATCTCCTCGAAGTGCCGGATGTGCTTGCTCGTTACGTACGACACTTGCAGTGAGAAAGTATTTTCGGCAAATAAACCACCAAAACCTGCCATATAAATTGATCCAGAAAGGCTGGGGGGCAGTGACAGCTCTGTCCTCTCGCTGCTTTTGGGGCTTTTGGGCCTTGGCTCCCATGTGCCCACTGTGCCGAGGGATGGGAGCAGGCGGGTACCGCCGTGTCTGGGGTGCCCAACACCCTGTGTCCCCACAAGCACCAGCCCCTTCCCTCCGCCGGGGTGGGAATGGGGAAGGAGACCTTAACTCACGATTTGCCACCCAGGAGGGAATTTCCTTGGAATAACTGAAACGATGTTTTATGTGGGATTGAACGTGCCAGGGTTTGTTGCAGCTGGAGGTGAGCGCGGTTGCCAGACCCGACGGCAGGGAGGAAGGGGGGTGGTGAGACCTCAGCGCTGCCTTCCCCACACCGCAGAAACTCTCAGGTGAATCAAACCCCCCTTTTTTGGTGCCTCCTGCCCCCCAAGCCAGCCCCCAGCCCATCTCTCCCCACCTGTGTGCAGCTCTGACTGTGAGGGCGGTGGGAAGCCCCCGGCCGCGGTGCCTGGCACAGCTGGAGGAGGTTTTTCTCCCACCTCCCTTTGCTGCACACAAGACCCAGCCCAGACCCCCCTGCCTTTATCCCTCATTCCAGCAAACTCCCACTGAAGCCTTTTCGGAGTTGCCCAGGGTCCGACCCGGCGCCGCGGTGCAGCACGGGTTTGCAGGAGGGGTGCAAGGGATGGGTGCACTCCCCGCCTCACCACCCCTCTTTTGCTAGCCAGGCTTGGAGCTGGCAACACCCCAAATCTCCTCCCGCATCTGCCTCTCTGCTCTGCCCCTGCCCGCCCCGCTGGCAGACGCGCTGGC
>NW_020799128.1:4133450-4135963 GCF_003259725.1 Athene cunicularia | reverse complement strand
AGCCCCGCACACCCGCCGCGGGGCCAGGCCGGCGCAGACGGTGCGTCAGTCGCTCCCGGGGCCAAACAGCCGTGAGCGTGAGCGCAGTGGGAGCTGCAGCCGGCAGGTACCCGGCAGCCGGGCGCTTCAAAGAGCACGCAGCACTCCGCCGGGACCCGCCGCCCTGGCAGCGGGGCTGGCATCGCCAGACGGGCATCCCTGGGGCGCTGCCTGTGCCTTTATTTCCCTCCAAGTCAGCAGGAGATTTGGCTGAGCCCAGCCCAGCTTGGCCCCATGGAGGAGCTCTGGGTTGGCCCCCGACCCCCATTTTTGGACCTGAGCCTGGGGCTGGCCGAGCAGCACGTGGCACCGCAGCGCCTTGACCCCAGTTTCCCCGCGTGCCGGGCAGAGCGTCGCCTCCAAACACGGCTTCCAGGAAAGAGCTGACGAGCACGGGCTGGGAAACCGTGTGGTGTAAAGTTTCTGGAGATCCCCTCTGCCGGTGTGTCAGCCCCGATTACATCAGTCAAGTCGCGTTATGCGGCTGACGGGTGCTAATGAGAAGTGACAGACGTGACGGGGAGCGTGCAGGATGCAGGAGTGACACCGCTGTCCCCGAGGACAGGAACCCCCCTTCCCAGGCCGGCTTGGCGCCAGCTCCGTCCTCTGGCTTTGCTGGGGCCACTGCTGGGCCTCAGCTCAGTGCCGGGGTGCTGGGACCGGGGTTCCACAGCCGTGGCCGTGGACAGTTGGCTGCGGCAGACCTGAGCCCACGGGGAGTCGCCTGCTTTTCTCCTCAGAGCTTTGAACCGGGGCCGAAGCCAGGAAATCCGCCGGTGGCTGAGCCAAGGCTTCCCAGGGTGGCGAGCAGCTAGGGGGCTCCTGCCTGAGGAACCTCAGCGGGGCACAAAGGGATGGGGACACCGAGCATCCCCCCGTAAAACCCCACTGAGCACTAGGCAGTGCAGAGCCCTGTGAAAGGCTTGGCTGGGAGAGCTAAAATAAAGGGATAGCGGGATGGGGACACAGAACCAAGCAGCCAAAATTGGCTCAAACGCCTTCCCTGCAGTCTGTAAAAACCTGGGGGGGTTGTTCCTCCCTGGGTCGCCTTGCCCCCCAACCATGCGGTGAGCGGAGCACGACGGCGAGCACGGCGGTGCCTCCCCTGCCAGCTCTCGCACTGAGCTGTGGCTGACGGGCTGAAGGGGAAGCGGGCTGGGACACGTTGAAAGTCACAGTACTCTGTTGTGATCCCGTCACCATGAGAGCTGGCAGAAAATGGCAGGATTGGTGCCAGGGGGATGATTGGTGCCAGGGGGATGATTGGTGCCGGGGGGATGATTGGTGCTGGGGTAGCGCGGGACCACCCGTGCTGAAAGCAAGGTGATGAGGAGGAGCGATGTATTGGAGGGAAGAAGTGAACTTTTCACCCTTGATTCCACCAGTTCGATGGCCCGTTGCGTGCCAAGGTCTCCGCAGGACAGCTGCGAGCTCGTGGACACCCTCCCAGGGTGGGAGGTGACGTCCTTGTCCTGCATGGAGGAGAGGGGCAGAAACAGCTCACACTGCCGCGTCCACCTGGGTAAGGTCTTCAGCTTCCCCTGAAACAGGCAAAAGGGGCCAAACCCAACATTTTCCCATGGACGAGGAGGATCCCTGGGCTCTGGTGTGGCAGCTGAAACCCAAGCAGCACCTCTCTGTCCACATCCTCTCCCATCGGGGAGCTGCCTCTGTTCCACCACAGGGCTGGCTCTGCCGCAGCACCGCCCCGGGCACCGGGGGGTTTAATCAGTATCAATCTTCCCCAACCTTCAAGGTCTGTGGTTATTGACATTTTGTTCCAACGGAGTCAATATTAACTTCTCAGGTCAATAGACAATAAATAGAAAATAATAAGCAATGCACAGTTAATATAGATTTACGATTATTTGGGTCTTTTGCATGAGTTTCTCATAGGCAAAGCAGCTCTGCTTGCGTGAGGCTCGCCCGTGCTGAGGCACGAACAGGGGCAAGAGAGATTCACTGCAAAGGTTCTAAACGCCCTGGAAAGGGGGTGAGGAGCGAGTTACCTGGCAGGGCCCTCTGACTGCTTGGAGAGTGCTGGGATCATCTTGCAGCTCTTAAAACATGCTAAAAAATGTTAAATCAAGTGAATTTCACCACTTCCCCGTGAGCAAGGCGTTTAGAAAGAGCTTGAAAAGCAGCATGGAATCAAATTCACGGGTTGGGGGGTGTGTGTGTTGGATTTTATATGTTTGGGGATTTTGAACCAACTTTGTAGGACATTAAAAAAGAATTGCGGAGAATTGTGAAACCAGCTGAGGGGCATTGCCTTTTCTGAAAAAAACCTTAAAGAATAGGAACAGAGGTGACATACTGAGGCCGGGCTGCTGGGGACCGGTGAGCGGCATCCGCGGCTCCGGGGTGGCTTTGCCGGGCTGCGGAGGGGCCAGGGCAGCCCCCCCGGAGGGGGACGGAGCCCGTCGCAAGCCCATCACCGCTGGTGGCGAGGCTTCTTTTTTTTTTTTTTAAAC
>NW_020799128.1:4128063-4133400 GCF_003259725.1 Athene cunicularia | reverse complement strand
CCCCCAGCCTGGCCGCGCTCCCCCCGCCCCACGCCGGCACATCTGGTCTCGCTTGTGAGGCTGGTCTTCCAGTTCCCAGGGGTGACATATTTCCCCCGCCTATAACTCTAAATCAGAGCAGCATTTCAATAAATCACAGTGAACACTTATTTATTGGACATAGTTTTGGGGCTCTTAAAGCACGGAAAATAAATTTAATGGAGCGTTTGGAGCATTTCTCCAATCTTTTGAGGGATTACTTGGGGAATTTGTCAACGGAGCCAAGCACAGCAGCTTGATCCAGAGAGATGGGAAAGAAATTATGGGAGATACTCTACAAAGGCCCAGGTGTACCCTAAATCACATCAAAAAAGATTAATGTCAAAGGATTGCTTGCCAGCAGAGTTGATTGGCAGCACTGCAGTTTATTTAATAAACTATCATTTTAGCCAGAGGGTGACTTTAATCTGAATTACATTTTCTTGTTTTGTCGTACGCCATGCCAAGCGATTTATTGAATACTGTAGCATACTTCTTAACCTCAAACACCGAGAGAAAAAAGAAGGAAAGCCTTGAGAGCCCCTGGAAAACCTTGAGACAGCAAAGCTGCTCCGCTAAGAGGGCAGGAGCTCCGCTTCCTTTCGGCTTGGCTGGGAAGATCTGGGAGCAGGAGTCGGTTGTTGAAAACCTTGTCTGGGTTTCGCACACCTGAAAGCTCAGGGAGGGGCTCGGCGGTGCAGCCCCATGCGACTTTGTGACTGCCAGGTCGAGTTTCAGAGCTGTCCTGGCTCCCCAAACCCCTGAGACCAGGCTGGACAGGGCACGGCTGGACAGGGCATGCAGCAGAGAAGCGCAGGCACCAGAGGCATTTGCCAAACTACAGAGATGGAGGAAGAAATGAGCACGTTTCCCATGGATGCCCCGCGCTCGGCTCAGCCTGGCGCTGATGTCACCCCTGGGAAAGCAACCACAGACCCCCTGCTCCCAGCGACCCGGCCGGGCCTGAGCCCACCTGGGACCTGCCTGGGGTTTGTGAGCAGAGGGAAGTTCCCAGGGGGCCTGGTACCCCCGTCACCCTGCAGCCACTCTGCAGGCAGGTGGGGAGGTGCTGGTGTGGGCAGGAGATGCTGGTGTGGGCAGGAGATGCCCAGACTTGGAGGCGGGGTGCCCAGGAGGGCACAAGGCAGCTGGGGTCCCCCTTGAACCCCCCTCCCACAAAGAGCCAGGGAAGAGCACAGCGAGGGACCTGCCCCCTCTGCATTCGCTTCTCTGCTTCCTGAAGAGACGAAAGATTGGGCAAAGACTTCCTAAATCTTGGAAGTGTTTTAGAAATACCCTGGCTAAAGGGAGAGGAGCCCCCCCCAGCCTACCCTTGCTGTGCCCTGCACATGCTGGCGATGCACCGGCACCGCCTGCCCCCCTCCCGGCAGGAGCAGCCGCGGACAGACAGATGGACAGCAAGGACCAGCACCAGGGGGGGTTTGCAAGAGCCAGGGGCCCGCTGACCTGCAGGGCTCTTAAATAATGTGTTTGTGCAAACAGACAAAGAAATCCTAACTAATAATAATCCTTGTTCCAAGATTATGATTGAGTTTTTCCCCTGTTCTGCTTGATATTTCTGCCAAAGAAAGAAAAATCCTCACTGAAGTCTAGCAGGAAATCCAATAAAATTTCTTCAAAAGATGGGTCTGACATTGAAAAATAGCAAAATTATAAAAGTAGGCCTCAGAAAAGAAAAGGGGAGAGTTATTATATCTGGCACCTACCGAGGGCCCAAAGCTCCCTCTCCAAATGAGCCATCACAGATTGAAAGTGTTTAGCTTCCCGTTGATTAAATATGGTGAAGGACCCGAGGCGTGCCAAGCCTTGGGGATCGAAAGTTTGTTTTCAGTCAGAATGTGTTTTCAGTCAATGGAAAAAATGGTCGGCCTGTGCCGGGGTATGTAACTGAGAAGCCTCAGGTTTGGAGTGAGTAATGACTGCGATGCAGAAATGCGGGAGGGTTGTTAATCATTCGACCCCAGCCCCCGTAATTCAACTCAGCAACTTGCACGACTTTGGAAGCTTTTTTTTTTTTTTTCCTCCCCCTGCTCTTTTTAATATATAAAACCTCAAACGTTTTTGTTCCCTTTTCTTTTTAATTCTTTACCCTGAAGGGAGAGCATCGTCTGCTTGTATCATTATTACCCCCTTTCCCTTCTCGCCAGGTGCTCGGCACAGCACAGCTGGAGCTGCAGCGTTGCACCAGGCTGTGGCTCTGCGGCAGGTCTGGGGGTCCCGCTCCCCACCAGCTGGAAAATAGGATCGACGAGATCAATGGCTGGGGAGGGCTCGGCCGGACAGCGAGGCCAGGGCGATGCCACAGCCGGGACGGGATGGCCCAGGGCGGACCCGCCGGCTCCGGGCACATGCTCCCCGCCAGCGGGAACCGTTGGCAAAGGTTGGGTGGAAACAGCTCTCCTGGAGAGCACTGCGGGAAACCGCACGTCCCTGCAGGACAGAGGAGGCCATTGAAAATATCCCCGCCTTTTTATTTTGGCAGAGGAGGAACTGTTTCAGTGCTAGGCTGCGTGCCCGGCTTCGAGCGAAGGCTGCAGCTTGTAACCTGCAAGCGAGAAGCGCCCGGAGCGCAGCGATGCCCCGCCACCACCCACAGCCTGGCACCGGGGGTGGCAGCAGGACCCGGGCACCCTCCTGCTCCCCTGGTTTGGGGGTGACCTGGGCCACGGGCACAGGTAATTTTCTGCGCCAGCACCGCGGTGTGCCCGGGCCTCCCCGGGACAGGCAGCTCTGCCCCAAAGAGCAAACGTGCCCCCTTCATAGGGAAAACTCGGGCAGATGGTGAGGATCAAACACACCTCTGGAGCCTGGGGGTGGGGGGACGCGCTCCGGGCTGGGCCCGAGTTCAGCGCTGGGTCAGGAGGTTGCTGGAGGGACCAGGGGGACCGGGGGTGGCTGCAGGGATGTGGCTCGCACGGCACCTGATGCACGAGGAGCCGCTGTCAGCGGCCCACAGCTTCCTCCCTCTGGCCCCACGGTCCCCTCTGTACCCACCTCCACCCAGCCATTTCTCACCCCCTTGCGAGATGCCTGACTTTATTCATTAACTGGGTTTGCTGGGCTGCTTCTCATTAGATAGCCAACAAATTCCAGGAAGACAGGACACCCACTGGGCCTAAATGAAATTAGAGAACAGAGCACTGCTACAAGTGGTTTAATTCAAATTACAGCAAGATATTATCGCCAACTGCAAGTGCTCACAATCATGAGTCAGACCCCCACAAGGAACGAGACAGGCTTAAAAAAATCATGACTTGTTAAGTATATAATTAACTTTGGGGTTATTTTTATTTACCTTCCAGTTTTTAGCCTTCAGGAGTCAAATTTTTTGAGCTTGCTTCAGTGATGAGTTGGAAATAGTTTAAAAATAAAGAGGGGAGGAAGAAAAAAAAAACCAACAAAAAACAAGAGAAGAAGAATGAGCCAACATTCCCGTGATGCCAGGAGCTGGGGATTTAAAACAACAGCACACGTCACAAGGATTGTGATCACCATCCCCGAGCTGCGGGCAACCGCCGGCACCGCCCGCCCAGGGCCCCTGGAGCCAGGCACTCCTTGTCCCCCCAAAAAACACACCCCGGCCTCGCACACACCGAGTGGCACGGAAAGGGGCTTTGAGGGGCACCAGGGGGGAGCTGGGGGGTCGGGGGGAGCAGCAGGACCCCCGGGCTCAGGCAAGGACCTGCCTGCAGCCCCTGCACCCGTTCACCCCTGGGGAAACAGGGAGGTGCCAGGAGGGGAAGAACCCCTCGACGTCGGGTTGAAGTGCCGCCGTGTCCCCGCTGGCCCAGCCGGTCCCGCTCCTCAGACGCTTCATTTCCCCGCGCGCCAGTCGGGAGGCACAAAGTGAAGCACAAGAAACTGGAAGGAGATTTTACAGGTGACCCACAGACGTGTCAGCCCGACAAACACCAAACGCCCGCGCTTGCTCCTCACAGACCCCTTCAGCTTCATCTTCCTCCTCACTTCCCACCCTGCGCCCACCCCGCCGTGCTCCGGGGCTGCAGGTGCTGGGTGAAAGGGTTTCCTGCGTGACCTCAGACACCGTCAATCAGAAGAACTGAGACAGTCGGTGCAGATCCACCGACTTCTGAGGCTGAGAACTTGCCCAGTGCAGAAGAGCCAGGACCCGGTGGGGGCCCCCCGTCTCCTGGCATTAACAAGCCCTGCACGAGCCACAGCATTTGCTCCCCAACCCATCTCCTGCTGCAGCAAGAGGGATTCTGCTGGGAGAGGGACCTGCAGGGACAGGACCGAGATACCTGGAGCCAGCACAACCCCACGAGACGCTCGGGAGGGCACACGAGGGCACAGCAAGCGCGTGGGGAGCCCAACCAGGGTCACCGCATCATCTGGGCTCACCGAGGAAGCAGGACGATGCAGCTGAGGGGTTTGGTGGCTGAGGGCTGCTTCTCAGCGTCCCCAGGCTGCTCATGCAGCCTCGCAGCCACCGTCCGTCCTCAGCCGATTTTCGTGGAGCTGAATTGGCCAAACCTCCTCTGCTCCCTGCCTCCGGGTTGTGTCTTCCCCTGTTTCCGCTGAACAGATAGTACCCTGCTATCTTTCATTGAAACATCATGTCCAATTTCTCCCTTGATTAAACCCATATTTTGCTTGGCTATAAGTCAAATATAAGAAGGCCGCACTCAAGTGAACTAATCTCGGTTTACTTGCCAGTAGGTAATTTGATAGACAATTTGGCAGGCATCCACTCTAGAATTAAGCAAACCTGAGCAATAAAGATGTAGGAAAACAATCCTGAAAAGCCATAATGAGACGTCTAGTTTTATTCAATAGCAACTTGTTCCACTTACGTTTCTGCTGACACTCGGACCGCGGTGCCTGCCCGTGCCCCGGCCGGGAGGGCGCGTTCTGCCGGCCCTCCCTCGCCTGGGCCAGCGCTGGCGGCGCCGAGGCCGGGGCAGAGCTGCTCTCCGAGCTCTCCCGACGTGGCCTCGGCAAAGATGGACTCTGGGTTTGGCAGCCAAGCCCTGGGCCTGGCTCAGCTCGCGGAGGAGAAGGCTTTGCTGGAGACTCAGCTGTGACAGCCTTGAGGAAGAACCAGCTCCAGCGCCTGCGACACGGGACCTTCGCTCGCGGTCTGTAAGCGCCCGCCATCGCCGCGTTTTGCCACCGCAGCCCCCAGAGCCCCCACCAGCTCCCACTTAGGGCCTCGGCCTCCCTCTCACCGCCTCAACACCCACACCTCAGCACCCACCTCCCGCTGCGGCCCGGGGACCCGCACGGGGATGGAGGCAGCACCTGGGGGTCACTCCTGGGGGGCAAATAACGCCGAGG
>NW_020799128.1:4108593-4128013 GCF_003259725.1 Athene cunicularia | reverse complement strand
GCAAATAACGCCGAGGGCCGTGACGTGCCCGGAGAGAGCCCATGGTGGTGCCCAGGCCAGCACGGGTTCGCTGCCCTGTGCCACGGGGGGTGCGTGGGGCCGGGCCCGTGGTGCTCCGGGGCGATGGCCGGAGCAAAGGGGCTGTCAGCCGGCCGCCGCGCAGCTCCATCCCTCATAATGCCATTATGTATTGCTGGCATTAATCACGCCGCTAGGTAAGCATTATGGCACTTTTATGGTAGCTTTGAAGCTAATCTGTCACTAATGCCTTCTGGATTATCATGATTTCTTACAGTTGTGATTCATTAACTCAGATGCCTAATAGAATTAGTATTAAACATCTTCCATAGATTTCTGCCTCAACATGTTGAGTTTTGAAAGCCTTTTCAATATTTCATTGTGTTGTATTAAATGGCATGTCAGGCACATTGTGTGGTCTCCCAGAGAACCTGGCGCAGCCGGAGCCGCGGCGGGGGCTGGGGGGGGCAGCGCGATGTCGCCGGCTCCCGGGGACCCCGCAGTGGTCCGGAGTCCGAGCACAGTGAGGTGCGAGGGGTTCCGACGTTAGGAGAGTCTTCCAGGTTGGAGGTAGTTCAGCGGCGCAGCTGCTCGCCTCCAACCATGCGAGCCCGTCGCCAGATAATTAAGCTAGTACAGAAGAGGTTAATCTGCTTTGAGGATAGAAAGTGCAGTGCAGATACTAAATATGATTGTGATTATTACCTGGCCCTGGAGGAATCCTTTCCCTAGACATTGCAATGCCATTCCTAGTAGGACTATTATTCCTAATAATCAATATTAATTTTCAATGCATTCTCCAGGGCTTAGAATTATTTTCTTGTTTAGGATAAGATCTGGATCTTGAAGCAGGCTAAAAAGAGGTATTATTACTATTATTATTATTAGCATTATCATTATTATCTTGGGTTTTAAAAAAAAAATCTTATTTAGATAACCATCTCTCCCCAGCAGCAGGTTGTGTAGCTCACAGACCTTTATCTGGCTACTTCAATCTGCGTGTTGCGGGTAACAAAATTTAACAGTTATTATTATTAATAATGTAAGGCCAAGACCAGAACAACATTGCATTAGGCTGTGTGTGTGCGTGTGAGACTGGACGAACCTGTGCGTCGTGCTGCCTTGGTTTTCCCAGCTTTTTTTTTAAGAGCGGAACCCCCATGCCCACATTTCTGAGCAGCTTTGCGGGGGGTTTCGTGGTGGGAGCCCCAGCCCTGGCAGGCAGGGAGGCGAGGATGCTGCTGCCAGGAACCGGGAAGAGCCTGAACTTTCGGATGCTTCTTCGAACCCGTTGGCAAAACCTTTTTTGCAGCCCGCCTGCCCTGACCCCGAGAACCCCGCGTCGAGGCCATCAGCTAGAAAAACAGAGAGGGGGGACTTCAAAGCGGGGATTAGAAGCAGCTGTGCAAATTGACAAATACGTGCAAGGAGCTGCGCGGGCCGGCCACGTCCCTGCGTGCCGGGGGCTCACCGCAGCCCTCCGAGCATGGTGGGCACCGCCTCGGCGCTGTGTCCTCGCCAGTGCCGGTGCCACTCCTCTGCAAGGGGTTGGGGAAGAAACGCTGCTTTTAGAAAGGCTCCTCTGGAAAAAAGGTCAGGTTTGGGGCAGGCGTTTGAGTGATCGGCTGCGAGCGGGGAGAGGGAGCGAGGTCGCAGGGAGGCTGTGAAAGGTGGTTTGTCCCGGTGCCAGAGTCAACCTGTGCTGGCGATTGAAGCCCGCGTCCTGCCCCGCCGCCGTTACCATCAATCACCCCCGGCACTGACAGCCTGACCATTTGTCAGCTGGTCCTGCTCCTCGCGGGGAGAAAAACCAAGTTCAAAAGCGAGGGGCTGCTTCCCGGGGGGTGGGCAGTGACCCACTCGTGAGCACCCCGGGCTGCGGGGACACCCGCCCCCCAGGACCTGCACCCTGGAGTGAGAGGCACTGGCAAGGGTCCCCCCACTCCCTCCTTAGGGACAAGCCCCCGGGAGCAGACAGGGGTGCAGGGCCATGGCAGGGCTCTGGTTTGTGCATTTTTGCCATCGAAATGATTGATTTCCCAACTGCAAGCGGCTTCTCAGTGAAACCCCGTGATTTTTTCTATTTTTTTTCTTTTCTTTCCCCCATGTGAGTGAAATAATGCGCACATTAGAGGGGAAAAGAAAACCTTAAAACTCCTTCATTATGTGACATGTCTAAAATGTGCATTTAACCCCCCCCCCCCTCCAAGTTTTTGGTTACAGAAACAGTTTGGTTCTCCCCTGGATTGCTTTTATGCAACCCTGAAACACATCAAAGCGCAGCGTTGCTGGAGAGAAGCATTTCCTTTGCCTTCTCATCAAAATGCCGCGATTGATGTCACGGCAAGACGAGAACCTCGGGAAGGGGAATGGAGAGGAAGGGGGTCCCTCCAAGTCCCACTGCCGCTCCAGAGCTTCTGCGAAGATTCCAAACAACGCTTTTCAGCCAATTCTCCTGGTTTAGAAGGAGGAATAAAGGGGTAGTTCCAGAACTGGGATAAATGCGCTCAAAATTTGATGGAAAGCAAAGGCAGGAGAGGCTGCCCGGGCAGTGGTCGCGGTGCTGGGAGCACCCACCGCCCCGGTGGGCGCAGGCCTGGGCAGGGGCAGCTGCCTGCAGCAGGCAGAGCCCTGCTCAAGGGAAAAGCTCCCCTGCCAGGTCACGGTTTTGCAGCAGCTCGAGAAGAAAGGGACGGCAAAGCATGGCCGGGGCCGGCAGCTCCGGCTGCCCGGAGCTCCTCACAGCAGCCTTTGTTTTAGGGAGTGAAAGGGGCGGTCATGGGACAGCAGTCAGCCGGGCAAACACGGGGGAGGCGAAGAGAAAACTTTAATTAGGGTAACTTGAAGGCAGGCTTTAACCAACAGCCGGCGGGAGGCCTGGTTTGATCTCCTTGTGGGACAGACCCTGTGATTAATCGCGGCCCTGTCGAGGGGGACGGACACCTGCCTGTCACATGCTTTGATTCCCGGCGCAGGCTTTGATCTCACCCGCCTGCGTGGGAGGGTGTTAGAGCAATGTATGTGCCCAGGTCGCTTTTATGCCGCCCGCAGGGGGTCTGCGAGGAGGGGAGGGGGTCGTGCATGGGAGGGGGGGTCTTGGCCGCCAGCCCCGGGGTCAGCGCAGGAGGTGCTGGGGCCGACGGGAGTTCGTCCGAAGGGGAAAGTTCATCCCTGATTTGGGGGTGGTGCGAGGGCACCGGGGGCTCGCTGCTGTCCTGGGAGAGAAGAATCCAGAGCCGTGGGGATGCTCGGCCCTGCCACCGGAGCCCTGGAGAATGTCCCGGCGTCCTCCTCGCCCTGCTCCAGACCAGCCTGAAGGGTTGTTGATGAGGTTGCACCCTGGGATGGCGAGGCAGACAAGGGGGTGCCCTGGATGGTGTCCCTACCTTTTCCCACTGACAACCCACACCAGTGACCCTGTGACCACGTGTCACCAGCCTGGCACAACCGGAGGCACTGGGAGGAGAGCAGGCCCCCACTCAGGGTGCCCGGGTAGCCCAGCACTTTCCCAGCAGAGTTTCCAACCCAAATCTGCCACGCACCGTGCAGGGAATGGGGTCCAGCCTCGCCCCCCCGAGGACCGCTCGCCCGCCCGGGCACTGCCCACTCGCTCCCACCGGTTTCAGCACTGCCCCTGTGCGCTGCTGCCTCTGCCCGCTGGCGGCACCAGGATTGGCGTCGGCATCTTTGTGCCTGGGCCCGCTCCCAGGTTATTCTCAGCCCTGACATTTGTGCCAAGCAGGCAGAGCATGTCGCCTTTATTTGCTAGAGCAGGAGGGGCTCCCGCCCAGCATGAAAGAGGATCTCCACAGCTCCCCTTTCAGCCTGACCTTGAAAGTGGAGCAGGGAGGTGAGCCCCCACCCAGGATCGCAGCGCTGGTGTCGGGGGAAGTGTAGTGGAAAAGCCTGGCACAGCCCGGGCACGGACGGACAGCACTGGCATCGCGGCCGGGTGCGAGCGGCGATGGCCGGGGCGCTGCTCGGCCCCCCCAGCAGCCCGCCCCGCCAGGGCCTTGCTGGGAGGGCGGTAACGGGGGCAGGACGCCCGCACAACCATGGGCAAAGGGGGAGATTGCTGCTGCCTTCCAGGGCCTTTGGGAACCTCCTGGGGTGTGGTGTTATTTCCATTACTTTTCCTCCTAGCTTTGGACAGGGAGGGTTTTCATGACGTCTCAGTAGACAGTTTGACTGATACAAGCAGTAAATGTCTTGATCTGGGGGAGAGAAAAGGCCTAATGAAGCTAGAGACAAGTATGGGAAAGCCCTTCTCTGTACTGCATGAATATAACAAAAACAAATTTCCAAAAGCCCCGGACAAGCCCAGTAAGTCTGTAATGTGGTGTCCTGTTTCCTAATCTCTTCAGTAAGGAAGCAGTGTGTTGAATTTAAAATATCCCTCTGGTAAATGCTAACTATTTAAAGAGTGCTAGGGTCTTAGAAATGCAAAACAAAGATTTGTTGATTAAAAACACATGGTTTGTTCTGGAGGCATGAGTAGCCAGAAAAATCAGTTCTGACAGTATTTTGGCTTTTTCAATCCCACAAGACATGATGGTGATTTATTATAGTGATGTCAGCTGTGGTTGAAAAAAGTTCCCTGTGTTGTCTTAATAAAAGAGCTTTACCTTGAAATCATTAAACTCTCAGCCTGTTTATTTGAAGCGATGACTGTGAATGTGAATGGTCCCCTCTAAATCACTCGGCCCTTCGCTGGAACATATGCCTGCACATGAGGTGCGGTGACAGCCCGGAGCTTGCCTTGCTAATGCGAGTCGTGTGATGGATATGATTAGTGGGGCTTTGAGACCTGGAGGGGAGATAAGCACACCAGGCGGGGAGGGGAGCCCCCACATCACAAAAGGAACGGGAATTAGAAAGACAACGGGGTCTATTTGTCTTCTTCTGCCATCCGGGCAGATGTGCGCAGCTGTGGCCTGCAAGGATCTGCTCTGCGGAGGTCACACAGCGGCAGGGCAGCTCCCGCACCCACCCCCGCTCCCCGCAAGCAGAAAAAACAACAGAAACGGTCGTGGGAGTATTTGTCCATGGGAGACTCAACTGTTCCTCACAAAAGTTCCGCCTTGGCGCGCCCTCCGATATCGCGGCCGAGGGGGTCTGCTGTGCCTCGGAGAGGTTCCGGAGGCCGTTTGCTGTTATGCAGGACCAGTGCTGGGGGGTGTGTGTGTGTAATTCCACCTGATTCTCAAGCCCGTGTGCTGCTTTTTTCACGTGCCAGCAGCGAGCGGCGACACGAGCACGGGGCAAGCGCCTGGGAGCTCAGGTGCCGATTGCAGGAGACAGGCATGGCACGCCTCGCCGGGACAGCCCGGAGCGTACGCAAGTTCCCTAAACTAAATGGCATGAACGTGCCAGGGTTTGCCTTACGGGGAAGGCCACAGCAGCTGGGCAGAGGCACGGGGCCAGGGCACAGGCAGTGGGGACAAACATGCCTGGCGGCAGCACCGGTGCTACAATCTCAGTTAAACTGTAGATGTGTGAGAGTAAAATGCCCAGCTGGGTATCAAACTCTGTGTCAGCCGCAAGGTATCAGTGGGAAAGAGGAAAACTTTTCCTTACCATGCTTAATTTCACTGTCAAGATCTATAGGCGTCATATGCTGTGGACGGGGTATAGAGCAATGGAAGAAGTATAATGGAAATAACCTGCCAGGCTCGGCTGCCATCCCTCATCCGGCTTATCAAGTTAGCTGAGCTCAGCAAATCACATTAGCAAGAGCCAACACAGAAGCACTTTACCCGGGTGCAGGCGGTGGGGACACACGTCCCTGCTTCGACAAACTATAAAGCTCCCTCCCGGGGAGCCCTGCAGAAGATCGGGGTCGTCCATATTTCTAAGCAGCGACTCGCGACGTTCCGGGGGCGCAGAGGGGCCGGGTGTGGGGCGGGATCACCTCAGCCCAGCCCCGCAGCCACAAGCCCTTTCCCTTGTATCTGGCAGCAGTTAAGCGCTGAGCAATATTTACTTCTTGGGTAAACAGTTGTAATCTCCCTAACCAGAGTTTATCACAGAGAAGTGAGTTAAATTCTTCTTGGATAATCCCTGCGTGTTGTGGTTTTCCGAGCAAGAGATTTTCGGATGCTGTTCAGTATAAATGGGCGGCCCTAGGCCAGAGAGCGATGAAGGCTGGAGCCGACCCAAGGGGTGCAGGTCCCCCCACTCCCAGGGCTGCTCGAACTGGGGCTGAGCCCCAGCGAGAGACGGACGCAGGTTCGCCGGCACAGCCTCTGCCTCTGAGGGCAAGCGCTTGGGTCGGTGGCAGCAAACACTGGAAGGCAACTCCTCACGCCAGCCCAAAGCAACCCCTCAGCCCTGGGGCCGCCTCTCCTGGGTGAAAGAGCTGCAGGGCAGAACCGCTGCCAAGCGCCTGGCCGCAGGGGGCCCACGCCGGAGCCGGGCAGGCACAGGCCCCGGTGCCGGAGAGGCACAGCAGAGCCTCCCTGCTCAGCCTTCATCACAACAGAGCCCTCGACATAGGAATGACATTAGAAATAATACAGATGTTAAAAACAAAAAACAAACAACGCTCAGCAGATTGTTTACACTAAAATATGGTGGTTGGGAGAGCGCAGAGCGTGAGCCGAACTCTGACCCTGCTGAAGTACATGGGGATGTTGCGAGAGATGAGACGTTTGGCAGGCACTAACATATCATATATTATCTGCCTTAACTACAAGAATTATATTTTCCCATCAGCATGATTATTCTTGTTTGACTTTTAAGTTGAGCTGGAAGACAGCGCGGCTTACATCCATCATTGCTGCGGCTATTAGAAAATTAACCAAGCTTAATAAACTTCCTGCATGGCTTGCTTCTGCAGCTGTGTATCTAGAAGAAAACAAATATATTGACCGGTTCTCCATGGAAGCACATCTCTAAGTAAGACTTGTTGGAGGTGAGGAATGGCCCAGGATGATCCCGACGTGGATGGAAAACGTTTGTGCAGAGCTGAGGTTTCAGAAACCTTCTGGAGACTCACGGCACTGTGAGATGCTCTGGTGGCTCAGGGTGATGAGGAGCGGGATTTACTAATTGCTTCACATCAAGGCTGCCTTTTCCTCCCTCCCTCAGAGCAGGAGCAAGGTGGGTGCCCACCCCAGGGAAAGGAAACCGCTGGCAGCTCTTCTCTCCGCGCAGAGCCAGCGCATCCTCGCTGGGTGAGGGCAGCAATACTGCAGGCTGGGGAGGAAGCAGGGAGTCTTTCAGCAGATGGGATTCGAGTGGAAAGAGCTAACACTCCAGTCTCCTCTGTAATGAAAGGAGATGGGCAAGTTATAACCAAACCAGCTGTCATAAACCATCAGCTCAGAGGTTTCGCGCAGTCATTAGATGCACCTGACGACATTCTCAGTGCTGCAGACGTGGCTACAGGAGTTTCATGCAACATGCAACTTTCAAATCAATCTCCTTGCAACAGGCAGAATGAACTGGTTGTTCACGTCTGTGTGTCTCAAACAGAAGATGAAGTAAAAAAAGGAAATTCAGCTGGGTACGAGACCACATCTTCCCTCGGCGTGCCTGGATGCTTTTCGAACCTCCTCTTCTAACACCCGGCCCCCTTTGTAGCTTTGCACAAGCAAAACGTTTCAGCCATGGGGTTTGAGCCCCTGGATTCAAGGTGGGAGGGTGGGACGGGTTTGTGTCTCCTTTCCCGCAGGGATGGAGCTCCTCAGGGAAGCCCGTGCTCTGCTCCCAAACCGGCTCCCTCAGCGCGGGTGTTCACAGCCTCCCGGGGACACGAACCACAAACAGGGGAGAAAGTCGAGCAGAGCCCTTAGAGAGTTTCAGGTTTATGGGTGGGGATAAGTCTGGCAGAGGCAGCATGTTCCTCGGTGCAGGTGGGCAACGGGCAGCCGAGAGAACAGACGAAAACATCAGCAAAGAAAGGAGAGCTGGGGGTGAGACGTGGCGCGGGGCTGAGGCCGCAAAGGGGTTTCACTGGCGGGTTTCATGGCTGGATCCATCGGGATGGCACCGAGTCCCGTGGCCTCGCAGGGTGCTGCGGCCTCATGCACATCCCCGTGGCGTTGCACCTGCAGCGAGGTGCTGGTGAGCGCGAGGGGCCGAAGGCGCCGAGACCGCGGCTGCGTCGCCACGTCGGGGCTCAGTGGGGCCCAGGGCTGCCGGCGGCACGCGGGAGCAGGGAGGGCCGCTCCTTCCCTCGCGTGTCTACAAGCAAATTAAAAATTAAATAAATAAATTTGCTAGTTTACAAATAGAACTGTTACTTGTTACTCACAGTATTAACAGTCTCCTTTTATTTTTTTTTTTCCTTTTTTTCGAGGCTGTGAAAGACGTTTGTTTCAGTTGCCAACATCTCTACAGAACTAATGTGGGTGGATTGTGACAGATATAATTTCTCCATCCTACAGTTTCATCAACTTGAGTTCTGTTAAACTATACCCGCTGGGCTTAGCTCCTTTTAAAGTTTCCGCTTTGACAGGTAGATTTATTAGTCTTGAAATTTGTACAAATCAGATGTCACTCGTGGCAACTTGTCAAAATGTCAGTCTGGTGAGGGAGGCATGAAAGGATTTTCTGGAGAGAGATGGGAGGCAGGCTTGAAAGAGCTCGAGCAAAGCAGAAGAAAGGAGCTGGGAGGGATTGCAGCCTTCTTGATCCTGGGGGTTTTACTTTATTAAATATCTAGCGCCATACAGTGGGAGATGCTGTTGGATCCTGCCCGCCAAGACATCAAGGCTGTCAACATCCGCTGATGGCTCCTAGCTCGCGCAGAGCCGGCTTTCACAGCTTGTTATGTATATTTAGGGCACGGCTGAGGCATGGGGAGGGGAAAGTTCAGCTCGTTTTTTAATGCTGTTGTGTTTGAAATGTTCCATTATCGCCCTAACAAGCCGTGAGTGGTGCCACCGAGCCGGCTCGGAGGGTGAAGCCTCATGTGGGCTCCAGGAGGGTATGTGCAGCCCCCTGAGCCGAAGAGGAGAGGAGAGGAGAGGAGAGGAGAGGAGAGGAGAGGAGAGGCCCTGCACCAGCTCCCCTCCCGCTGCCCTCTCCATCCCTGGCACACTTCCCTCCCCTCTCTGCAGCGGGCAGCCTTGGGCCGGAGCGTTTTATCTGTTGGGAGGAAATGGAAGCCCAACAGAAACGTCCCTGGGCGGCCTCGTGCCCAGCCTGGCGAAGCATGTGCCGGGCAAAGCCCTTTATCCGCTTGTTTTTCCTTATGGCGCTGGCAGCTGCCCTCGGAGCGGGCTCGCACGATCCGCTGCTCCGGGGTCGGCCCTGCGCGCCGGGCTGGGCTGTCCTCCCCGCTTGGATTTGGGTGTCAGCAGACGCCGGGTACTCGGCCCACAACGCGCCCATGGGCGAGGGCTGAGAACCCCACACTGCATCCCCCCGCGTCGGCGACAGCTCACAAACCTCCCTCCCGTCTGCAGTGTTCAGCGGAGACGGAGCAGGAATCTCACGCGTGTGTGCGCGGATCCACATTGCTTAATCAGCCCTGGAAAGCTGTAATTAAAAAAATTGACCTTGCCAGCCATTTGTGCTCTCACTGACAGAGACAGGAGCAAATGTGAAGCATCTCCTAAAAGACCATGTGCTGGAAGCGGTTGAAAAATGGCAGCCATCTCCTTTAACACACCGACCCAATAATTTTGACTGAAGTTTTTCCATGGAATAAATTTAGGGCTGTTGAGATGAAAACTTTTAAAAAAAAAAAATCTTTAAAAAAAGCAATTTAAAAAACATTATTTTGATTACC
Organism: Athene cunicularia; assembly: GCF_003259725.1. NCBI lineage: Eukaryota > Metazoa > Chordata > Aves > Strigiformes > Strigidae > Athene > Athene cunicularia. The sequence continues at coordinate 4,118,256 of NW_020799128.1, read as the reverse complement.
AGTTCCAAGAAGATCAGGAAAATCTCCACCGAAATCAACATTTTTACATGAATATTTACACTTCTGTTTGAAAAATCTGTTTTGGCTGAAAAGACATTTGTTGAAGTTTGCTTGATGGGCGATGTCGCTCCCCCGGGGACGTGGGGACGTGGCGTGGGGCAGGGGCCGCGCGTTGCTGCCGGCCCGGCAGGATCAGGGGAACAGAGCCCGGCAATCCCGCTGCCGTTCCCTGATGTTCGAAGACACCAGAGCCACCAAGAGGGACAAAACCAAGTCCTGCCCCGTTGCCCTCGCTCCTCTGGAGCTGCTGGGGTCACTCCCCTGCCCAGGAGGCCCGAGCAGAGGTAACTGCAGTCCCTGTGCCGCCCAGAGGGTCCCCCACACCCCAGGGTTTTCCCGCACCTCTCCCTCGTGCCCCGCGGATCCCGCACCAGCCGTGTTAGTCGAAGGACTCGTTCGCTCTGCAGAGAGACGCTGCCCCAGCCCGGGGCCTGGGCAGGGAGGGATTTTCTCATTGCCAGGATCCAAGAAAACTCATTTTCCCTCCCTGAGGCGGGCAGAGCTCAAGCAGCACCATCATCTTGGGAATCCTCTTCCCAGCGCAGAGCTGGTCCCGGCGCTTTGTGCCCATTCCAGCCTTACCACCTTGCCCCTGTTCTGTTGATCACGCACGCCCGATTGAGCTGTGAAATGAAAAATAATTTAAAACAAAAACCCGGTATTTGTCCGTCAATTGCAAACTGAGACGGCTCTCCAGAACAGAAAGCGAATCAACGCCAGCCCTTGTTACAATCAGTTTCAGCACATTTTGTGATTAATGAGTGTTTTGTCAAGCAAAGTGTACGAGAGAGGCGAAGACCATTATTTACTGTCCCCGCTACCCGTCGCCTCCGCAGACAGCCGCGCGTCGCCGTCGGGCGCCTGTTCCCCTCATCCCATCCTCTCCCGGGGGGGCTCAGATGCAGCTCCAGCACTGCGGCCCCCGTGCACGGGGCAGCCCCCCGCACCCTCGGGCTGCTCCGGTTGGTGGTTTGGGGTTGTTTGTGGGAGGGTGGCGAGTGCCGCAGGAGCGGGAAGTGATCCCCGAGCCGGGACCCGGTCCTCGGCAGCCCACGGCTGCCCAGCTGCTCCCATCCTCGGCCAGGGGATTCACCCTGTCACCCTCGTGCCTGCGACGGGGGCAAGATTGCACGTTAGAGAGAGAAAAATGAAGCTGAGAGGCTTTGCTTAATTAATTGGTACATAAATGTTTCCCTTCTTTGAGCGGCTCAGAGCGATCGTCTCATGAAAAGAGGAGAAGGGGAAAACCCACTTCACACGGGAGGATTTTCTTTAAAAGAAATCACTTTATGTCACATCCAGCCTTGATTTCCTTTCATGTGGCAAACGAATTGTGGCAGCTTGCTTTCCACATTAAATATCATTATGGCAGGTAAGCGGGGCCCTCTGCGGCTCGCCCCGGCTCCCGGCCAGGGCAGGGCCATTCCGGGAGGTGAAACGTCACCTGGGCTGGGGCAGAGAGGGCAGGAGGGGGAAGAGGGTCGGTTCGTCTCTCTAACTGGGTTTTCCACGTGCTGTGGGTGTCTGCAAAGTGATCTCAGCGCAGGCAGCAGGGAAAGGGAGAGAAGAGGGAAAGAGAAGAGGAAAAAAAAATGCCTGGCATGAGTTCAGAAAGCTCTCCAGCTCACACATCTGGTTCTTATATTTCAAAGTTAATTAGTCATATTGAGGCTGTCTGAAGATAAATTTATCATCCAGAAAAAACACAAACAGTTTGAAAAATGAAAGGAAGTGAGGTGACATGGCTTGACGTTTAAATAAATCATTTTAACATGATTAAAAAACTTGTCCTCCCTGACACCCGGAGCTGGATACTTTGTAAAGACTTTTTGACAAAGACAAGTCCCTGTTTGGTATACAAAGCCCCTGCCATTCAATTATACAGAATAATCTTTGGCCAATTACTTTTCTGAGTGACTACCGGAGGATGTGATGCAGGGCCACGGCTGTTGCTGGCCGGGCTGAAGCAGCCAGGGGAGCGGGGGGAGTCACACATGGCCAGTCCCCCATGCTGGAGGAGCTGGGGAGGGTCGAGCTCGACAGGGACGTGCTGGGGATGGAAACAGAACAGAGCCTGCGAAACCAAGGGCACGTGAAGTACAGAGCACCCCAGTGAGCTCCCCCAGCTTGGGCTGCACCCCGAGATGGGTCTCGGCCCCCGCCAAGAGGCAGCGATACGTCAGGGTACCCCCGTGTCCCCCCCTGGCGTCACCATGCAGGCAGGGATGGTCTAACACAACCCAAAGGTTTTCTCCTGTTGGCAGTTTTGTCTCCTCAGCTTTGCTGGTGGGGTAAAAGGAGGTGCTGGTCCTGCTGCAGAAGTCTCGTCCTGTCGGTAATTCTCACCCGTGCATGTCCCTGATCTGCGCGGCCCCGCCAACACCACGCAAAAAGTCTTATTAGATCAGTGGCTTCAGCTTTACGTCCGGATTATCAAATTTCCTTCTCACTGGCTTGAGTGATAGAAGGTTTGTGATTAAATGAAACACTCTCCCTGAACATCAACTGGAAAAAAGCCCTCTGTGTCTGCTTGACAATATGTCTATAAGCTAAACATCAATCAATATTAGGGGAAATCAGCATATCAGATGACCCAGAGGAAGAGCTCAGCTGGTTTTCATTCTGATTCACCTGCTTTGTCAGATGCTTTCAAGGGATATTTAAGTTTTGCCAATCCGGGATGAATTACTGATACTTTTCATTTCCCAGATCCACCCCCATCCCTGCGAAGTCACTCAGGATTTTTTCTGTTGACCAGATCCAGCCCGTCACCTCGCTGCTGTGGCTCTGGGAGGGTTTGCAGAGGTCTCTGAGTTTCTTGGCCTCATAAGAAATCTGCAAAAGAGGGTCTGTGCAGCGTGTCCCCCCCCCAGTTCCCGCAGGAGCGCGGAGGCACCGGCGCGGTGGATGGACAGGCAGGGAGTCAGCACAGCACCGACAGCCTGCTTGGAGCTGAGGAAGTTCAAGAAGGTGGGAAGACTCATGTCTTGTAACAAGAAAAGAGCTCTCCTGGGCACGAAGGAAGCAAAGTGACATAAAAAAGCACAGAATAAAAATAAATAAATAAAAATGTGACGCTTAATGGATAAAATGAATATTCAAGTTGTTTCCAGGGAAGAATCTTTGACTTTGGTGCTAGTTACAGTTACAAGGTTTATGTGTTTTCTTGCTGTCAAAGCCTTCACCATAATTGTCCAAAAGTTCCTTGATTATCTCTAACAAAACTGTCAGCTGCCTTTGAAGTATCAGAACAGTCTCATCACATCTTATTAAATAGTAAACATCATTTGCAAGAGCGCAGGAGATATAGACACCGCGTCAAGTGACTCGTCAAAGCGGGTCGGGGGGTTTGCACCGCGGCACCGCACCCCGCGCGCCCGCTCTGAGCCCGGGGGGTCCCGCACCATCCTGCGCCGGGCGCTGAGCCTGGGGCGCCGCCAGAAACCCTGTGACCATGGCTCAGGGAAAGCAGAGGGGTGAGCGCTGGCCCTGGGAGCTTGGCTTGTCCCTCACGAGGAGCCGGGGGCATGGCCCAGCCAAGCGCCTGCTGCCTGTTCGGAGGAGGCAGCGATGCCACGCGGCTCCTGGGCTCACACATCTCACACAGCCCCTCCCAGCTCCTCCTTTCAGAAATTACCGGAGAATCAGTCCCTGTCAGCTCCCAGCATTTTGAAATATCTTCGGAAAGAATTACTTAATTTGAAAAGAAAATAATGTTTTGGATCCAGTCTAATGTTTTCATGCTATTTCTTCAAGCCAGATTTGGAGAAACTCATTTCATGTGTTGAAGTGTCTTTCGAGAGCTGAATCTTTCATAGAAGAGTAATTGTGCAATTAGCTATGAATTAGTAAAAATTCATTCTAATTACTTCCAGGTGTGACACATTTTACGCTTAAAAACAAGGATGGGACTAGCAGTGCCCTGTCAGCATTTGCTTTCGGCGTGGGTGCGAACGGGCACTCAGCTCTCGGGCCGCCCCGTGCCCTGCGACGGTGCTTTTGGAAACCAAACTTCAGAGCAAGCGGGAACAGACCCCGAGGACACGCTCGGCTTGGCCGGGGACGCGGGGGCAGGTGGCCCTTCCGAAACCCGCAGCGAGCTGAAGGACGCAGGCTGCTGTCTGGCACAAACTGGTGAGCCCCCAGTAACACCCAGTGCCTTAGACCAGCAGTGTGAAGGGCTGCGGCTCAGAGCAGCCCCGGGGCAGCCGACAGCATCCAAATCCCTCTGTGCCACTGGTGTGGCTATGAGCAAACCCTGGCCACGAGCCACAACGAGGGTCAGGGTCCCGCTCGGTGCCGCTCACCCTAAAGCAGGGGTTTGGTCTCAAAAAGGCTCTGCCCCGGGGAGCTGGGGCCCCTCTCCTCCCGGAAAGCCCCGGCTGAAGCCACACAGCCCCAGTCTGCTGCTGGCTGCAGGGGAAAAGCCAGGTGGATCCTATTGTGCCTGGTACGTCATTAAAAACACTGGAAATCTCACAATAAAGCCTGCAAGATTTCTAGCTTTAATTCCAGATCAAAGAGGCTTTGGGAAGGAGCATCCCAGGTTTGAATGCTTATCTCAGCCAGACCCCATGAGCTTTTGAAGTTGCCCCATCAGTCACTAATCAAAGATCTCCTTTTAGATGGGGAAATCAAATCCCTTTCAGCAGAACCCAGTGGTTATCAGTTTCTAAACATCACTTGTCTTCTGAATGACCTTCTTTTTGTGAGCTGACCCTGGAGCCGTCACCGGAGCAGGAAAACCTTGCAAGAACGGGCCCTTTAGTTTGCAGAGCATTGGCACACACATAGCTTTGCTTTCAGGATGTTCAAATCAGCAAAGAATGTGTGTGTGTGTGTGTGTAAGTAATAAAACCCTTTAGAGGTAAATAAATACATGCTGTAGTCCCTGCTTAACACACAGCAATTGCCTTCAACTGCAAGTACTAACAAAGACCCAGCATTTCCAATCAAAAGAGGAATTCACAGAACTATTAGTCTCTGCTTTTCCTCATCATATACAGACAACACTGAGAGGACAATAGCGATTCAGAGGATGGAGTTCTTAAATACAAAGCATTTTGGCTAAAGAACCCCTCTGGTAGCACAAATAAAAGGTCTTGTCTCAAAGCTATTATAGGTGATGTATCTGTAGCATCCCGGAGCATAATTTAGGACCGAGTTTCCACAGACGAGGCTGACGAGGAAGCCGTGTGAGAAAGATGTGTCTGCACCAGGAGCCCTCCTCTGCCACCAGTGGCACTGGGGAAGGTGGTAGGGCTCAGTGGCACAGGAGCAGGGGAGGGGCAACCCCGGCAGCCAGCCTAGACCCACTCTGGTCACTCCATTTTACCCATGGACTGCGCTCAGAATCTCCTGGGAGCTTCCCTGATACTTTTGCCATTGGCACTTTCAGGGAACTTGCCTTGCGCTGGTAAAATCCCTCCAGGATTTTGCAGTGCAAGCGTGTGGCGAAGGGCGGTGCTCGCTCCTGTCGCCTGCTACCAGGAATATTCTCTGGACTTAGTTGCAATGATCCCACCATGCCTGTGTGATCCCTTCTTGTAAATTCATTGTGCAGAGATCAGGTGACGTGCTTCTCCTTTCAGCCAGTTCCTTGATGGGAATTTACACCTTGGAACTTGACGCAGAACCTGAGCGGAGCTGCGGCCCGTCCGCCCGCTGTACTCTGAGCTGCCTGCTGGGCTGCAGCACGGCCTCCTGCTGCAGGGCTGGGCCTGCTTTCTGCGTTTCAGATTCATGACCCGCTATTTTGGTCTTTCTCTCTATTTTTGGAAGTTGTCTCATGGTTCCGTATCCTTCCCTGTAACCAGATTCTTCACGTCCCCTGGCTGGATGGCTCCGCACTCACCGTTAACCCTCAGGCTTCAGCAAGAGGGGCGCCTGGGGCGAGGATCCTGTGAGGGGTGGATGGAAGCGACGGCCGAGGGGCTGAGAATGAGGTGGAGAGACTCTCTGGTTGGTGGTGGGTGCCTGAGCAGTGCCGGAGGGACTGGAAGGCGAGGAGAGCACCTGCAGCAGCCCCGGGGTTCAGTACCCCGTGGATATCCTGCTTCTTCCCAGAGCAGAGCGGGCCCGCCTGGACACACCTGTCCCCCCACAGGTACCCTCCACATCATCCCACCGGCTCAGACGGGCAAGTGAGGAATAAACCCCCAAGAACGAGGTGTTTGAGCTCCTCTGGGGCTGAGGGGTGGCTCACCACACGCCAGCCCCCTGGCCACCCCCCCGCTGTTGGTAGCCTGGGACATGTCACCTCTGGTGGCTTCCAAGAGCTGCTCAAATACCGACCGAGGTCCCCAGACAAATGTACGGGAGACTGAAAGCAAAATGGGAGTGTTCTGCCAAGCATCACATCTCTCATCCACTCCCCGCACGCCGCCTTCTCTGCTTTTCCATCCGTCTTTTCTTTCTGTCCTTCCTCCTTCCCCTCGTCTCCCCGGTCACACGTTTTGCAGATCCCAGCCCCGCTGCGGTTCCAGGCACCCCCGTGCCGGAGCTGATGAGGACGGAGGATAATCCCTTCCCACAAGGAGTGTCCTTGCAACCCCATCCCTGCTCCATCCCAGGGGGACGCTGGTGCCCCACGCCGCTGTCACTCCAACGTGACATTTCTCTGCAAGAAGGTAAACTACCTCCTTTTAACACACACAAACGGAGTTAAAGGTAAAAAAAACCAAACTGCAGCGGATGGCGAGGCCTGTAGATCACCACGCACCTAAACAGCGCGGCTTTTATTGGGTTATACCTGATTTCTTGCACGTTTGCCTGGGTGACTTTGAATAATTAAAAATAAACTCTCTTATAAAAAACAAACAAATGGTATCACTGTCCCGGGCAGCAACAGCCCGAGGGCAACACTTTCTGGCTGGGGTGAAGTGCCCGGGCGCTGCTGAGCCCAACTCCCAAGACTCCTTTGAAAACTCTGAGTCTGAGCACAGGAGACTCGAAGGTGGAGTACACCGGACCGTCGCTGCCAAAAACTAGAGTATTTTTTTAATAAGGGCTCAAACAAACTAATAAAAAGACCCCGTCAGCAGGGCAAATTTCATTCCAGCTGGGAGCTGGATTCCTGTTAAAAGAAAGTGCCAGCAGGCCCTTTAGCTCCAATGGCACTACCAGACATAGCTATAATTATGAGCTTTCTATTGCTGTGTGAAAGCTGTTATGAATTTCAGTGGGCAGAAGGGCACAGAGGAATAGTAAATCACCCAAACAAAAGGTACGGGCAGCGGGGAGCAGGCTCCGGTGTTAACCAAGCACCATTGTAAGGAGCTTAAATTATGAACATGTGCCATAGTTAAAACAGGATCTGCAAATGGGGAGCTAATTGTCCCCGAGGAGCCCAAGCACTGGAGAAATCAGACCAGGCTTACTGGTCCTTTGTCCCCAGGAATCCCAGTGCTCCCAGTCCATTCCTAGGAGCGGAGGGATGGCGGCTAGAGAGCCGTGTCCTGGCTCCATGCGCCCCGGCCGGCTCGGAGCCTCCTCGGTGTGAGCAGGGAATCTCCATCCCAGGGACCAGCGACAGAGCCCGTCTCCTCTGGGGAAGGGTCAGGGGGGGCAAGAAAGAGCGGAGGAGGTTTGTGAGAGCAAGGGACCCCCTAAGTATCTTTTTGCCTCAAGTTTCCATGTAGAAAACCCCTCCCTGAGCCAGGTCCATTGCTTGGGCAGCCTGGGCTGATCCCCACCACCTGCTCCCGGTTTTGGCTTTGCAGTTGGGGTCTGGGGGGAGGCTGGGTGGGAGTGGAGGATCCAGAGGATTCGGCTCCGTACGGCCTCTCCCCATGCCACAGCTCTCTGTGAGCGAACTGGCAAAGCATAACTTCCTATTAGCGGGTATTTTAGTAACTACTGTCACCACCCCTCCAAGCACAAACTCTGAATAATCTGTTGTTGATTTGTACATGGATTTGTACCGGAAAAGATTTTTCCAAGACCCCCAGCTTTACACAGCCTCCTTTATTAGTCCTGGATGGAGTGGCTGCGGGAGGGTGAGCCCGAGGCTGAGCTGTGAGTCACAGGACCATCGCTCAATGCCACAGCCTCACCAGAGGAACCTAAATCAACCCGGAGCAAGAATTTCTAAGCGAAATTTAGGCACCCGGCGTGAGTTGTAGCTAGGCAAGGTGTCTCACCCAAGGCAAACCAGCATTTATTGGTCAGCTGGACACCGAGTGCAGTCTTTGAGCTGGAAACTTCTGGCTAAACTTAGAAAAGAAACAAGTTTAATGGCTTTATCCTCTGATGTGCGTGGCCAGAGATGCCCATCTCTCCCGCAAAAGGCCTCTCACCCTTCAGTTCTGGGGACAGTCACTACTTAGCAACTCACAGTGCTTTTGCTGTTCTCTAAAATGTGCCCTCCATCCCCGGGCACCCCCGGGTCCACGTTTCCCGGCAGGATTTTGAGCCATTTCAGCAGCGAGCACCGGGCCCCTTGGCTTCCGCAGGGAGGGAGCCCCGCAGGTCTCCCCTCCCGACTTCCCCCTCCCTCCATCCCACTCCCCAGGGATTACGTTTCTATTTAACCAGCCGCTTCCTCACCCATTGTCCCAGGTCTCCGCAGCCGCAATCATCCTGCCTGGGGAGACGGGGCGGCTTGAGCAAACACCGGCACTGCCTGACGACACGGGGAGAATGTCGATGTTTGCCAAGGCGGCGTTTCCCCCCCCGCCTCCCTGATGGATTTTCCTACTTGGAGAGATTTGTCTGCAGAGCATAACTTCTCTGCACCTTGAGAAAGTCAGCGCTCTCCCCAAGACAGCTGCAGTATTAATATCCCAAACCGGGGAGCAAAGAGGGAGAGCATGTGAGTGAAGAAGCAAGTCTGCACCAAACCACATCAGTAAAATGAGAAAGCCAAAGATTGCGCCATAAATAAGGACCAGTTGACACTTCTTAAATTCATAGCTTTAGCACACAGCAAAGTGTCTCCTTTTTATCAGGAATTTGTTGACAAGGGTTGCAAAAAGATCTACAAATAATACTGAGTGGGGCTATGAAAATGTATTTGTGGAACATTTCAGTATCAGGGATCACCATTATATCGGAAGAATTCATCTTCCTGGAACATTTTATTAGTATCTAGATTTTATAGCTGCTCCCTTTTAATTTTTTTTTAAATTTATTATTTTTTTCATTCTTCCAGCAAATGTAGCTTTGGCTGAGAAGAGGGGGGACCAGCATCTCGCATCCCTCCACACCCCTCCCCAGCTCCCTATCTATCCCCTGTATTTCCAGCCCAGCACTGGCGATGAGGGGTTTGACTTCCCAGGCTCCCTCCTTGGGAGTTTTTCCCCATGGATTTCCCGGGTGACCTTGTTCCTCAGTGTCCCCTCAGTCCTGCTGGCTGCTCGTGGCATCGGAGACAGGCAGCGGGGCTGGGAACCAAGCCTCGGGGGCCACAGATGTACCCAAACCCCCCTCTGCCCCCACAGCCCCCGCTGCGAGACGCCAGCTTGGGAAGGGACACCCACCCCCACCCCGTACCGCTGCACTCCGGGCCTTGTAAATGTAAAACTTCGGGAGCAGCTGGCTGCAGACGAGCCCGGGAAGGTGCCCGCACCCCGAGCCCCCCTGCACACCCTCTCCCCCCACCTC
>NW_020799128.1:4099658-4108543 GCF_003259725.1 Athene cunicularia | reverse complement strand
CCCCAGGCTCTGGGGCTCGCTGCCGCGGCCGCTCAGCTCCGGTTTGCCCACGCAGCCCCCCACCCTCTCCCCGCCACGTTCCCCTTCCTCCCCTGGCCACGCCACCGCTCCCGCCCGCCCGGCAGAAGCGATGATAAATCTCCCGCAGTGGTGTTACAGACGGTCATAAATAACCCCTCGCTCCCCGGTGCCGGCACTTTCCATTAGGGCCGTCTGGATCGGGCTGTTGATACCCCCAGTCTGCGCAGGGCCCAGCCGTAAAATTTATCAGTATGCTTTCCTCACCCTGTAAATCACCCCAACTGGAAGCCATATGGCAGATAAGGCCTTAAAAACATGCGCCCACGAGCAGCGGCTCCTCCGCAGAGCGGGGCACGGGGGCATGGGGGCACTTGGGCTTTTTTCGGTTGGGCCGCCCCGGCTCTGCCGCCCAGCTGCCTCCCCCTCCATAAGGGCCTGTGCGGGTTGGGAAGCAGCAAGAAAAGGGCGTTTCATGGTTCTCCAGACCCGGACCAGCAGCTCAGAAGCAGAAATGATCCCCCTAAAAAATAAAACCCAGCCTGCACATCCCCTGGGGTTTCACTCCGTCAACTCTCTGGTAAAAAAGCCGCGTTGTTGGGGAAACTGAGGCAGCTGGGACCCCGACACAGCTCAGAAGCACCAGCTTTACTCACTAAGGGGCCAGTATATACCAGTTTGCCACCCAGAGAGCAGGCAGGTGCATTGGGGAGAAACCCCAGCACTAGAGCAACCCCCCAGTTTGTCTGCCCCTGCTCACTCTGCCACCCCCACTAACATCCCAGCTCCTGCGGAGCTCAGTTGTTGGACAGTGACTGTCAGCAGTTCCCCGCACAACTACAGGCATTCTGAAGGTGGCTGTTCTGATAGAATAAACACAGGGATAAGTAAGTTCACATTTTAAAGTGAAGAGATTTTTGAACTGAAAGAGCCTCACCAGGAGGAACTCCTGGTTCTCCCTGCTGTTGTAGCAACAAAGGAAACAACTCCCCCCAAACCCAGGTTTTTCCCCTCCCTGCCCATCCTTATTTATTTCAATGCAGAACCAGATGTAAATTGATACCAAATCAGCCTGTTTACATTTCACACCCACTTCGCACTCAAGAAAATGTGTCAGGTGATGAAGAATGGGGCCTATTGTTGCTGGGTTTTAATTAAAAACCCCTAAAAGACACAATAGCCTGCGCTGTCCCTGGGACGGGGGCTGGGTGCCCTTTGCTGGGTGCTGGCACCCCTGGGCTCTGCACACCCCGGCACCACCCTCCCTTCGGCACACGGATGCAGCAGCTCTACAAGGGCAACGGGCAAAGTATGCAAAGGGAAATATTCCCTGAGTTTTTACAGAGCAGGGATTTCCAGGAGGATTTACCACCCTCTCCCCCTGCCAAGAGTGATGTCTAGATCCAACCAGACAGTATTTATATGGGGAAAAAAAAACAGAGTTTGAGTCAACAGGCAACTATCAGCTCAATCCCTGAACTGTGGGCCTGGCAATTGGATAAATAAGAATTGTGCGTTTGGGGCAACACGGGCATCAGCCCACAACTTCCCCAACCTGCTTTTTTCCAGTTTATCTTCAGCTCCTGCTCTGCTTTACAACGTCTCCACCTCGTTTCCATTGCAACCCCTTAAGAAGCGACCTGCATGCCATTCCCCCGTTCTTGGTGGTGGCCTTTATTGGTAGCTAAGAGAACAACCCCGGGAATTAACTGTTTCCCTAGCAATTTGCTGCCATGAACGAGTTAACCGTGTCTGTGAGCCAATGAAACCATGTGGCTTTGGAGTAAAGAGCAATTCCAGGAATCCTGTGCTACCTAGATAGAGGCCTGTCTTGCAGAATCTGCCATAGTGAACTCTTGGGAACACATTAAATTAAGTGTCCTAAATTCGCCTAACTATGCATTTAATTTGGCAGTAATAGGACACTCTCTGTATAATAGCAGAGTTGCTGTATAATAGAAGAGGAGCTGCATATTAATATTTTGATTATTAAGGACATGTGTATTGGAGGCTTGATAACTATGTAATATATTATTGCTTAATTGCTCAGACTCTTAAGTATGTTTTCATAATTAGCTGCTATTTAGTTAACGTAAATATCCAGCTTATTAAATATAGAAACGCATTTCTGCTTGCAACACTTATTTGCATGAGAAGAAACAACAAGAGCGGAGCTCTGGGCTCGTCCCTGCCCGGGGAGCCGTGGGCCGTGCGGGCGGGGGCAGGGAGCGGGCAGTGCCCCTCCGCTGGCCAAGCCACCACCCGAACGGCACGGAAAGGCCGTCCTGCCACAGAGCTCATCTCAGGCACCCTAAAACTTCAGTCCTTATTGGACATGATGGGAAGCCTCTGAGTTCCAGCCATGGCTTTGTCTGGTTCCTCTCAAGCAGAGATAATCCCCTCTACCTGGGCCAGACAGCTGATGTGCTTCCTTCTCCCTTAATTTGGTAATAAATCTGCCAAGCCGGGAGGCTTCTGAATGAGGCTTTCGCTCTTGTTTCTGCATGGAGGACCCATAAAAACCATATGGAAATGAAAGGCAGAAATGCATATTTCATACTTTGCCCGAGCTGGGCCCACTGCTCGGGGAGCATCAGCATTTATCTGTTCCGAGCACCTGAGCTCCCCGCCAGCACCTCCTCGCGCCCCGGCCCGGGCTGCGTCGCTGCGTCGCTGGGTGGGAAGGCAAAGGAAGGGGCAGAAGGCGAAGAAACGCTCTGGGACATCCCCTTTGGTGCCGCGTTCGCAGGCACGGTGCCGTGGAGAAACGGGGGGGACCCTGGTGGGAGCGCCTGCCCTGGGCAGCACCGAGGAAACCTCCAGCCAGGGCTTGCCGCGGGAGTGCCCCGTGCGCGGCCCAGCTCTGCGGGGACAGGCGCTGGTCGGGGTGTCTCCGTCCGCTGTGATGCAGAGAGGAGGCCCCGGGCCGCGGCACAGCCGAGGGCTCGGCTCTGCGCCCCCGCAGCCGCCACGCTCTCGCCAGCCTCGCAGCAGGAGCGGAGCTGTGCGGAAATGGCACAATCCTCTCACCTGCTCGCGCTGCCCCGACGGCGAGCATCGCCGCCTGCTCGAGGGCGGATGCCACCAGCACCCGAGCCCCCTCCTGCTCCCAGCCGGGGTGGTGGCGCGGCCAGGCTCGCTGTTCCAGGGGCTTTGCCTCAAATTTGGGGATCAAACAGTCTGAAGGGGTTTGAGCTTGTTTTCCAAGCGCACAGATTTTGGGCAGGTTTCTTGTTTTGGTTCCTAAATACCACATTTCAACGTGTTTATTGTCCCACTGCCTAACAGGGGAGGAAGGCTGAATGAGCTAATAACTTAGCTGCCGCCAACATGTTTATTTGATTTTTTTTTTTTTTTAAGAGCTTTAGCAAATACAGTATGTACAAGGAAAGAAAAAAAAACCCTGGTGCCAGCATGTATAATTCCTCTAGGAGCAAGTCTGATAGGAACACAAAAGCATGCACGCTTCCAAACTGTAACCAATATTTGCACATTTGGAGTGACTAATTCTCCACTCTGCGCCACAGAACAATAGGCATAATAGCAAGGTACATTAATGCAAAGCGTGATTGTCTGGTGCCTTGGTTATTTGACACATAAACAAGGAGAGGAGGAGGATTTTTATCTACCTGTGTAACTATTCGCCGAACAGCGGGTTACAAATGTGCTCAGAAAATGCTGACCCAGGGCTGCTCCTGTACCTCCTGCGCCGGATTGGCACATGATTTGCAGCACTGCGGGAGTTCTATAGCTGACCTCATTAGCAGTGCATTTCCTGGCTTGTTAGCATCATATTTGTATAATTTACGGCACCTTCGTTTTTATGGAATGTGTTCCTTGTAGAGCGTAATGGCAGCAATATATTTAACCTCTCCTATTTAGGAATGCTGTTGCTGAAGGCAGCCTGGAGATATAAAAGGGATTTTTTTTTTTTTCATCCCTTCTTTCTCTCTTGCATGTGTATTTTTTTTTTTTCTACCCGGTTGCTAGATGCCCAAATATACGTGTAACCTGTAAAGTGTTCATAAAAGGCAACGCGAAGCTGTGCTCAGGAAACCGCAGCTTTTCAGGAGCATTCCCAAGGTCAAGCCCCTAAATCAGCGCGGTGTCATCTCTCCAAAGCCATTACTCAGCTGCTGGAAGAGGAATGAGAATTGAACCAGCAAAAAGAAAGGAGAGCTTTGCGGAGGTGGGACGGCTCTGGGCTCAGCTGCAGGTCCCTTGGCCAACCTTGGGCAAGTCTCTCGGTGACGACGTGTCTTGGTTTCACAGCCGGGGAGGCTCCTTTTCTGCTCTGCGGGTCCGGCGCGGATGGAACCTCTGCACGAACCTCCAAGCAAAGGAGTGTGTGCCCCCAGGGGCGGGGGCAGAGGGGACACAGCGCTGCCCATCTTGTCGAGGTTGAAGGGGTGGGTTGGGACCGCTGCCCTCCTTCTCCCGCCTGCCCGCGCAGCTCCTGGCCGGCAGCGCTTTGCCGCAGGACAGGAGCGTGTCCGGGGTGGGGTGGGGGGACAGGGGATCAGGCTGTGCCTCCCAAATCCCCCCCCAGCCGCACAGGAGTGCCGTGGCCTGCCCGGGGGAAGCTCTGTACCGCAACCGGCACCATTTTTAGCTCAGAGCCTTGAGGAATATGATCCTATTTCTGTTCCAGTCATCACAGTTGTTTTGTCGCGCTCTGGCAAATTAGAGCATTGATTTTTCGTGAGCGCAAGGAGGAGATGAGAAGGTGACCCGCAGAGGCCCTCCCAAGCAACACAGAGCTAAAGAGGATGGGGGCAGCCGGTGGCTGTGCCCCTGCCCAGCCCCTTTACAGACCAAAAAGCCCTGGGACTGGGAACTCTGCTCCAGCTGGAAGCACAGAGGTTGCAGCCATCTCGCAGACCGTGGCATCCGGGGCTGACCAAATGTGGTCACCTACAGAGCCGACCTGCCCTCAGTGCTCGAGGCTCCCTGTGTAACCCACGGAGAAAACGAACCCTTGTAGCTCTGAGTCAGCCCAGCCCCATCGGAGGTGCCTGAAATAGGGCAGACAAATCCCTGCCAACGCTTGTTTTCCTCCATCTAAACGGAGCCTGGGGTGAGGAGTGCAGATGGAGATGTCTCCTGGTGACGGCTGAAGTCAAGCAAGATGAACCCCACCTGCAGAGATGTTTACTACTGATGTTGTAAAATCTAACTGCAGTTTGGAGCACGGTTCTCAGCTGGGGGTGCTGCTCGTTAGTGCCTACGAGGCAGGCTCCGACACGAAAACACGGGTGTTTTCATGGGAGCTGGAGGAATGCAGCACCCAAACCACTGGAACGCCCTTTGGGGCATGAGTTAATGCCAGGTTGCTCTTGGGGCTCACCCATCACACCACCACGCTGGCACCACTTGAAAGCAAGCGCCTATGACTAACCAGTCCCTGTGCTAGATTAAAACCGTGCTTATTTCTGGCTTTGTCTGCAAATTTGAGCAGAGGGAGTGGGCTGAGACACGGAGTCAGCACATGGGATGGAAAATGATTTTCCTCAGGGGTGCTCCAGTCAGTGGGGACTCCAGGGTGATGTGGGTTGGGGTTGTCCTACACCCCCTGTTCTTCCCATGGAGGCTCCTTTGTCCTAAACCACAGACTCCTTGAGCTTTGAGGAGATACCAGACCGAGCTCATCTCTCTCGTTCCTCTGCTGGCCTCACATCACTTCTGAAGTCTCTGGGAAGAGGTTTAAGGAGCCCGTGGACTCATCAGGCAGAACACAGAGTGCTGTATCTCCTACAGCAAGCACCTCTCCCCATGGGAAGTGAGTTGAGAACACATAAACTCATGGCATGCAGGGGACTGAGAAGACCCTGGCAGTTTTAAGTGGATTTGGACGAAATTCAGACCAGTTCAACAGAGCTCAGACGTCTCCAAAGCCGCTCTCTCCCCACATTCCTTATTTTTAATGAATTCCTCTGCACCCCTCGGGGCTGTTTTTCCAAATAAGTGTCATTCCATTATTATTGGATAATTGCTAACTGGATGGGCACGGTGGCTGCTTCCCCGCTCTGTCTGAGCCTTGTCACTTCAGTCGTCAACTCCACCTCCAAGTCCCTGTGCTAAACTGCTGGCCTGAAGAGGATGAAGGGAAAATTAAGCAGCTTTTCCTCAGGAGACAGAGCCCTCCAAGCCTGAACCGTCCCGTCCCTCCTGGTACAGAAGCCATTTGCAAGGTTAAGAAGGGCCTGCGGCTCTTGCCGCGGCCAAGTGCATCCTCCATCTGCTCCCGCAGAGCCTGGCGGGAGCCCTTCCTTGCTCTTTTCTTTCCCTAAAGTCACAAATTCATTCCTGACACAGCTATCTCTCTATTATGGGATGAGACAACTGCTTTAGGTCAGCTCAGGCACGTTGTGGACCTGCTGCTGCACGCGCGATGCGAGACCCAGGATCTCCTTGGGCAGGACCAAGCGGCTGGGCAGGTGTGTGAGTCCCTCCACCTCAGCAGCCCATGAAGCTGCTGCTTTCTGCCTGCACATCCATCTGCTTTTCTCCAGGATTGCAAAATCCAAGGTCCCACCTCGGAGGCGAGAGGCGAGAAGCCCTGGGAGCGCACCCCAGGGCCTGCGTGGCCACAGCGTGCTCAGCCTCCTGGCTCCACCAGCTCGCAGTTTGCTTATGCCCTGAAACAGGATTTGGATCCCTTATAACTTGATTTAAATTGAACCTGTCTCATTAAATGGCTTTGTACCCGCTTCGTTGTCTAAACATCCCATTTTCATGCTGCTCAGGTCGTCTGTGATATCTTGCAGTGATGAATTCCATGGGTTAGCTAACAGTTGCATAAAATACATCTTTTTGTGATGCTTTTCAGCCTGTTTGCACCTGACATGGCTCTTGTGCTGTGACAGCAGTTCCAGATTACTCGGCTTCTCCCTCCATTTCGATTTGCTCAGCCTGCTTTCCCCTCTCGCTTAAGCCCATCCTAATTTCATTCAGTCTCAAGCTGAAGAGCCAGTAGGATCAAAAATGAGTTTCTGCTGCCAGAGGGGGAAATTCGGCTTCGTCTGCTCCCGTGGCTGCTCACGGCCGGGCTCACATGCCGAGGACCTATGAGGATACCTTCATGCTGGGTTTGCAGGCAGGAGACATCCGAGCGGGCTTTCCAGCACAAAGCTGGCTTTTTGGGCAGGGCTTGTGCCCTTGGGTCTGGCCCTCTGGCCAGCAGAGCCGTTCCAGGGCTGCAGAAACCGGGGGGGAGGTGGCATTTCCCACGCGAGCCAAGAACCGGCCTCCTCCGCCGCCCTCCCAGGGGTCCTGGCCCGGCTGGGGGCTGCAGGTGTGGGCAGAGAGACCATCACAGCCTGCGGTCACCCCGACACCCCCGGGGCTGGGCCTCCCCGCTCCCATCCCTCCCCACTCGGCGTTAACAAGCGTCTCCACCCAACCCGAAGAACCGCGGAGAGCCAAGGAGAAGGTATCGGCCCGACTGCGCAAGGCAATGGCCACCGACCCTGCGCCCCATCTGCCTCCTTGCTCCAGGCACCCCGGGGCGCCGGGCAGTGAGCCCAGTGCCCCAGGGCATGGTCCCAGTACCCCAGGGTGATGATCCCAGTGCCCCAGGGCATGGTCCCAGTGCCCCAGGGCCATGAGCCCAGTGCCCCAGGGCCATGAGCCCAGTGTCTCAGGGCCATGATCCCAGTGCCCCAGGGCATGGTCCCAGTGCCCCAGGGCAGTGAGCCCAGTGTCCCAGGATGATGATCCCAGTTCTATCCGGCGGTGATCCCAGTGCCCCAGGAGAGTGATCCCAGTTCCACCCTGCGGTGATCCCAGCGCTGCTCTGGGAGAGGCTGGACATTAGGTCCGGGAGGGTGTGGGGCCGGGGTGGGCATCGTGCCTGCGGCCCCCGCGCCTGCTCCTCGGCACAGCCCGGCTCGCAAATGGCTTTGCAGCAGCCCTGGGAGCCAGCGGCAGCACCAGTAATGTCTCCATGGCTTCTTGTTAGCTGCACTCTAAGCAGGAAAGTGACTGGCCCTGACAATATAATTTACATTGCTGTATAAAACTATCTGTGGAAGCCAAGCTAATTTGTGCCAGATTAGGCTATTTGTCTCAGCCACTGTCTAACGGCACAATCTATCAGAGGGCTGTTTTCAAATATCGCTTTTCAAGCGTGCCCTTGAGAGGCGGGAATTGATTGGGATCTTAGAAAGCAAAATTACAGCAATAACTTAAAAGAAACAATAATTACTGAATCATACCAGTGTCAGCACTCTGCAAAACACGAAATAGCCATCAAACCCCAATCCAATATATTCTGAAGCAAATTTATTGAATGGAAAAAGCAGTTGAGTGAGGCTTTTTTTCTCCCCTTTCCCTTCGCCCCCTCTCTCTCTCCCTGTACATATGGTTATCTCAAAACCGCAAGTGAATGAGTCGATAATTCTTGTCATTGACTGCTCCATTTTCAGAGAGTCAAGAAAAGATCCATTAGCTACCTCCCGACTCGGTGTCTTTCCCCTTCCCCTCCAGTCATTTGCTAGTCTGCACTCCTCAGGCAAACAAACATATATAACTAATCATCTGTTAAAACGCCGAGTCCCCTAATAAATCTCTGCAACTGAAATACTTTAATGGGTAATTAATTGATCCTGTTCCAGAGGAGTAATAAGATAATAAATTAGACAATATTTCACTCAGTTGTGTCAGTGTACTGCTAATGGTGCTGTAGGGCTAAGCCGAAGGATAATAAATTAGCCAGAAATTAACTGCTAAGAGCTTTCTGCAGAGAAATTGGCTGACAGGCAAGGCTCGGTGATTTAGGGCCCCGCTGCCATTGCGGTGCTCTCCATCCCATTTATTTATTTTTTGGTGCTTGCAGGCGCTGGCTGTGGCCGGGCACTGGCAGCGCC
>NW_020799128.1:4097518-4099608 GCF_003259725.1 Athene cunicularia | reverse complement strand
GGGGGCGGCAGGGGGGGCCGGGCGAGGGGCGCTGCGCCCTGGGTGCCGCTGCCCGGGCCGGCGCAGCAGCCTTCAGCGGGGCTGGAGAGCGGCAGATTTATTGCAATCTGGTTGCGCTGCATGTAGGTAAATTACTTTTGTGCTGACTATAAAGACTGTCTCTAAGGCAAGTTATTACCCATCCAGCAAACAAAAAGGAAATATTTTCTAGTGCATCTGTCATATTTCACGGGGAGGTTTGGCAGAGACATCGGGGAAGATGACATCGGGGGACCTATCCCTGTGTGGTGTAAACCAGCGCAGCCCTGCTGAAGTCTAGCTCCTTACTTGAGCTCTGTTAATGAGTTTAAGAGGTTTCTAAACCTGGACTGCGTGTGCAGCCCACACACACGCAAACGTCTGCAGTGGGGGCCGCTGCGTGGCCATGACTTTGATCACGCCAGGCTTGAGCCATGCCAGAGGGAGGTGGGAGGCAAAGGTGGGCTTGGGGGAGCCGAAGGTCTCCTGCAAAGCCTTAGACCAGGGGCTGGCAGGGTTGGGCCATCCTGGGGAGACAAAAGACGAAGAAAAGGTGGCTTAAAAAAGCTCGAAACCCACTTGCTGTCTCAGAGGCCCTGGATTTATTTCCTACCTACAGCTAACTGGAAGAGGAAAACAACAATTAGCCTGTGGTGGAGAAATCTGGCTTCCTGGGAAGAAGGAAACATTTGGAGCTCTCCGTTTTGCAGAAGAAACCGAAATATATGACATCTGATTCAAAGCTGCAGTTCCGGAGGATTCGTGTTACCCTTGGTCCAAGCCCAGAGGGTGTTTGGATCTAAAGGAATTGAAGATTCCTGCTGAGCGCTGAGCTCTGAGCGCGGGGGGACGCAGCAGAGCACGTCGCAGCTCTCCTAGGGACGGCGGGGGGGCCTCTCCGGCCGGGAAGGAGGGAGGTGCGAGGGGCAGCTCTCCCCACCACCCTGCCCGGCTCTGCCAGGAGCTCTGAGATCCGCTCCCCAGCCCCGCGTGCAGCCCACTCCTCCCAGCGCCTGCCAGTTTTACAGCCCTTGATTACGGCCCAAGCTCAACCAGGGTCCATAGAGCCTCACCCCACCACCGGCTCCTACTCCCCAAAGCAAAGAAGAGTTTGGGCACTGGGGCTCTGAAGGGAGTTTTCCCTTTTCCTCTTGATTTTGGGCTGCTTTGATCACAGCAAAGCTCAGAGGTGCCCCTCAGGGAGGTGCTCTGGTGACCGATGGCATCCTCCTCCCATTCCCCTCCTCCTTCACAGCAGCAGGGCAGCCCCCAGTGACTCCCCCAGCCCCCCCGAACCCAGACTGGGCCTGGGCAGGAGCCCTGTGGGGCAAACCCTCATCTGCTTCGTGTCCAGGGGACACCAAGAGGAGGAAAGACACGTTTCAGCAGTGGGGTGGGTCAGGGAAGGCACAGGCTGGTGAAATGCCACGGGAAGTGCAGACGCCCCCCAGCACCCCGCGGTGTCCGACCCCCCGGCGCGGCTCAGCCCCCAGAACCCGCAGCACCCGCAGCACCCTCCCACGCGTGGCACGGGCGAGCAGCGCCGTGGCCAAGCACCTCTCCTTGGGTTTGCCCTCTCCTGCTGCCCCTGCTCTCCTTCCTCCTGCCTTCCCTTCCTGAGAGGAGGTGAAGAGAGTGATAATCAGCCAGGGCACCAGGAGAGCTCATGGACGAGATTAAAAGCAAATCAAAGAAGAAAAATTGTGGCATGGTTTATGTCTTCCTAATTAAACCCCCGCCAGTCTCCCTTCTCTCCCCCCCACCCCCCTTTCCAGCTAATGTTACACTAACGAGCTGAGTTTAGTGGCATTTATGTAGATAAAAGTCCCGATGATTGATCTCAATGGCTTGTTAAAATTAGTTTCAGTCCACCATATTGATTTAATTCCATTGCTTGAAAGTGCTAATTAATAATGATAATAAAAGTGTCTGGGCTCATTATTATCAGGAGGCAGGTTGGGAAGGGGATGAGGGGCACAGCAGCTTGTGCATCACTCGCTCCATCTAAAAATGGCCTTTGAAAAGCCGGTGTGGAGCGGAAGGCAAACAAGGGGAGAGGGGAGGGCCGGGGA
>NW_020799128.1:4088273-4097468 GCF_003259725.1 Athene cunicularia | reverse complement strand
CGGGGGGGGGCAGGGGGGGGGTGTTGCCCTCTCCCTGCACTCAGGTAACTCCGCGACGGTGACTTTGCGGCACAGTGGGAACCAAAGGCAGGAGGGGACGTTCGCGGGGCCACGCGGCTGCTGGTCCGCAGGGCTCCCTCCAGTCCGCTTCCGACGCCCCCACCTCGGGGACACAAGCACCGGGGAGCTCAGGGGGCCACCAGGAATTTCACATGACACCCCCTGTTTGCGCAGGGCCTGGGGGCCCCCCTGCACCCTGGTGTGGGTCCCACTCCTGGCCCGTCCCCGAGGGGCTCCGGCCGGGCAGGGCCCCCCCAGGGCCGTGCTGGGTGGGCTGAGGCTGTTAATTGGGCTCCTGTTGGATCTCTTTGTGTTGCCTAAAATGCTTCGCACTGAGATTTTCTTTTTTTGAAGACTCATCCCTGGACCAAACTTCAGTGTCAGAGAGCAGCCTTAATTAAGGGATTTGCCGAGGACGCGCTGCCCGCAGAAGGATGCTCGTGCTCTCCTTCAGCTACCTGCTGTCTCCAGCTACTGAAGCCTCTTTCCTGGGGAAATTAATTAGTGTAATTAATATATTTATGCAATCATTCAAAGTGCTGATTACAGACAACTGCAGAGAAAACTTTTAACAGGGACAGGCCCCTCTTCCTCGGGCTCAGCAGTGTGATTTCTCTGCCTTTGTTTATCTCCGCTCTTGGCCCATTTTTTCGGCACCATCCGCCGTGTCCCCCGCGCTGCGGCCAGGCCGGAGCAGCAGAGCCACGGCGCCTCTCCCCGAGCCCTCCCAGCACCGGGGCAGGGCTCCCTGACCGTACTTACCCTCATTTTTGGCAGCACCCAGCACCGACCGAGCTCCCCAGAGCCTGCAGGGACGGTGCTGAGCGAGGTTGGCCAAGCGGGGGACACACGGGGGGTTCCCTGCCCACCCAACTGCCCGGCCACGCAGCTGTAACTTCTCATTTCCCTGGTTTCGAGCCCAAATCCAGAACTGCCAGTGAGACCAGGTCACCCTTGGTAGAGGGACTGGTCCGCCCAGGACTTCTCCTCCCCACCAGCCCAGCAGCCCCATGCGCTGCGGTGCCAGACACCTCCGGAGGGAGCTGGCACCTGCCGGGCACTGCGGCTCGGAGCCGCTCGGGTGGGGACAACACAGGCCCGGGAAGGGCCCTTCTCTCCCCCTTCTTTCTCTCATTTCTTTCCCTTTTATTTTTAAAACTTCTCTCTGTCTTTCTCATCCATCATTTTCTCATTCCCTCTCTCCCATACACAGTGAGCCAGCTAATGGAGTCTGCAGTAATTCAGTCCTCCTCGACAGGGGCTGTAATTTCGATAAATAATTACAGGACTTGATTTCATCTCCCTCCTTCCTGAAATGTGACTGCACAAACTCATCACATGGGGCTGGGCACTTGGTTAGCAGGGGGGCTTCAGGGTGGCCTCGTGGCCTTGGGGACGGCAGGGGACAGACCTAGATTTTTGATTGGGCTCCCTGACTCTGTTTTTCAAATGCGGCGGCCCAGGGCTTGGACCCTGTGCCAGGGGGTTTTGGGGTGCACTGGGGGACACTTTGGCATCCTGGTCCAGCTCCTGCTGGGTCCCAAGGATGGGAATTTTATTCCTTGCCCACATAGGGTTCCCAGCCAGGGCCTGCTTATCCTCCTGCCCTGCCCTGGCCACCCACCCCAGCGCCAGGAGTGGACGTGCAGCGACAGCTCATTAGGATCAGTTTTTTTAGGATAATGCCCGTGGGCAGTGTGGGGTGGCCCAGCCGAGCAGCGGGGCGCCAGGGAGGGTTGGAACATGGCACCGGGGGAGTCCTGTAACCCACCCAACAGGACTGACCGTGGTGAAGACAAACCCAAGGCCAGACCAGGCCAATAATTCCCCCGGCAGCTGCAGGCGGTGAGACCGTCGATAGCCATTTCCAGTGCCTTTGGTCTTGGCTGAAAACAAAGTGAAGGTCCCTGAGTTCTCCTATAAATGGTAATGATAACACAATTATCATGCAAAACAAAAATTAAGTTTAATGGTGCAAAGCCAGGGTGTACTGTGGAGGTAATTCATATTAATTATGTTTGGATTAAAAGCTTATTTCTTTTGTTAGCATCTGCAAGTAGGAACTTAGCAGTAAAAAAAGCTGCATATAATTACTGCATCTTATGGAGGAGCAGTGTCGAACTTAATGGAGCATCCCCGTTCTCTCTGGGCACCCGACGAGTGGTAATATTTCACATTTTATGAAATACAGAAGAAATAAATTACAGGTTTAATGATAAGCATTACTTGGGCTCGTAATGCAGTGTGATTGGCTACTTAATGCGCTCAGACCCGCAGACCCAAGCGGCGCAGGGGTGGGGGGCAGAGGCTCCTCCAGCTCGGCAGCGCCCTGGGGAAGACGGCGCACCCCAAAACTCTGCTCCAGCCCCTGCCTGAGCTCGTGGGTAGTTCCTGCCCCTGTTTTGGCCTGGGAGGAGGGTTTGAGCCGCCGGACGTGAGCTCTGACGGACAATACGGTCAGGTCTGTGCTGCAGAGCAATGCCACCCCTCGCTGTGACCCCCCCACTGCAGAGCAATGCCACCACCGCCGCCCCGTCACCGAGCCTTTCCCGGGGAGAGCTGCAGGCACAGCTGAGGGTTTGGTTTCAGTGGGGTTTTTGTTTTCGCTCTAAATACACCCCGGGCTGGGTGCCGGCGCCGCGGGAGGCCGGTTGCGCTGACCCGCCTGCAGTTGGGACGGGTGGGGACAAGGTTAATCCCACTGTCAGCACTGCCCGTAGTCTATTTGCCCCGTAAACTCTCTGGGAGAGTCTCTCTGCTCCTTATTAGTCCGGAGCCTGACGTGAGACGTGGGTGCCAGCTGCTATTTTAATACATTTGTGCTGATGACAACAACAAAGTGATCTGTGTCTTCCTTTTAAGCACAAACCAGTTTGGGGCTGCTCTAGAAGTGCTGCAGGGGCTTCAGCTTTTATTTACCAAGGTGAAATGGCCATTTTTGAAAGCTTTACCTTTTTTTTTTTTAAAGCAAAAAAGCCTCCAGCTCTGCTTCCAAGTTCCAAGCTTGGCCACAGAGCCAGGCTGGGCCTGGGTCCCAGCTGACAACGGAGGGTGCTCAGAGGAAGCCCCTGAGGAGTCATTCTGGGGAGCAGCTCTGGGTTTTGGGCTGTTTCTGCGCTGTCCCCATTTCCCAGCTGTTCTGCGAGATGTGAACTGCTGTGCCCGCTACACCACAGTTTTTCTTAAGGGGTTTAAGTTGCATCGACACCATCATTAGTATTATCTGGTTATTGATCTACGAATTAAAAATTCTATAGCTGGGCCTTGAGGTCTCGCTGTAACAGACCATAATGACCCACAGCCACAGCCTGGACTGCAGCCCCCCAGGGATCAGCACTCATGGGGGTGCCCTGGAGCGACGCAAGGGTGACCTGGGCGATTAATGCCCCTCGTCTGGGTGCTGGGAGGTGTTTGCACACAGACCCCGCTCCGCGATCCTGGGTGCGGAACATGGAGCCACTGTGGCTCGGGGCTGGCCCAGTCCTGCGAGCAGGACCCTGGGCTCAGCCACTCACCTCCCCTGCCCCCGGGCTGCTGGAGGACGCTCCGAGCGCTGACAGTCTCGCCCGTGAGGGATGTGCCGTGGTCTTTAGTTACAGCCCAGGTGACTGAACGCTTCAGTCAGTTCCTCCGAGTTGAAATCTGGCTGAGAAGGAAAGAAAGATGTTCAGTAAATGGCTCCTGTACAGGCAGGAATTGGGGGGAGCGAGGGATAACGGAAAGCGGACTGACCTGGCCTCACAGCAAGTGTTTAACAAAACACCCGGTATGAAATTGTCCCCCTGGGCCATCCCATCCAGGGCTGGGAGCACACGGCCCAGGCCACACACAGCCGGGGGCTGGTGGATGCAGGGGGTCAGGTTTTGTGCTATTATTGGGCATCGCTAAGGTGTCTGTCCATACACAACGTGCCAAGCGTCTCCGAGAGGCAGCCTTAATCCCCAGCAAGGAGCTACCCACACATGGTCAGTCCCCCAGAGCTTTCCTGTATTAGGAAATCCGTAGTTTGGGAGAAAGCCGAGGTCCCCGACTCCCGAAATAGCCGGCAGGACCCAGGCTGTGTCTCCTGAGCTGGGCACCAGCAGGATGGGGTGGACCTAGAGGTAGCCGAGGGCTGCCCCCATTTGTCTCAGTACTTCAAATTTAGGGATATTATTATCTTTACATCTCCACATGTCAAGCACGGGCATATCTGACACGATTAACGCAACACCTCACCATCACAGGACACCGGGATTCCCCAGGGAAGGGCTTTCTCCCTCTTACACCTCCCGCTGCCTATTTTTGCCTTTGCTCATCCTCTGCCCTGCCTGCTGCGCTGACTGACAGTACTTGGGGCTCCTGCTCTGTCTCGCTAGAAGGAAATTTGTGAGTTCATGCCACTTAATCACTATGCCCGTGCTCTATCAGGACCCTCCTGCAAAGTTCCCTCCTGGAGAGTGGGAATCTGGTGCCAACCGGAGCCCCGAGGCCTTGGGAGGGGACCTGGGGGGGACAACCTGCCCTGGGGCTGCTGGGCCCTGGGCAGGACAGGGCCGATGGCCACGCTGCCAGGCCACCAAAGCAGCAAGAAGGAGACCAGGAGGTAAATAACTCCAGCTCACTGGAGGAGAAGAGCCTCTGTCCATCGACCGGCCAGAGAAATGATGGGGCAGCGGCGGGCGAGGGCACCCGGGAGCCCGGGGGTGAGATGTCAGCGAATCAAAAAAGAATCAAAAAAGATGTCAGTGAATCCCTTGGCCCTGCTGTGGGAGGGGAAGCTGCCAATGGGCCGACGCACACGTGTGTGTACACACACATCTATACATGCAACACAGCAGATTCTATAAATCAGCACTATTCCTGGCTTTCCCTTTTTTTTTTTTTTTTTTTTTTTTTTAAACTCGTGGTAGCGATTGCATCATCTCCCTTTCGCTTCCTTCCCCACCCCGCCCCTAGAACAGCACAGATTAAGATAAAGTGATAGTGCTGTGTCAAAGAGTGCTTTACTGCCACACTTGGGATAGAAGAGGAGAGGTTAATTTATCATCGCTGGGGAGAACTGACAGAAGAGAGATATACTACCGAAGGGGGATTTAGCACAGGGCCAAGAAACTTCACACTATTTTTACCATCTGTCACATGCTCTAATAAAGCAGGACAAAATATGAAGAAAGGAAAAATGAACTATCAAACACTGATGTAATGCAGCCCATAAATCTAATTTAATTACTTTGCATGGAGACAGGTCCTCGAGTCCGTGTGAATATACTGGATTTTCTTGGCAACTTAACAACTAAGTGTTTTAATAACATCACACTATAATTTATTCTGCTTGAAACACAAAACCTCTTTTGTGCAAGTTTCTTTTTTTTTTTTTTTTTGTTTTTTTTTTTTTTTTTTGTGAGAACTGTTAATTTTTCCTGCTAATGTCAAAACTGGCATAAATTCACATGTGAACTTGAAGCCTGACTGTGAAAAAAGGCGGAGGTTAGCGAACGCCTTTTTATTGTTCACTGCTTTATGTGTGTGCTTGTGTGTGCATACATGGGGGGGCTGTGCACGCCGGAGAAATAATTGGGCCTGTTGATGACTTAGGTGAAAAGAGTTGTCTGGGTAATTAGATTTTAATATCATGACAAAGGAGTGGGGGCGGGAGAAGTGGGTGTTGGCCAAAAAACAAAAAGTAGAGGAACGAAAAAGACAACAAAAGCCTGTTCCTGCAGAAGGCAGAAGAGGAGGATGAAGGGCTGGGGCAGCGCTGCCCGGCGAAGGGTCTGCAGGGGCAGGGACCTGCGGGGACCCAGGAGCAAATCAAAAGAAGTAGAATTATTATTCAATGTGTTCCTGTGAATCCGGATGCAGTTACAGAAATTATTGCTAATAATGAAAGCTATATATCAAAGGTTATAAAATTCCTCTGTGCTAGGACACTATTTTTCTAGGCTTTGTTCTGAACCATTAAAGATGACATATTGAGTTTGTGTGCCTCTGTGTTTAGTATGAGACATTTAAATCTGATTTTAACCTAAACTGGCAATTTTGACATTTGTCTCTGGTCTTTAAAGCAGGAGCTATGATGCCACCGAGCGGGGGGCGGCGGGCTGCCCCCACCCAGCCTCTGTGACCTCACACAGGAGGGAAGGAGTGAGCAGGTAATTAATTTGTTAGATCATCAGTGATTCATGTAAAATAAAACCATCAGTCTCTGTACAATTCTCCCTGGGAGGAACAAAAAAAAAAAAAAGAAAAAGAGAAAAAGGAAAAGAGGGAGGAAAAGAACCGTTTTGTGCGGAAGAGGCCGGGGGAGCAGCAGACGGAGCGTGGGCCGGGTGTGCGAAGCCTCCTCTGGGGCTGCGCTGGGATGAGCCCCCGGGGATGTTCACCCACAGCCACCCCCCCCACACACACCCCAGTCCTGCTCCCAGCCCCCCAGCATCTCCGGGGGAGCAGGATTGGCCCCGTGGGCAGGTCCAGCCACTTGTACGGGCTGGGAGAATGAAATAATTCCTGCCCCAGGGAAGCTCACCGCTGCCTGCGCCGAGTTTACTGAAGGTGAAAGCTCGGGGGCTGCCCGGAGCCTGGGCTGGGGGTCAGGAGGGGCAGCGCCCCGTGCACACCCCCCCGCGGGCACCGTCCTCTCGCCTCCCGCCACGACACGCTCCTTCAGAGAGGAGAGAAACTGAGGAGAAAAGACAAACTGGGGGCATTTTTTCAGTTGCAATTTGAGCTTCTTCTCCCTTGGCAAAAGGGCCATTTGAGCGGGGGGAGGCAAAAGCAGGACGACGTTCCCCGTCCCCCCGGATCCGTGGTGGGTTCACGGGGCCCGCGTAGGACGTCGTGATTTACCACCCAGAGCTGTCGCTCGGGGCTGTTTTATCACACACGCGCAGTCAAAACGTCAGATGATTTATGGGCCCGAGCGGGCTGACCTGGCCTTCCCGCCTGTATTTAATGCGAGAGAGGAGCCTCGCCGTGACCGAGCCGCCTCCCCCATGGGACGCGGATGCCCGCTGTGGCCCCGGCCCCGGGGAGCTGCAGCTGGGGCAGGGCCGGCCCCGGGCTCCCACACGCACCTGCAGGAGCCAAGCACCTATGTGAGACAGATTTTGCCAGAATTTGGGATTTTGCCTTGACTCTGGGCAAGACCCCCCTGAAGCATCACCCAAAAGTTGCCTGAACTCTGAGGGATTTTTGCGCAGCCATTGATTTTTCAACATTGGAAATTTCAAATAATGCAAAAGAGGTTTCCCTCTCTAGAGTCCTGCTGCGGCAAATCCATTCGACTCTGCTGTAGCACCTCAAGGGAGGAAAGCGAGTGTTTAAAACCAGACAAGTGCGGCAGAAGATGCTGCTTCGAGGGTATGGAAAGATCCTACTCACAGAGTATTTGCTCAAGGGCCAGAAACCTAAAAAATCAGGAATCTGAGGGTGCTGTGACCCTCCGTGCGTGTGAGCCAGCCCCGGTGTGACCTCCCCGGGGCCGGGGCACCGCTCCAGGGGGGTGTCAGACACCGAGGAGCTCTCAGCTTCCTGACCCGAGCCCACTGGAATAGATGCTGCACAAATGTAGAACAAACCACAAATCCTTTTAAGTCCAAATAATCTTCTCCAAACCCGGCATCCCAGCAGCTATATTGAAAGAGAAAAACTGTGGCTGAAAACTCAATATTACTAAACCAGGGGTTTGCTGGGGGCCCCGGGAGATGTTTGCTGGTGGATGTGTTAACAAGCGAGACAGCGTTAAGGCCCCGCAGGTGCTGAGCTCAGCAGAGGGTCCCAGGTGTCCCCAGGAGCCCCCCCGAGGCACAGAGCCTGGGCGCAGGGCAGCACTGCGTGCTTCTCTTGGTTACAGCAGAAAAGAAGGGCACCGGAGGGACCCATCACAGGGACCCATCACGGGGACTCATCACAGGGACCCATTGCAGGGACCCATCACAGGCTGTTTCTGCTGGGAACTGCATCCCTGCCAGCCCTGCGCTGCCACCACCTATAGGGCAGATGACAGGCACGGCCCAGGGCAGTGGCAGCTCCCAGCTCTGCTCTTGGCTCTGCCCTACCTGGGCAAATAACCACCCCTGCCCCCTCCTCTCTACTCCTGTCCTGCTCCCACATCTCAGGTCTGTCTCCTTGGGGGATCGTCCTTCAGCCTGCACGTGCATTCACCTGCCAGAGCGGGATCTGGGTCTCCTCAGGGGGCCTTTAAAAGGCAACGCAGCACAAATCCCACGAACTAGTTCCAGACTACTCAAATGCATCACAAGACAGTGGGAAGGACAGCGAAAATGCAGTCAAAGGGACTCTGAATCTACTTCCCAAATATATTCCTATTGCAGAAAAAGACTCTGTATAATACAGTAGGCATTATATGGTTGCAGAAATATGCACACCTTCAAATATATTGTTCAAGAGATTGGAATTTATTTCCCTCTATTTCCAATGTCCCTCTCCCCCCTTTCTTTTTCCTGTGTTGGAGATAATGAAAACCCTGGTATTTAAATTCAGTTGCAGCTCCTAGCCGCACAGATTGATTGCTTAGGAAAAAAAATATATATATAAAAAACCCCTCAGAGCATGTATGCATAAACTAGATGGTAGATTAGGTTACTGGGAGAGGAAACGTACAAATGTACCGGGAGTGTACCTTTTGCAAGAAGATTAACTGATGGTAGCGGCAAGTTGCTGATGAAGGCAGTTTGTGTAAGAGCAGACCCTGACTATTGAGACTCATCAGTCATTGCTGTCAGCGTCCGCCGCCTTCCCCCGGTGCAGGGAGCGGCTCGCGGCGCGGGCACAGGAGGCACGTGCCCGCCACCGGCACACGCAGGGCCGCCGGCGCTGCCGAGCCTCCTCGTCGGGTCTGTCTTGCTTCCAGGCAGCCGGGGATATTTAACACTGTCTAGGTGAAGCCCATGAAGGCGCAGAAGGCTGCTGTGGTTTGAGCCCGGCAAACGAAGGATTAAGCAGACTAAAATAGGGCATAAATCTTGGTTTCCCGTCAAGCTTTGCAGCAACACGGACCCAGTGTGAATTTCCCCACAGTCGCTGTTTGGGAACATGGAAAGATTTACAAACGGAGCCCTCTGAATGTGGCTTTGAAGAAACCTCCTGGTTCTCTCGCCTTTCCCACAGCGGCGGGTCTGCGGCCACTGGCCA
>NW_020799128.1:4050282-4088223 GCF_003259725.1 Athene cunicularia | reverse complement strand
ACCCCAGGGCCCCGCCAGTGGATCCCCCCGTGCCCGCTGGGCTGGTGGGACACGGCACACGGACACGGAACGGGGCCCCGCAGAGCTGGAGCTGGGGGACGCTGATGGAGAAAGGGGTGTGGGCATCCTCCCCCGCCGCAGCCGGGACGTTGGGACAAACGCAGACGCGTTCATGGCGGGGTTCTGGGCACACCCAGGGCCGGAGGACAAGGACAGTCAGGGTTTACTTGTGGGTCTCACTAAGGTTTGAGGAATATTTTGCGCTCTCTGCTGCTTTTCGAAAGCTGTGAAGTTTCTCCTGGGGGAGCCGGGTCCCACCTTTCCGCCGCCGCGCCTCACCTTGGCCTTTCTCCCGCCACCTCCCGCGCGGTCCCTGGCCGCCGCCTGCTCCTGCCGGGGGACCCCGGGGGTTCCCGCTGCGCCGGGATGGCCCCCGCCGGCTGCTGGGGGTCCTGGGCACTTTTATACCTGACAGGTCCTCTCCAAGGAGCCCCTGGAGGAGAAGCCGTAAAAATGTTTTATGTAGGAATAGGTTGGTTTCTGTGCAATAAAACCCGGAGCCATTGAAAAGCAAGCTCCTGTGTAATTACAAAGACAGAGGAGATCGCTTCCATATGTCTGAGTGGGTGTGAGGGGCCCCGAGCCCGCATCTGCTCTCTTTGTTCTGGTGGGGAAAAGGGAGAGAAAGAAAGAGAAAACAGAAGACAGAAAAGGGAACCTGGGGTCTGCTGGAGCAAATGACCTCTCACTAAACCCCGGCCAGGGCCGTCCTGGCTTTGAGGATCAAGGCACGGCAACATCTGGCCCTGGCCGAGAGCACACTTGATCAATAAATTGTGCTACCAGGCACAAAATCAGAGAGATCTGAGAGCCATTCATTAACGAGCTCGTTAAGTGATTGATATGCTTAATTTTCCTGTCAAATGCGGACTTCCCTTGTAAACATGTCAATTGAGAAAAGTTCAAGCTTGTCACTCGGATTTATGGCTGGAATAACATGTAGGTGGAAAAGAGCGATGCGTCCCCTGTGGCCCCTGTTGTTTCCTATTACATGTCGGGCCAACGAACCCAGGTGCTGCAGCGTCCTTCTTCTGCCCTCCTCCTCCTCCTCCTTCTCCTCCCCCCCCCTCCCTGCCCACAGCTGAGATAACAAAAACAGGCCGTCCCGCTGGAAACACCAGAACTTGGCCTCAGCAACAATTAGCTGATTAATTTGTTCACCTTGATAAAGTGGAAGCCTTTAGCTTTCAGGTGCCTTTGATGGGCTGGTGTGGAAACCCAAATCTCACCTCATTTTCCCTGCCTTAAATAGCTGCGTGTTTGACTTAGTGCAATACCTGCGATGGGATAGTTTTAGCCAGGATATTTAACTTAATACCAGATCCACGATTAGACGTTTTTAGCTGTTACAGCCAAGGCTGGCCTGTTTCTTTTTCACGTTCTGCCCCTTTTTTTCCTGCTCCCCCTGGCATCTCATCAGAAGTAACTCTCAGGCCCCATCGCGTGTGCTCAGCCCCCCCGGGCTCGCGCAGCTCCCTGGGGCAGGGCCCGTTGAAAGCAAACCGCCGGCAAGACCCGACTCCCGCCGCGGGAACAAGACCCCAAAGAGCTCCAGGCCCATTGCTCCCCATTGCTGAAGCCCATCGCTCCCTCTCTGTCCCCAGGGGCTGGGAGCTCGGTCACCACGGCCCAGCCGGGGGTCACAGCTCTGTCCAGAGCACACACCCCCACCCACCCCGGTGACGCATAAACACAGGCAGCGCTGAAACATTTTGCTTGAAATATTTATAGGACAAAACACTGGAAGTATTTTTTTTTTGTAAGCACTGTGTGAAAGGGTTTGTGTTTGTATTTGCTAAGACCCAGTGGTGGAGGGAGGATGGGTGAAACCCAGGGGATGCCGCCCAGCTTTGCTGTGCCTGGGGGGGCTCTGAGGGTCCAGCACTGCCCGGGCAGAGCAGCACGGATCGGGCTGGTGGAGGAGCGTGGGACATCACCCCCACCCTGTCATCCTGTGCTCGCTCAAATCCTGTCCCGGGAGCCAGAAAATCACGTCTGATTCAAGCAACCTCAGATGACTTTATCCTCCAGCCCTTCTCGCCCACTCTGCGACGCGCAGTGGCCCCCCCGCTGCCCACGGGGGGGTTCTGGGGATGGTGGGGAAGGTCCGATGCCGCTACCCCCCGGGAACGGGCACCGGCAGCGACGCCGCGTGGGTGCTCACAGTGAGCACCACTGCCCTGCTTCTCCCAGGGATCCCCATCTGGGCCGGGCACAGCTATAAATAAGCTGTTTTGTGACTGATTCATTTTTATTTCTGTTAACTTTTATCACGAAATAGCAGTCATCAAATCGACACCTCGGTTCCCTTGAGCATATTCCCTCTGGTGTCATTTTTTGATAAATGCCAAGAACAGCCGAGCAGCAGGAGACCATTATCCTGTGACATGCTCCACTCTGCTCACATTATCTCTAAAATAACACGGATGCTCGCACAAATCCCCACAGCAGTTGTGACAGGGACCAGAGACAGCCCCAGCCTGGCTGGACCGGGGCTGCGGCGAAGCTCGGCCGCCTCGTGCTGTCCCCAGCCAGGGCCCGTTCCAAAGCTGCCTGGCACCAGTGAGCAGGTTTGGCTGATGGTGGAGATAGTTGGAAAATGGTAACTCCTTCCTGCAGAGGGGGAAAAAACTGTCAAAGTTTTTAGGCTTTGTATTTTCCACTTTGTAATTTATTTTAGGCAGATTCCTGCCTCCTCAGGGACTGGAGGAGCCTGAAGCATTGTGGGAGAAGACCAGCATCTCACTGCCAAAACCAGGACTTAAACTTTTGGACTTTTGGAGTTACCCCTCCTTCCCTTTTCCTTTTTTTTTTTTTTTTTTTTTTCCTGTGACACCTCAAAGACCCCACAAACTTAGGAACAAGAAGGAGGGAGGGGAGCACCAAAACCAAACCTTGCACCGCCTAGGTTTCAC
Source organism: Athene cunicularia (assembly GCF_003259725.1). Lineage (NCBI taxonomy): Eukaryota > Metazoa > Chordata > Aves > Strigiformes > Strigidae > Athene > Athene cunicularia. The sequence goes on along the minus strand of NW_020799128.1, from coordinate 4,085,248 downwards.
CTAATCCCCCAAATTTAGATTTTCTTCATGTTTCTCAATGAGAATCAGGAAAGCTTGATATTTAATTTGCTATGGAAATGTAATTTTCTGGGGGTGACAAGGACACTTTTTTTCATAGCAAAATCATCAGAAAACCTGTTAACGCCAGCTAGAGATTAGGCGTTTGGGGTGAGTGGCAGGGAGGGAGCAGATCCCGGCCATTCTGCCTCCTGTCACCCTCACTCAGCTCAGCCAGGGTGAGGGATGGGGAAAGAAACCCCAGGCAGAGACACCCCCCCCCGCCGCGTTTGCCCCATGAATACACCCTCTTGAAGCATGCAGGTTTCTGGGCACTCTCGGGGCAACAAGAGTCTGATCCTCTTCCCAGGGATTTGCCATCATTTTGTGTCAGCCTTGCACTGCATCAGTATTTATTTTTGCTAATATGACACAATTAAAGGGTAATCGTATCTCTGCCTTTCGTATCATGTCAGGCAAAATGAATGCTGTGAGAAGGATGATACTAATGTGACACGATAGGACACAGTTAACGTGATGAAACGCTCAGATCATGTTAACGTAAGAGAAGAAGGGAGGGAGGGCTTCGGTGTGTCTCGCTCTTCTCGGGTGGCTCTTTGCGATGCCCGGCAGCCCGGGGCTCAGCCCTGGAAGCTTCGCTTGAGCTGGTGCCTCTGCAAAGCGCTGTGGGTGGCTGGGGTGGACGTGCCCAGGGCTGGGACAGTCACGGGTGACAGAAGAGGGAAAAAAACCCTCCTAAACCACAATTCCTACGCCCACATCCATCTGGGTGATGGCTCATGCGTCTCTGGCTGCTTCCCCTCGCTTTGCCCAGGCTCAGCTCTCAGCATCTCTGACACTCTGCACCCTCAGCAACCCTTTCCATCTAAAACTTTGACGCATGGTGGCAAAACTTGGAGGAAATAATTAACAATTATTTCACAGGAGAAGGTTCCAGCTGGAGCAGTATCTGGTGGTTGAACATATATCTAACAAAGGATTGTTATTTAAGCAATAACCCTTGAGAAATTGGTCGTTACCAGCATTAAACGACTCAGCCCATTGCCAAGGATGGTTAACGCTCTAATAAACTGGTCATTAACTGCAGTAACAATGAATTTCGAGGGGATTATTGCTATTATAAACCTTAATCAATGGTTTATAACAGCAATAATGTGGTCCTTTCTTTTAATGGTAAGTAGTGCGGCATGAGCAGCCTGCTTGGAAATATTTTCAGTCTGGCTGATAAGACAAAAGCAGGCGTTAAAAGCCCTCCAACGCCAAACACTTCTGGGGAGGAAAAAAGGCCCCGAGGGATCTGCAGTGGGAGCTGGTGGGGTGGCCGTGGCCTCTGCAACAGGCGCCTGTGCCATGGGGGGCTCGGCCGGCGCCATGCACCTGCGCTGGGCACCCGCTGGGCAAACACGCTTTGCCTGATTTAAACGCGACGCTGGGCAGGACGTGGAGCCGCTGCACGTGTCCCCCGGGGAGGAGCAGCTCGGGGCAGAGGGGTGGAGGGGCTCGGCCGGCGGGAGAGGGCACTCAGAGAGCGCTGGACATGCTGCGCCCAGCCCCGGAGCCGCCCGAGTTTCCGTGGGAAGGGCTCCCTCGCCCGCGGGGACCCCAGGGACACGCAGCCGCTGTCCTGGAGGCCAAACATCCATCTCTACCTCTGCACAAAGAACCACAAACGTTATTATGGGCCATAAATTACCCCGTCTCTTGAAACCCAGCCACTGTACAGCACTTGACACCGCAACCTTCTGCTTCATCCCCACAGCCTGGAAATGTCACGGGTCCCCCTTCCCTCTCCTTTCCTGGAGACTCCCGTTACCGCCTTTTGTTTGCCATGTGAGATGGGCACATTGCTTATTTACAGCATGAGAAAGCCAGGGAATAGGAAATATTCATACTCAACCTCAGGTGTGCCAAGAGCCCAGGAGGGAGTTAATTAAGGAGGAGTTAATTAACACTGGGGAGAAGCCAGTGATGCTAGCGAGTGAGGCCAGAGAGCCCCAGGCCTGGTGGCTTTGGGATGAGGGCTGGGGAGCCCTTTGCTCCCGCTCTGGGACAGGCGAGTGTGGGCACCTGGGGAGGAGGAGCACAGTGCTTTGGTATTTGGAGCAGCCCTCTGCCGAGGGATGAGGAAGCAGCTCTGGCACACTCCCATCTTGTTTCACGCCCCGTATCCCTTAAAAAACAATATATGGTGATATAATAAGGTAACAACCTGATATCAGTGTCTTTCCAGGAGGGATTAAGAAGCATCCCCTTTCCTTGAGCGAGCAGAGCTGGACCGAAGGGCCGGTAACTGCCTGGTCTGCGCTTCCTTCCCCGGGCAGGATCCAGGAAATCCCTGCCTGGGCCGAAACTCGCTCGTCGCCCCCATGCAGGGAATTATCTCCGTGTCTGTGTCGAGCAGCCGGGAACTCAGGCACCTTCGCTCTTGCTTCACAGCTGTGGCAGATCCAGGGAGGCCCCGGGGGAGGGCAGGCCGATCTCCAGCGACTCGGGCTGCAAAGCCCCCGGCCAACCAGCGGGTTACAATTATGCTCTGACTTTAATGGAGATTTTCTCTCTTCTGTGTTTGTGATTTTCATGGCTCTTCAGAGCTGGTTCTCAAGCCCTGCTCTTATCTCTGCACTCCCTCAGCTAAGCTGGTTGTGACTGCAGGAGCACGGCATCATCCTGTATTAACCAGGGTGAAACCATGAACAGTTTAGGGGCTTTGGCCAGTCTTCTGATATCTTTTGCGATATGGTTCCGCTCATCCTTCCTTCGGTTTGTTTGTCAGTGTCCCTCAGAGAGGAAGGGGTGGTTGGTGACTCTTCTTTCTGCACTTTTTTTTTCAGAAGGCTGCAATGGAATAAATTGGAAAGTTTACTTCATGTAGCATGGAAATAAAAAAGCTCATTCAGAAAGTTAATGATTTATTTTATAGTTTCATTATCAGGGTCACATTACTCAATAGCATTTCAAACATGTCATTTGTACAAACTATGGTAATTAAAATTTATAACGTACTTCATCAGCGGCATATGAATCTTTTAGCCAGCACTCTGCTGTCATATAAACAGTGTAATTTCAGCTGCAATTCACCCTTTATTGGCTCTCATTTGTGATTTAACAGCCATCAATGACTGTGCTATAAAGAATAAATTAACCATCCGTAAACCTTATGATGACAGGGACAGTCAAACAGACTTAAACTGCCTCCACCAGACTCTGGTTAGCCAACAGAGCTCAGACCCGGGAGGTGCTGGCGCGAAGGCGCGATTGCTCCTGTCGCCGGGTGCCGGGCACGACGCTCCCACCGCAGGTCCCTGGGGGAACGCATCTTCCTCTCGGCACTGCCGCAGGGCCCGGCCGGAGGAGCTCTGCCCTCCTGCCTGCCTCGGAGGAGGAGTTTCAGCCACTAACTTCTTCCCTCGCCGCAGCACCGTCCCCAGATGCGGTGCAGGATCCCCCCACCCTCGCCTCCCCGCACCTCGCGTGCTCGCCTCGCCTCTTCCCCAGCCCCGGCAGAGCCGCGGACCCCGGAGCCCCCAGACCCAGCAGTTGGGGTCCTGGGGACGCGTCTGGGAACTCCCCGGGATCTGGCCCCTCTGCTCCTTGGCCCAGCACAAGGGGCAGCCGGTGCCAACCCCAACCCCTGCACTTCCAGCTTTGTGCACCAGATCTACAACGAGTCACCTCTTAACTGGGGGCTCCTTGCAGCCAACAATTATCCAACAGCTTATTTGTGCCCATATTTCCGAGGGAGCAATAGGCTTTAATGGGATCCCTCCTATGCTTGGAGCTGACACTGTACAAAGCTAATAAATGATATGGATTGGATTTGTTACTGAGACATCTCCAAGGAGCCTGGGTCATACAGGCCAATAAAATTGGCCTCATAAATTTACCCTGACACACAGGATTACTCCAGCATTGCTGAGGTCACCTTCTCACACTGATTTATTGCCAGCCCATGGGTTAATAATACTGTTTACGGGGTTGTTGTTTTCCCCTACACGTAGCAGATATTAATCAGCGCGTCCGTGCCTTTTCGGTGCTCTGGGGGGGGGTGCAGCGCGGGGGAGACGCCGGGTGAGGACGTGGTGGGGAGGGTGAGTCTGATTTATTTTCTCGGCAAGAGTTTTTGTGTTTAAAAAATCTTCTGAAAGACCTTTGCGGGAGGAGGTAAACTTTTCCTTCATCGAGTCCCGAGGGCGAGGGGGCGGCACTGGAAGTGTTTTTGGTGGATCCTGTTTCTGGGCAGTGTCTTTGGCGCTTTATGCTGCGCTTGTGCAGGCGCTGGGAACTTCTGATCCACGGGAGGGATTCTGACATTCAGAAAACTGTAATTCTCACTCAATTTGTTCCTCAGCATCTCCTGCATGAGGGGAGCCACAGGGTGGGTGCAAGCGGGCCGCTGCCTCTCCTGGAGGGCAAGGAGGAGGGAAAGTGGCCCAGATGCTAACGCGGAGGCCCCATGGCACATGGAGGCTTTGCTGGGCGATGAGGAGGTGCTTCCACATCAGGTTGCTCCTTGCTTGGGTGCCTGAGGCGTAAATTTAAGAGGCAGCCGGGCTGCAGAAAAGCCTGCAGGCTCCTCCAAACCCCACCAAAGCTGGGGCAAAGAGTTTCGCTGCCTTCAGCACGCTCAGGTGAAACACTACTCAGCAAACACCTGTTTTGCAGGATTTCACTATTTTTACCGCCAAGTAAGTATTATTGGATGCCTCTGGGCGCAGGGCTGGGGCAGTGTCGGCCGGAACTCCTGCTCCCTTCAAACGCAACAGCAGCACTTACAGCCGAGACAGAGGGAAGCAAAGCATCCACGAATGTGGCTACAGAGACCTACACAACTAAACGTGTCTTAAAACTAACACAGCGGACTGTAAGTGCGTCAAGAGTTCCTCAGGGACACTTCTGTTCCCAAGTGCAGGAGGGATGGCTTCTTCCCCAGGGCTCCCAGGTGTCCCCATCTTCTCCTGGCGACTTTCTCCCTTTGTCCTGGTAAAAAGCACTTTACAAAGCAGCTTCCACCTCCAAGCTCCTGTCTGGGAGGGAGCCCAGCTTGAGAGAGGACCCAGCACTGCGTCCTGCTGCGCTTCAGCTCAGCCCCGGGATATGCTCTGTGGAGGCCGAGTGCAGGGGGTCTCTCAGCCCAGCAGCATGATCTAACTTTGCACCCTGGAGAGACTAAAATCTCCCTCAAGATCAGACCTGACCAGTCTCTGCCACAGCGCCCGATTGCTGCAGAAGCCCCACGGTCTGTGCTGTCCCCCCGAACCCCTGTTTTGGTGCCTTAAACAGCACCCAGGTGGTATAAAGGTCTCTGCAGGTGGGATTCCATCCCCACTGTGTGTCTGCTCCAGGGGAGGGTCAAACATCCCCTTCCCAGGCTGCTGTGGGCAAGGACCTGCTTTTCCTTCACCACAGAAGAGTTTAGACACACTTCTGTGTGTCTACATTCATTAGGAAGGGAGGAGGGCAGAGAAAGGCAAATAAAGACAGCAACTTCTCTGCCCGGCCAGGGAGACCAGCGGTGTGACACAAAACCAAAACGGGCGCTCCAGCAGCTCTGAAATCATAGAATCACAGAACCAAACCGAACCAAAATCAGACCGCAACAACCCAACCCAAACACTGGAATTCAGACAGACGAATCATTGTAATCTCCCACTGAAAAATCCCTGTCTGCCCCCGAGCACCTCGCCTGCCCTGGGCATCCCTGGAGACACGGGGCAGCGGATGGTAGTCTGAAGATGAAGGTGAGAGCACTGTGGCCCCTGTGGGGAGGGACTGCAGCAGGCTCTGGGCCTGCAGGGCTTGGCAGAGCAGTGCTGCCGCTCGGGCAGACGCTGCTTCGGCCTGTTGGGCTGCTGCCGGGCGGGGAAGGTGCCCGGCCGCGGGCTCGCAGCTCAGCGCCCGCATCCACCTCCCCTTCAGCAACAACAAGGCAGCCTCGTGCCCAGCTGAGTTGTCGCTGCAGTGATGCTGAGGTAGAAATAAAGTGTAAGTGAAACCCAGACACTCGGTCTCATTACCCACCCCCCTACATCCTCATTTTTTTTAAAATCTGTGGGAAATGAGCTTCAAGGAAAAAATTTGTTGCGAGCCCTGAGCAGCGAGAGCTGGGTGATAGCGAGGGCCGGGGGAAAGCACAGTGGTACCGAAACGAAACTGAGCGGCGTAAATTCCTTGGATTTACAAAGAGCAAACTCCAGGATATGAATTATGGAGTATTAATTCCCAGCCAGATTCAGCTTCGCGCTTTACGTCTTGTTTCTACAGAAACTTGCTGAATGCAGTAATAGGACAGGAGCAGGCTCTCTAGCCCAGCTTTCACTGAGCAGGCCTGGATTTAAACCAGGCACGTACAAACCAGCAGCTGACGCTGCGCTTTCCCAGGCCCTGGTTACTCTCTCCCAGGACAGGCTGGTGCCCTGGTTCACACTGGGCTGCACCAGAGGCCCCGATGCTGCTTTTCCTTACAAACTTGCGTGCCTGTCTGCCACGCTAGCACGTCACCAGGGTAAGCCCGTGTATTCCATTTAAAAAAATGGAAAAACACAGCCTAGAGAGCTCATCTTCCCCGCACCCCAGTTCCCTCTGTTGGCATTTCGTATTTCCCGTGTTTGTTGCCGCAGGAACCGCCGGCACGGAGCTGCGGGAAGGTGGGGCAGATCTCTGTGTGTCTGTGTGAGTCCCTCCGTCCAGGCTCGGGTGATGTTTTTGGGAGTCCTCTCCGTCCCTCTCCCCAGCTCGGAGAAGGGCAGCATGTGTTTACCATCCCGCAGCCAAGACCCGGGGCAGCCAACCTCGCTCCTGCTGCTTTCTGTTATTTTCATTCTGCCGTAATCGGAGGGGACAGGTGAGATGTGCTTCAAAACACTGTAATCATATTTTAAATGGAAATGAAATGTGTGAATTAAATGTAAATTACAGCAGAATGGAAGGACAATCACTATTAGTTAAGGTCTGACACCTATTTTTGCAGACCTTTCCTAAATGCCACAACTTGTTTCTCCGCACTTGTGACGAGGACTTGTAATTACGTGGCAGCTGCTCCTGCAGCCGGGCGGATGGTGGGTACCGAGGGGGGCCTGTGTATTTTAAATAGCTATAGACTGCTTGTTGGTTCTGTGAAATTATGAAGCAGCAATGATATTTTTATTCGGGAGCCATGAAAATAAACCTTGGTGTTTTCCCCCTGAAAAGGTGAGGCTGTAATACAAAAGGACGTTTTTATAGAGTCAATTTATTTAAGGGTTCCCCCATTTGCTTTTATATTGGAAAAATATGTGCCTTGCCAATGAGCTGAAATTTCTTCTTTATCTTTAATCCCTACCCCACCTCCTCCGAGTCACTGGCTATTCCCGCAGCCTGGCTGTACCTCGAAGCCTACCAGCAAAGTCTCACTTCATTTTTCACAGGGGAAAGCATCCACTGGCCTCCCCAGTCGTGGCCCCGGTGTGTTAAACACGGTACGTGCGGCCAGTCAGAGGCAGCCCCTGCCCTGCGGATGCTGCACGGCAACGCGGCAGCCAAGGCAGCGTTATCATCCGGGAAAGGAAGGTGAGTCCCAGGGAGATCAGAAGTGACACTCCGGGTCTGTGGCACAGCCTCCCTGCCCAGCAGAAGTTGACTACAATAATGAGACAACTTACGTGCAGTGAAAATGGTACATTGTGGGAAAAAAATAGCGCTGTGCAGAAACTGGTGGCACGCTGCTCCTCAGGTGACATCTTTGTGATTCAGAGATTTCCTCCTGCGCCCGTTGTTCTGCCTGTCTCCCTGAAAAGATAAAACATTTACTGTTCTCATTATCACTGGGAACTTTTCAGCTGGGAAGAAAGAGAATCCTTGTCCTGAGGAAGCTGAAAGCTAAGTGCTGATTTAATCTATTATTAATACCTGGGGCTACTTATCAATTTTTTTTTTTTTAATTTTTAAAGTACTGGACAGCAAATAGTCAAATAAAAACTGATAGTTCTGACACCCTGAACATACTGTCATGTTGCTCTGATGTGTCTGAGTTTAGGTGTTGAAAAACCCATCTCAGGGCATCCCAGAGGGTGCACGAGTGTCTTTATGGCCCACCCTGGGCCGGGGGCAGCTCCCGTCCCACGGTGCACACGGGGCAGTGAGGATTGATGCCGGCATCCCCCTGCCCTGGGCACCCTACCAGGATGAGCTGGGCATGCAGGAGGCCAAGGGCAGCACACAGGGTCCCTGCGCCCGGCTGGGGAAGCAGCTCTACCCCAAGCACCCGCTCCCGGCCGAGCTGGCAGCCCCAGCGGGGATGTGGCTGCTGCAAGGGCCAGGAGAAGAACCAGGTTCTTCTTATTTCTCAGATTTCCCATCCTTGTTTCAAAGCAGAAGGAGTTTTGGTCTTAATTTCTTGCAATATTGCACTGGGGGAAATATATCCTTGCATGTTGGGATAATCACAACATTTAATTCTGGTTTCAATAGGTCTCACAGATAAAAAAATATAATATATATATAGTACATTGAAACAAAATGCTTTTTGAAATGGAAAAAAACCCTATGCCATTTAATTCCTAAAAGGTCAAACTGAAATGCTTTGGCCTTATCGAAATGATTTTCTCCTTTGATTTTTCTTTCCAAATGCAATTTCATCAAAATCAGTGCATTTCCGCAAATGTTTCACCTTTGGTGAAATGGCATCTTCTGACAGAGAAGTGTTTTGTGGGGAAATCTCTGACCGGCTCTTGCCGGGAAGGAGCCGCTCGTGAGCCGTGAGGTCCTGCGGGGCAGACCCGGCCCAAAGCGAGTTGTGAGGGTGGAGGTCGGATGCCGGGAGGGCGGCGCAGGGGCTCTCCCCGCTCCCCGCTGCCCACGGAGGCAGCCGCTCTCACACGAAGCTCAGCCCGTGCCCATGCCCGAGCAAGGCGCCGGATCGGGCCCCGCAGCATGGCAGCGGGTGCCGCCCCGCACCCCAAGAGCAGCTGGCTGGTCCCCCCTCGCAGCCAGCCCTGATGTGATGAAGGGGGAAATGTCTCTCATTCCTGTCAGGTGATTCACTGCCCTGGCCCTGCGCTGAATCCTCCCTCCTCCTGGGCGAGAGCGCTGGGAGGATCCAGAGCCTTCCTTCCTATTTTTACAAAGCTTGCAGCATTGTCAGAAAGGAAAGGGTACCATCTGGTTAGCCCTTGTTTACTGCACACCCTGCCAGTTTGAGCTTATTAATCATATTTACCCAAGTATCTTAATTACTCCCTGTCTAGCGACTTGCCTTGCACTCAGCTGTTGACCCGCTCCCCTCCCCTCTCCCTCGTTCTTTTTTTCCTCCTTCTTTTTAATTCCTTTCTATCATTAATCACAGGAGCAGCGTGGGCAGAGGAATCCGTGGCTCAGCTCTCGCCGGCAGTGGTGCTGCTCTCGCAGCCGACGGGCTGGAGCTCACCGCTGCCTCCTGCTGAACTTCGCAGCGCGTCCGCTGGGTCGGAGGAGGGCGAGGGCAGCCCCGGGGTCTCAACTGCCCCCTCGGGCTGGGTGCCCGGGCCTGGGGGCTGCCCGACGCCCCGGCTGGGGCACGCCGGAGGGCGTGAGCTTCTGCGAGGAGACACCATTAAAGATGGTAATTTGTTGATCCAGGCTCTCCCGGCGCTCCAATGCGAGAGTGGCACCGTTTTCTTTACGACCTCATAAAGTCACAGCCGAGAGGCCGATTTGGAAAACAAACTGCCTCAGGTTGACAGATAATTAGATACAGGGGACATATTATACGCCTTTGCATATAAATGCGCTCTGAAGCACGTTGGTTCATCAGAAGTTTAGGCTACGGGAGAAGCAGGTACTCCCGGCACATCAGGATATATGCGCTGGTGCAGCCTTCAGACGACGGCTCCATTTTATGGCCCTTTCATCTCCTTTTCGCCGGTGTGCTGGGAGCACGGCTGCACTTCCAAGGAAGAGCTGCCTGGGTTTGGTTTGGTTGGGTTGGGTTGGTTTGGTTTGGTTTAGTTGGGTTGGGTTGGGTTGGGATGGTTTGGTTTGGTTCAAGGATTTTTCACCCCAGCAGCCTGCTGAGCTTCCTTCTTCCCACGAGACAGGGCTTGCGTTTTGCATCTTGGATTTTATGCTCCTGTGTTTGCAGCAGGGAGGAGTGGCTGAATGGGGATTCATTACTATTATTACTATTTTTGCATTACTATATCACGTCCAAACCTCACTCTTCCTGAGAGCGAGCCCGCTGAGAACAGTGGAGCAATTCTGAAATGACACGGTCCTTGTATTTATACGGCAATTCAGCCTCCAGCTCTCCCAGCCTCCGAACCACGAGGTTTCAGATATTAAAACAAAACAAAACAGTTGGGTTCCTTTTTATGCACGTCAAGATTTAAGGTGTCATCCAGACGTGTTGTCAAGCTCTCAGGGTTTGCTTTTCCAAATGAAAGCCAAGATCTCTGTACGACCATGGATCCTGCTGGGGGTATTTTCAGAGCACAACCCAAACTTGCAGGATTTGACCAAATTTTGCATGCGCAGTTGCACACCCCTCTGCTCACCTTTCGTGGTTTTCTCCCCCTCCAAATCAAACCTGCAATTCACTAAGATAACCTCTCTTCCCCAGCTCCCCCCACATATCCCTCTATTTTGGGGGTGAGGCAGAAAACGTCAATTAAATAGCCACATTCCCAAGGAAAGCTTCACTATTAGTCCTTCTCCTCCAGAAAGGCAAAATAAAAATGTGTGTGGGAAAGATAAAGCTGTCAGAAAAGCAAAGGGAGAAAAAAAACCCCAACCCTAAGCCCCCAGCAGCCCCCATGGAGGGAGGTGATATAAATAGAGTTGCTGTCACTTTGATGAATCAGATCTTTTGTTAATTAGGATACATTGATTTAAGGGTTGTCCAACCAGATAGACCTCCTTTCCTTTCCCTTCCCTCACAAATTACAGCCCAGGGTGGTGGCAGCGCATCTGCCTCCCTTTCATCGCCTCCTCCTTCAAAGATCACGTTTCCACTTCCACGTCGTACAGGAACCTGGGCAAAGCCACCCGGGTGACGTGGCAGAGCTGGCAACGCTGTGGCTTCCACATGCCTTTGGCAGGGGGAACACCGGGGAGCTGGAGGCGCCGCTGGGTATTTCTGGCCCAGCTGCTATTTGTACCCACTTCACCCCTGGCAGGACCCGAGCTGGTTCTGTTCCCAGAGCCCCTGCGGGGACATGGGAGGGTCGGGCTGGAGGCAGCACGGTGCTGTCCAGCTCCTCCATGGCCGCGAGCACCCGGGAGCACCCAGACACAACACAGCAAAGGCCAATACGTTCATCTCCCACCCGGGGAAAACAGGCCAGGGAGGCTCCCGCAGGGAGACCAAGGTCGGGGCTCCAAAAAAAGCCCAACGGCCGCAGCTGAGGCCCCGCTCCGAGCGCACGTGGGCCCTGTGTAAGCAGCACGTGGGCCAGTCAGATCTTTCCAGGCTGCAGGGAAGCGTGGCTCCTCACGCCCCGCCCGGGCCAGCCCCGCGGGCTCCCCCAGCACCCTCCTTCCCCAGCTCCGGCCCCCAGCAGTCCTGCTGGGGTAGCGGCAGGTAAGACCCCGCTGGCTTTCTAACCCGCGCCCTCTCCCCGCTGCTTGGCACCCCCCCTTCGGCCTCTGCACCCTGGTGCCCTCGCGGCTCGCTGCGGTGAGCCACGGCTCGAGGGTGGCTGCATCGGCGACCGCCCCTGCTCCTTCCCGCCGTCCCCGCAGGAGCCTTCCAGGCTTTGCAGGTTTCCTCGTCGCCTCTTGTCGTCACTTGAGCACCAGCGAGTCCGCGGGAGAGAGGGGAGAAAAAGTGCTGTGCTGTGTGGATTATTGTGTGTTTGTCATCTGGAATGGTGTAAGCTGTAGGTACAGCATCTCCCAGCGGTGATTTATGGCCCCTGTCAGGCAGCACCAGCGCTTTGTCTGCTGTAGCGTGGAGGATGAATGCAGTGCTGTCAGCCTGGGCAGGGCAGTCTTTCTCTCGCTCTGCTCCGCGCACTCGCTCCCCATTTCACGCCACTGAACATAAACAATCTTTTGTAAACCTGACAGTCACACTTGCTTCTTTGGAAACATAAAGCAGGAATGTATGACTCGGCTTTCATTACCCAATTTCCTAGGCTGTGCAGTAAGCTCTCCAGGAAGACGGGGAAGGGGGAGAGACCCCAGAGGAGCAGACAGATCCCAAAAAGATAAAAGGAAGGGATGCACCTACGCGGCACACACACGCCAACACCGGCCGCGAGCACGTGTGCCCACGCCGCATCGCCGTGCACGCACCCATTTCCCACTGCAGTTCTGACACACAAACGTGCCCTTCACAGGCAGCTCCTGGAGCAATGCACATTTCCTACCTCAATTGTTGCCGTATATCTTCCTCCCTCAAGCAGAAAATCTAATAGCGGCGTAACACTGGGATCACAGCCTGCTCGGTAACGGGCTCTCGTGTGCCCACCGCAGGTAACAGAAAGTCTTACAAAAACGAATGCATTTTTATTACTATTAACAGTAATTGTAATAACGCTGTATGTGGAAAGTGCCCTAAGTTGAAGAGGGTGTTGAGAAGTTACACTGGGAAATAGGTAGAAAGGCAGGGGAGGAGCTGGCACCTCCAGGCAGCATCAGGCAACTGGCTCCTGTCTGCACAGCTCAGGGAGGGCCAAGGCTACGTGATGGTGCCGGGAAGGTGGTTGATGAGCCTAGGCCCTACGCCTGGTGCAAGCTGCTCTTAACAAACGACATGGGTATAAGAAACTCGAAGAACGGGAGCACTTACAGCGGGGATAAATGGAGCATCTTGTCTGAAGCACTAACAGGGATATACGCACTCGCACTCGGCGCAGGAACCCGCCCCGCTGTTATGGTGAGTGGTGAGATTTAGCCACTGGCACAAGGCGCCGTGAATTTAAAACCTGCCAAGGGGCAGAATAAATGCTGTTCATCTTGTGGATGCTATAAAAGGCGTGAGGAGCAGGTTCCATCTTGGTCCTGCTGCAATTTACTGCTCCAACTTTGGCTGCTGTGCAGATGGCAGACAAGGCTAGGCAGCTCGTCCCGCTGTCAGCAGGACACTGAGGTGCAGGCTGCTTGCTGCCAGGTCTCCGAAGGGACGTGAGAGGGGACAAATCCTTCCCATGAGCAGTCATCAGCCCTTTGGTGGGGGCCAAGCTCAAGGCTGGAACTGAATGCAGGAGGTGAAGCCCAGACCCTGCTCTCAGAGAAACAGAGCATGGCCCCTCCTGCAGTGGGAGGGAGTGCTTTCGTTCATGTTTCTGGAAACTGCAGGAAGAAAAATATGTGACTGTGTTTTGGCTCCCTGGCACGCCAGCATGGAGAGCTGCAGGTAGCTACTGGGAAAGCAGAGACACGGCAGCACTGCAGGACCCGGCCGGAGGGTGACGCTGCCTCAGCTACAACCCTCCTGATGCCACACGTGGGGGAACAAGATAGGACCTTCCCGTCTGGGGCCCAAGCTACCGGCTCCTGGTTAAGGTGGGAAGACGCCAGGATAAAAGCGAAGAGCGAGGAGCTCCAGCCCCCGCGTTGTCCTCCTGGCCCCCACTGCCCCCAGCACCTCACTCTTCATCCTCACAAAGCACTCGCTGGATCTGCTGAGCCCGGGGGGTGCCAGAGCAGCTGCTGGTGCCTCGCCGGCCCCGGGCGAGCCGCGCTGCCTTGCCATGGTTTTACAGAACAGCTGCAGCCTCGCTGGGAATGTTTCTTCACTGACGCGCTCCTTCCGTTCCCGGCTCTGGCGCTGGGCTCTGTCCTCTCCAATCCTTCCCTGTGACTTTGAGATCAGGGACGCCGGGCAGGGGGTGCGGCGGAGGAGGGAAATAGCTTGCAAATAGTTTGCTGTTTTCTTTTCCAGATGGTTTGTTTTGGAAGTTGCTCCGTGTAAGCCTGAGTGCTGAGTCTTGAACATCTGCTGAGGAGAAGCCCGCTCGGTATAAATGTGAAGAGGCTGCTGGAAGGGCACGTTCTGGGAGGGTCTCACGGCTCCCAGCGTGGCTCAGCCTGGTGGCAAAGGTTGTCTTTGCATCCCGAGGTTGCAGGGGGGCACACAGGCTCCCCGTGCCCTGGCCTGCACCCTCCACTCTGTTAAACCCCACAGTTGCACTTTGGGTAGGATTTGTGATGTGTTTTAGTGTGTGTCAAGGACACCTAGAGCTTAGGAAAACACACCCTTTAAAAATTTGCATAAATCTGAATAAGCAAACAAGCTGGTGTCTTATACTGTGGCCTTTCCAATGGCTTTAAACCCAATTATTTATACTTGTGAGTGCAATCAAATAGGTATTTTAGTGACAGCGCTGCCTTCTTGCATTTGGCTGCTGCGAGAGTGGGTCTGGTAAAGGCTGGGGTGGCTGGGGCTGACCGTGCTGGAGGCCTGCGGGAACCACAGAAAATATGAGTAACCGGTTCAAGGGATCAGTGACAGGAAAGGAAACTTTCCTGGCAGGTTGCTATTTAAGTCTGTTGGTTCGGGGGTGACTCGTTGTTGCCACGAGCTCATGGAGCGTCCCCGTGTTTGTGTGAGTGCTGCTGGGTTTGCCGGGCGCTTCCTGCGGGAGGGACCAAACCGGCCGGGCGGCTCCTGGCCAGAAGTGACACCGAATCACTCATTCACAAGTGAGAACAATTGCGGCAACAGATGATACATTAAAAAAAAGGGAAAAAAGCCCGGTGAGGCCTGAGTGATGCTCAGAGCGGTGCCTGGTGCCCAGCTGGAGAGCTGTGTGCTCGCAGGCTGCTGTTCCCCTCGTGTGTCCCTCTCTGCATGAGCCTCGGTGCTGGGTTGTGTCTTGCTGCAAAACCACGAGCAAGCCCCAAGACACTGCTGTGATTCTCCCTCTGCAGATTCCTCCCTCACAAGCCCACAGAATCCTTCAGCAATGGCCCCACAAACCTCCCAGAAAGCTCCCCCTTGGGCTAACGTGACCTTGCGTGTGCATACGTGGACGAACACGTACATACACGTCTGCTCTGAACGGGAAGGAGGAGCAGCACTGAGGTCCCTCATAGTGTTTTGCAGAGAAACACATAAACTACCAGCGCGGGTTGGATTTTTTTTCTTTACAGCTCTGACCCAAGGATTTTAATAAGAGGCACCTTCTCCAGCCAGCGACTCTGATATTACCGTGCAGAGAGCAGAATTAGACAGCTATGCCAATTGACAGGGCATCTCTTACACTTTACACAGGATTTTAATTTTAATGAACCCTCGGTGGCTGCAAGGTTACATCTTTAAATCCATTTCACCCTCCTCTCATCACACCATAATCGTAAAGAGCACTGGCTTTAGAGGTGTTGCGTTTAATTGAAAGTTCATCTGCAGCTTCCATCAATTTGCTTTTCTATCCCCTACAAACAACCTATCATTTTACTTAAGAACAAACCCAGAAATGTAATGGAAAACAAGCTGTTTGCAGAGAAATGATAATTAGGTGACCGGTTTGGAGGGCAGTGTACTACACAACAATTCAATTATGTCGTTGTCTGATGTTTGTTCGTAACAAAATAATTGGTTGCAGTATGGCGACTTCTGAGAAGGGATGGGACCAGCTGCTCCTTCTGGCAACCAGGGCAGCTGGGGATGGAGGATCCCAGGCCCCGCCGCACACCAGTTGTACCTTCCCGGTATTTTGCAGAAATCTTAGGGGAAAGAGACGCATTGAGGGGGAAAAAAATCGAGCAAATTGTTTAGCCCTTTCCACACACTTGGGCGTCCTTTGTCCTTCCCGGAGACAAGAGAAACCAGAGAGGATTTGGTAAAGCCAAGTGGAAGGGAAAAATCCGTACAGATTTTCCCTGAAATAAAGACTCTGCTTTGCTGCCTCTGCACACAGACATCCAGACCCACGGACACACACGCACAAGCCTTGGCCACGCACCAGGGCTCTAACACTCGGCTCGCTCGGAGCCAAATCTCTATTTCCAGAGCCCAGCAAGAGCCCAGAGCCCAGGGCTGTGCTGGGGCAAACCCGGCCCCCAGGGCTGTCCGGGAGGTGGAGGGAGGTACCCCAGAGCCCTCCTGCACCACACAACTGTCACTGGCCGCTCTGCCAGCCCCCCGCTGCCTATTCCCTTCGCCACTGGGCTTGTCCTCCCCGTTTCTGTGCGAACACCCAAGCTGTACCCCACGGTTGCGCCGTCTGCGGGTGGAGCCTCACGCGGGCCCTCGCGTTCCCCCGGTACTGCCCGAGCCCGCGGGTCCCCCCGAAGCTCTGCGGGACCCAAAGCCTGAGTGTGTTCTGCCGGGGGGGACAGACCCCCCGGCCCCCGGCCTCCTCCTGCTGGGGCAGTGGCTCCAATTTCCCCTTTTGCAACAAGCGGTTTCCAGCAGCCAGGGGCTGCAGTTCTACCCAACACAGGCCTGCCAGTCCACTGCAGCTTCTCCCGATGCTGTATCTTTTGATGCTGTATTCCTGGGCTGAAGGATCCCTCTTCAGCTGCGCCCGTCCCAGCTGACATTGCTTCTCCCCATCCCACATGGGGGGAGCACACTTATTTCCATGGGGAGAATTGATTGTTTTCTCCTGCAGCTGCACCTGCTGTACACAGGAGTTATGGGTCTTTCCACAACTGTGAAAGAAACATTATCCTCAGCCTTCAAGGGTGAAGCATCTTATATTTAGTTGGACTAAATAATGATTCTTCTCTATCTTTCATATCGGGATTTAAGAGCACCCTGGAGCTACAAAGTTTATTAGAACCCATAAGAAGAACTGTACCATAAACGGGACAACCGTGGCCATAAACCTGCACCTTGAAGTTGTAACAAATCCTGGGATGTTGAAGTAGGACACGGTCTTGTCTCAGTCAGCAGAAAGGAAAAGAAAAAAAGGAAAGAAAAAGAAGAAATGCAAACTTAAGCAGAAAAGAGGCCTGGAAATATAGAGGAGAAGAAAGGGAAAAATAATAATAATAAAGAAAAGCATGCTGCTTGCATAGCCTTCTCAGCAGGAGCCCTGGGATAGGCGCCCACATGATAAAATGCAACTCAGATTAATGGGGAGAGAGAGAAAGGGGAGCCTGAAGGAGGAGAGGGAAGACAAGGTGAAAGGAAGGAGGTGCTGGGGGATTTACGAGAGGCTTATGCAGGGAGGGTCACTCGCAGCAGCGGAGGCGATGGGCGGCTCACGTGGCTCGGCCAGGGAGCAGCGGCGGGTGAGCTGAGCGAGAGAAGAGCCTCTGGGCGAGAGCCAGTGCCGCAGCCCGGAGAAGGGGCTGGAGGGGACGAAATCCCAGACTGGGGACAGGGGCGGGGGATGCCTCTGAGCACAGCCGCTGTGGGGGGAGGACATGGTGGGAAACGGGCTCAGAGACCCCTGGTCCCCTCAGGGCACACCACTTTTGCTTGCCCCATGCCTCTTCGCCATTGGGTTTCCTCTCAAACTTTTCTACTTTATTTTATTGTCACTTATTCAGCTTCCATTTCCTTCCACTGGCAGTCAGTCTTTTCAGCATCTCAACCTCCAAGCTCTCCCCATTTCGACCCCTCATCCACACCACGGGGGGCTGAAGTGTTTCAGTTTGCACATGTTCTGCCTCCCGCAACCATCGCAGCCGCACGCTTCAGAGATGCCAAAGGACTTGTGGGATTTCCAGCACCTCGGGCAGGCTCTGAGCCGCCCTCCCGCACGCTACAGAGGCTGCAGAAGCCAGAGAGAATCCTGTCCCTCCCCTCCAGCATTCACTCTTTTGTCACATCGGGTTATTTTTGCTGCTGTTGAATAGATTAAATGACAGAGGGTTTTTTTTTAAGTAATTGAGTTTTATTTTGGAGAGGGAAAAATGGAGAGCTAAGTGGGAAAAGGAGGGAGATAGGAATAAACCACACATCTTTTTATATAGGATCCACAGTTAATTCTTAATTAGAACTGACAGATGCTTCTCCCATAATCCTATTCCCAACATGTTCTGTTTGCTTTGTTTGGCGCTGCATGATACATGGTGGCATCGTAATGACCTTTCGCAACTCCTCCTGGAAGTGTTATTGGCACTCCAATGATTTATTGCATGTTCCAGTTGATTACTGGGCCATTTGTCAACATTTTTTTTTCGCTCTCCATAAACCTGTCTCCTGTGTCACAGACATTCGCTAGCATGAAAATTTAAACAAATACAGTGTGCGGCTTGTAGTCAGCGTCTGACTTTTACTCCAGGCTTCCAGCACAAATTCATTCTGGCCTCAGCGAGCGTTTAAACTTTGTGGTGCTCGAGGACGAGGCGCTCTGCCTGTGGGAGACAATGGGAGACCAGGGCATGGCTTGGGAGGTCTGGTTCTAGAAAGCCATCTCCGGGTGATCCGTGCTGCCTGCTCAATTGTTTATTGGCATTTTGGTACCACTTATGGGAATGGGGGAAAATCAGTACTGGAATTAAACACCTAAATAATTATCCTTAAAATGAGTGCCCGAGGACAGCCTGTACTCTCTCCCTCTGCTGCCACGGCAGGGTGAGGGGGCCGGGGCTGTGATGGGGAGATGGGCGCAGGTTTGGAACCACAGATCCGAGGTCGGAACCTGCAAAGCCGGGGCCTTTGGGGGCATTTACAAAGCAGAGGCCGCTCAATTCGCTAACGCTCTTCCGAGCAGATGTATTTGGGATCGGGGGGGGATTATATGAGACTGAGCAAGACTCTGAGGGCAAACCCGCAATGATTCAAAGGTCTGGAAAGGACCAGCTTTGCTGGTGCCGGTGAAGCCCCGGCCCCCTGGGCACCCCGAGACGGGTGCCATAAATGGAAGCCCCCAGAATCACCTGCCTGATTTAAAAATCTTGGCCCGTAAGTAAACTGGATATAGTGGCTGTTACAGTGGCCTGGAGCATCTGCACTGCATTTCGAGGAAGCTTTTCCAGGCACTCGTATAAATCACCACTCTGCTGCAGTAAAGGAAAGGTATTGTTTCACTGCTGTGACATCAATGCAGGCCACATAAATAATTTTTTATTAAGTGTGCAGTGCCCTGTAAAAATACACACACAATCTGAGGATACTGCAGAGCGAATGCAGAAGCACAGCCAGCTTTAAATAGTCTTTTCCGTACAGAAGAGGCTGGGATGAGAACGGGAACTCGCTGGGGTGGGGAGAGGGGTGGCTGGGTCTTTTTCCAATTCCAGCTCAGATCGGCATGTAATGTATGGCTTAATTTCCTCTCAAATTAGACACTTGATAAAAAAAGTTATTATATCTGTCAAGTTGCCAGTGCTTTTTATGAGTGTGATAAACTAAGAACCACTGCTTTACAAACCTTGATAGGATGTTTCAGTACCTGGAAAACAATTTTATTGCAGCCTGGACTACTAACAAATTGCAAATACTGATTAAGCCATAAAGTTACAACAACATTAAAAAATAATGAGAGGTTATTGCACAAGGGGAAGGCTCTTAAGCAGCGGATGCAGCCGCCAGATTTCCATTGTGCACGGTAACAGGCCAACCTGCAAAGTGCATTTCTCCGGGAGAGCTTTCCCACCCGCTCCCCTGTGGAGGGTGCCAGGGGAAGCCAGAGGGGTGCAGGGCAGGGGACAGGCGAAGGGAGAGACGGGCAGTTTCTTCCCTCTTCAGCCATGCAAGGACCCCTCTTACAAACGGTAATATCTGCACTCTGTTTTAATCACCAGGGGGATTTGAAGTCAGAGCTTTGCACAGAGGCACCTCTGCCAGGGCCTGGCCGGGACAGAAATCCCATCCGGGCACAAAGGTAGAGCCTGCAGCTCCTGCTAGAGTGGGCTCCTACAAACACAGGGCAAGCAAGATCCTCCTGGGTGCCCGACCCACTCCAGTGGCTCCAGGAGAGGAGCCTGCTGGGCTTCCCACAGCACCTGAGCAGGGCTGAGGGCAGTTTGGGGCCACAAAGGCCCAGGACAGCATCCCTGAGCGTGGGAGCGCTCAGAGCTGTGTCTCAGTATGGAAAGACCCGGGTCCTTGACCTCCCTGTGCCTCAGTTTCCCAGCTGTACCACCCACATCGGAACGCCACCTCCGGGTCAGCCCAGCGTGAGGGCAGGGAAAGGCTGTGCCGAGGGCTTGGGGTCTGTCTGGACCCCGGTAGGTCTGTGCTGGCAGAGGGATGGAGGCGCTGACTCTCCCCAACAGAACTGAAATATCAGAGCGTGGTATAACCGAAGAGTTCTTGAGTGCACCGGAGCGCTAGGACTGCTCACCCGCCCTTGGGTAAAGCAGGAAACCCCGATTCCAGACCCCCCCAACACATCCTGCCGCCCCCACCCCATCTGCTGCCTCCGACCCCCCACTGCACAACTCTGCAAACACAAGCGTGTTTGAACACGGCTTTAATAATGATTGTTTGGACAGAGACTAGACTGCCAAAACCTCCCGGGGAGCCAGAGAGAAATTCCTTCTGGGAAGCTCCGCCAGCGCTCGGGCCCCGTGCGAGGCTGGCGGGGTTTAGCAGGCAAAGAACAGTCTGTGTTTGGGTCGGGCTATCAAAGGCCATCACCCCTCGGGGAGATCCGGGGATAAAGCACATGAAAAGCCTCGCCCAGGCCGTGGCAGCAAACAGAACAAGATGCGGCAGCCAGACAAAAAGATCATCCCTCCCAGTTTTCCTGGGCGTATGCGAGCGGTGACCGGAGCCCCCGGCCCTGTCAGCGATGGGAAACGTCACCTCTTCCCCTCCTGTGGGACTGTCACTTGAGGGCACTGCCCACCCCGCCGGCACCGCAAGAGACCCTTTTGGTGCCTCCCACCCCCCCGAGCGAGAAACGCAATCGTGTCGTTTAATGGATGAGGACGAGGAGCTTCACCTGACCCTAAATCACAGGACTGGATCTGACTTCGCTTTGCCCTGTGCAGTTTTACCGACGGCGAGCGGCTGTGCAGGGCGTGCTGGTGCCTTTCTCAGGCCCCGCCACTGCTGGAACTGGGAGATGGAATCTCCTCACACCACATAGCTCATTTAAAAAATCCTGCACACAAGCTCCCCACGCCCTCGCAGGAATTAAACCAGCCCAAGTTGCAGAAGGAACTTCAAAGATAAGAGTCGGTACGATACCGGCCTATGAAGTTTGTTAAGTACTTCGGGGTCTGTGTGGATGAAGGGTAATTTATACATATGTGAGATTCTATTAGCATTTCTTCAGCCTAGCACTCTCTGGTGACCAGAGCTGGCCAAGCTCTTCAGTGAGCAACTTCTCTGATTAATTTAACCTCTGCTTTTCTCCTTTTTAACCATATCTGAGCTATCTCTGCAGGTCTATTGATCTCAGTGATTTATTGTTTTATGGTAAAGGACCCTTCACGCAATCCTGATTCTCAGCCCACTGGCTCTCGGGCAACATGTCCCCTCACTGCTGTCTGTCCATGTTCACATTTCATTTAAAGTGCGTCAGTGGTGATTTTAATCACATGAAATTGGTTTTGATCCCTGATTAGTGATCAGAGATGACACTATGAGATCCTGTACAAGAAGGGACAGCACAAGGACACCAGGCATCACCTCTCAGCTCTGTTATTTTGTCCACCCTCCTAGAGCAGAACTGCCTCCAAAATGAGGCACTTGCACCCCAGGCAGTGGAAGGCCACCCCCCTCTGCCAGGCCCGATCCCTGCTCAGAGACATACACCCCCCCCCCGCCCCAGCACCTGTGCGAGGGTCGACAAGCTGCTTCACCGACACCTGGAGTAGCAATAAAGGGGTACGAATGCAGCGGCATCATAAACCCACGCGGAATTCAAGCTAACATTCACCCTTCTCCTCTTTCCTACCATCTGCTGAGCTCTGCGCGCTATGCAGGTGCTCTCAGAGTCCCCGAGTCCGGGAGCACGAGAGGTGGCTCGCTGGGACTTCACACCTGGCAGGTCCTCGGAGTGATGGTTCTGCCCTGGAGCAGCCCGGCTCCTTCCACCAACGTCCTCGGGGTCCTTGTCCTTGCTGCTCGCAACAGCAAACTCTGTGACTCCTCCTCCCTGCCTGCTCCGTGTACGGCCATGCTTCATTGCTGCGGTACTGCACGGCTGAACTACTGATGCTGCAGTTAAAAACATTGAGGGTTTTTAGCCACTAAGGTGGATTAAAAAATATTTGCTGAGGAACATAACAAAAGAGATGAAATAAGTGAACAGGCGGAAAGATGAAAACAAAAATAAGAAAACTCCTGTGGTCAGGCAAGATGGGCCTGTGGAGAGGGCCACAGTGACCCTGATGAGGGGCCTACTCCTTCCTCCTTGCTCTGACCTGCAAGAAGAGCCCCTTGATCTCTCCATTGCCCACACTACAAACCAGATCTTTTCATCTGACCCGCCTAAAAGGAAAATTATAGAAAAATTATAACAAAGGCAGAGATTAGGGGGTATCATTCTTTCTTTTATCTAAACTTACTATAATAAAGAAATGGCCTTCCTACAGCACTTGAGTGGAGAGGTTTCCAGAAGCTGTGGTGTCCCCTGGGGACCCCTGTCTCCGAGCAGGACTGTGGCAAGG
The DNA here is from genome assembly GCF_003259725.1 of Athene cunicularia. Classification (NCBI taxonomy): domain Eukaryota; kingdom Metazoa; phylum Chordata; class Aves; order Strigiformes; family Strigidae; genus Athene; species Athene cunicularia. The sequence continues at coordinate 4,062,814 of NW_020799128.1, read as the reverse complement.
CTGGGTGGCAGCAGAAAGCCGAGATCTGGCCGGGGAGCTGCATTGCCTGGGTGCAGAGCAGAGATGCTCGCCCAGCCCCGCAAGCAGACTTGCTCCATGAGGGTGTCCAAGCTTGTAAGCGCTGTCTGTTAACGGAGCTCATTAGCCAAGATGCAGTTACTCCCGGGCTGGAGCTCCCCACGTTGCTGCCAGCCCCTGTGTCCCGGCACGTCCCTTATCTCTCAAGGAGCCCCAAAGCCCAGAGACGGCTGCCACAAGCCCCCACCAGGCAGTGAGAGCGTCCCTTGCTGCGCAGCACAGCCCCACGTTTGGTGCCTGTGAGCCCCGCGCTCGAGATCAAGCACAGTAAATATCCAGGACCGGTCCCTAAAGGGCTCCTTTCCTCAGCAATGACAGCCCTGATGGCACGGGCTGGCTGGCAAGTGGCACCTCAAAACCTCGAGCCTGGGAACCGTCCGGGAGCTCCGCGCGTCCCCCCGCTCCGCGCCGCCGTCTCGCACGTCCCTAAAGGTGAGCCCGGCTGTGACTGGCACCCTATGGAAATCCTGCTGCTTAGGAGCATGATCTAAAAGCGTTTTCTTATGCACACACAGAACTGGCATTTTGCTAGATTTAGGGAAGTAGGCAAGACGTATTTGTCTGCGGAGGCTTTGCACCTTCGGCAATTATGTCTGCAGTCTGGAAAACAACAGCAGCAGGGTTGCAGTGGGGAGGGAAAAAAATTCTATCATGTCAGAATAATGAGATCTGTGATTTCAGCACTTACTGGGTCAGAGACACACACAGTGTGTTATCTGTAATGCTTCCCTCTGACATTCAGGGAAATTGCATTTATGTAGAGGACATGAGGCACTGAAGCACGGTGCTTCACCAGCCCCTGACAGGGGATGCTCTGCCCCGGCCTCACCCGCTCCCCTCCGCTGGGCTCCCGGGATCCCCGGGTGGGGAGCACAAGGCAGCGCAGCCCCTGGGCCCCGTCTTCTTTGCGCCTTCACTGAGACACAACCGACGTGTTTCCGCAGTGGCAGCCCCCGGGTGCATCCCAGGAAACTGGGGTCCGTTTCTGCCTTCTCCGCAGGCTCCTGGGGCTCGGCACCGCACGCGGCAGGGGGTCAGTGGTACCTTCCTCACCCCTTTAGGGTGTCCTGGGTGAGGTTCAGATCTAAACCCTCGGGGCCAGGCGGCCCCATGGTAGCGATGGGTTATCCCATCATCTCCCAGGGTTTTAGATTTAACCCTGCTGCAAGCACAGCAGGTCACGAGGGGCATGGAACGAGGTGGAGGAAGGCAGCCGGGATGTCATCGCCCCCCGGATGGACCCGCCATCAACCCCAGCAAAGCTGCATGCGGCCAAGGAGAGGGGTCATGGGCCAAGACGCTCGGCCCTCCCCGGGCACCAGCTCCAGGCTCGGAGGGCTCCAGGCTCAGAGTGCCCCAGGCTGTCAGCTGCTCCTGGATGGCCTCTGAGGAGCAAGGAATCGCGCTGCAACCGCCCTCATCGCTGCTGACGCTGCTTCAGGGGAGAGGGGGGCACTGTGGTGTCACCCTCCCTCGAAGTCAAGAGGCCTGTGTGAGTTTAGCGTGGCTAAACACAGAATAAGGTACAAGGTGGGGCTGGTTGCCCAGGGACCAGTTTCTCAAGGAGACAGAACATTTTCCTCATAATCTGTCAAACACTCCATCGGCACTTCTTGAGTTTTAGAGAAGCAACTGAAAAAAAACAGGAATTCCTTTCCCTCCCTCTCCCTTTAGAAACCCAAAGTAGCGAAACTCAAAACATTTTGCTTTACCGCTTAAAATCTTTGTGTTTTCATCCAAACCAGCATATTTTGTAGCAGAAATATGTTTTTCCGACACAAATCTATTTTCTGTTAAAAAGCGACCGACCTTCTAAATCAGAAACGAACTGACCAGCTGCCATGGGGGAGCCCTGCCCCGGCCGTGTTTGGTGTCCAACATCAGACGAGGGTTTTCAGACTCCAGCACTGCTCACACAGCCCCTGGCACAGGCCAAAATGTCAATCAGAAATTCTTTTCCAAAAACGAACATAATTTTCTACTAATGATCTGAGCCCTCAAATTATATGAGGCCTTGGACTAGGAGCTGCAGAATAATTAACAGTGGCACTGTTTTTTTGGTCCTTACCACTTCTCCTTTGTATTTCTCATCATCCAGGGGTTTTATTACTGCTTTTACTTTTTGTCCCCCCACCCCTTTCCTTTTCTCTCTCCAGTGGAGAAAGAAAACCATGTCTACATTAAAAAGCTCTTGTTTTCCAGCTGTTTAAGATAGACTGAAACACAGGCCTGTGCCAATACCTGGGATCAAACCTCCCACTGTGGGAGAGGGAGTTCCAGCCCAAGGCCAGACCTGAATTTTGCCAGCAGCTCCTATATTTACAGTTTTCCTTGAGGGCTTTCATTACAGGCCACAGAGCTTTTGCAGTCGGGATCTGGAGTTTGTCTTGGACCTGATGTGCAACAGCGTGGGGCTGCCTCCACAGGCCGACAGTTTCTGGACAGTTCTGGAGAGAAACGGAGAGAAAGGAGGAAGAGAAGGGGGTGGCCATGGCGCTGGGGTCCCCCTTTTCCCCCTGCCCGGGGACACTGGGCGAAGGGCTCTGAAGCGAACCCAGGGGAAGGGCCACCCTGCCGGGTGATCCCGCGGCACCCCAGCAGCCTCTCTGCCCCCCAGCTCAGCCCGGTGTAAAATGACCCTTTTATTGTCAAAGCTTTAGTGACAAGCCCTCACTGCCCATCAAGGATGGTTCACGGAAAATCCTCAACAACACAGAAAACACACTCATGTGGCAAGACGAGCGTTTTACTTCACTGAAAGAAGCTCAGATAAACAACGATGACTCTCATAGGTGTGACGCTGCCTCCCCAGCCCGTCCCAGCCCCACTGACCTCAAGGGTCTTTCTCTGCCCACGAAGAATGGAGCACAGGGTCTGCTCCCGAAGCCCATCGGGCCCATCCGAGGGGCTTTAGGGACTGAACGGACAGTGGTTTCTCGTCCTGACCCAGAGCAGGTCCCTGCAGCTGCTTTTTACGATGATGGAATCGACTAACAGCGGCATAAAACGCTCTCGTTCGTCCGGCTGCTGATCTTTCGGGCAATTATTTGGAAGTAATGAAAGTGAATGCATGACATTTAAAAAAGAAACTCCGCTGTCAGCAGGAAAGCTGCCACATTCCTCCTGCACCTCGGAGAATACGCTTAGCTTGAAATAATGTTCATTTTAGCAGAGTTGTAAATTACAAGTGTGTTAGGGTCTTGTGGGATTTATTACCATTTGGAAGGAGGTTACAGGCCTTGCGCTGTTGCTGCTGCATCTGGTGCATGCTACAGAGCAACCACAGAGCAAAATTTGGAGGCAAAAGAAAGCACCTTTTATAGCTCATCTCTGGTGGCTTGTATTGCTAACATTACACATGCACACACACACAAACTTCAGCAGTAAAGAGGAAGGATTTCAAAATCCGTTTCCCCAGCCGCTCGCTGTAATTGATCCAGCGTTATTAATAACCAGCGACAAACCCTCGCGGGGCTGCGCCGAGGCGGCCGCCGGCCCCTGACCCGCGGGGAGAGCGCGAGGGCTCGCCTGGGTGCGGGGCTGTGGTCCTCCTCCGGGACGGCTCTTTAATTTTCTCAGGTTTATGTTCTTTTTTTTTCATTGCAGGTGTTTCATAAAAATGCAGCCATGGACCTGGCAGGAAGCAATAAGCTTCAGCTTCCTCTGCATGAACCAAAGGGATTTCTTCCTCCCTTCTGGCAAGGATGGAGTTCTGCTAATGTAAGATTAATGCTCTTCAGTCCTGACCCTGCTGTCTTCAGTCTGTAAATGCTGAAGGGTCACCTTTAGTCCATGCCATTAGTGATTAATTAATCTCAGTGTTTATTTGATCCATCCCTTTCAGTGAGAATTTCTGCACTAACGCTGTTTTGATTCCTTTTGCTCCCTCTGTTTTACATGGTGTTCCCCATCAGAGCTATCCAGCGAGTCCCCTTTGATCCCCCAAAGGACGCGGGACTCTCCGCTCCTGGATCCCAGCTGCACGCCCTCCGAAAGGTGCTGGGAGCAAGTGAGTACCAGGAATACAACCACAGGCCTGCAGGGACAGCCAGAAGAAAGAGCCTGGGGAGAGAGGAGGCTTTTAAGCCCACATCAGAAAATAACAGACAAGGAAATGAATGTCATCTTAGCCCAGTGCGTAAATTCCCTGCAAGTTTCTGTGCCAGCTAATATAAGAGAGGTTGACTTTTCAACTTTTACCAAACTACTTTTTCCCTGAAGAGGTGGGCTGTGAACTGAGGTGGGCTCACATGGGGAGCTCTGGAAAAAGGTGACTTTACGGTAGGTGGGAGCTGTGGGGAGGGGACAGCACGGACTCCGGAGGCCAAGGGAGGAGCACTGCGGTGCTTCATTCCTGCAGAGGGTCAGGCAGCAGCACGCCTGTCCTGCGAGAGCGAAGCAGAGGGCTGGGGAGCCCCACGGCAGCCGGCAGGGGTCCGAGGGCAGAGGCCGTAAAGGCTGTGAGATGCTGCAGGGCACTGCCCCCACCCCAGCCTGCGAGGAGCTGCTGCACGGGGAGGTACGAAGCTCCTCGGCACAAGCCACGACAGCGGCGCCGACGCCCTGGCCGGCCGCAGGGTGGGGAGGCCAAGGTGGGTGGTTTGGCACCCACGGAGCATCCATCTCCGGCAGAGCTTCAGCTCACCAACAGTTTCCCAGTCCAGGGACGGGATTTTCTTAGATCACGAGCTCTCCCCCCTCATCTGTTTATCTCCGTGAATCCCATTAATCATGTTCTGTGCCTGGACAGTTTATAACACCACATCCATCCTCTAAGAGCTGTTATCGTACACCCTGAAGATCTGTCAGATAAATAGCCAGGTCAGCTGCAGCTGTTCCAATATCTTGAAGAAATCAGATTTATCATTGTAGATTAAAAAAAAACCACACAAGCACACACACCAGAAAAAAATCCCCCGCGCCCCCCCAGCAGGCTGGCTGGGAAGCTGTGTTTCTTGGCCTTTTGCGAGTCCTGCTGCTGCTGCCTTCCATCTGCAGACCTGTGATAAATGGCTGCAGGGTGCCAGGTACAGTTCAATGTTGAAAAATCCCAATATGTGACTTAGGCATCTCATCGCAAGTCATTAATCTAAAAGGAGATCGGTGCCAGGACAAGGCTCTCACTCACTCCATCGTCATCTGGCCTTGCTCGCGCAGCCACTGCCAGAGGCAGGGAAGGAGGGAAGGGCTAGGCCTCTGCCATTTTCCACTCACAGAAGTGCTCTCCAGGCCATTAACCCCCTCTGCAGCCCAGAGCCCTGCCCCGACGCCCCGGCCCGCTGCCACCCGAGGGGAAGCTCCGGAGAAGCTGTGGGTGGTGGGTGGGCAATGCTCAGCCGCTGCCCCACGCAGCCCCTCAGCCACCCTTAACCCTTTCACCTGCACGGAAAGGCCACCGCTGTGGCACACGGCAAGGCTGCCACGGCTCCAGGGCCTCTCCTCAAAGCAGCACCTTCCCCTTGCCTTGCACCTGCAGGAGGACAAAATTCCTGTTTGGAATTTGGGATAGCAGCCAGCGCCGGGTGGTGCAGGGGGTGCCAGCCATGGGGACTCCTGGAAACCAGGGGTGCCATCCTCATACTGTTACAAAAATAGACTTTCCCTGCACAGCCAGTGTTTTGCACCATGTAGTTTTAAATAATTCACATGGAGAAGCTCCCCACACTCCCCTGGAGATTTCAAGCTTCCCTGGTAGCTCCTGCTCCTGGGAGAAATCCCTGCCCGACCATTTCTTTGCGGGGAGATGCCACTCCTGCCCTCACTCGCGATTTAACGTGCCCGACGTAAAGCTCGAAGGAGGCACCTCGGTGAGTAAATCTGCCCGGCCCAGGGACTGCTCCAAGCACGGCCTCAAAAAGCAGAGCAGGAAACCTCCACCCAGCTACAGAGAAGATGTTGTTGATATCGACCCCCCCAGCTGAGCTTCCCAGCCCCGCGTGCCCTGTCTGCTGCCTGCGGCTCCCCGGCACTGCTGGGGCTGGGCCCTTCGGGCATCCCCCTGTCCCTCTCTGGGTGGTGGCCCATGGCCCTGGGGACCAGGCATGCAAGGGGGGTGCTCTGGCCAGCGGCCCACAACCTGCACCCTCGCTGGGAAGCCGAGCGTCCCGCCAAGGTGCCTCTCCTCCCCTCCGCACCAGTCACATCCCCAGCCGCGTGCCTGGTGCCAAATTGAGTTGTAGCCGTGAATTATTTAGAAGCATCAGTGGAATATTGTTGTATCAGTAACGCAGACTATCAGTTTGTGGCCTTGGGGCTGCCTCAGTTATACACTCCATCACTATTTTCTCTCATGAATAATGTAGGAGTGGAATTACTCTGCATGTAGAGAATTCATACCCTGAGAAAACAAGGTTGCTCCAAAATTAATTTTCCGTACTAAAAGAGCGACAGAAAATCAATTAATCGCATATTATTCTATACGGAGACAGAGTAAGGGAAACAGCGAAAATGGCTGTAGCTATACATCAGCAAATGCTGTATTGGCAGAGTGCTTTGCAGGGCTGTGAGTTACAGCCAGCTACAAAGAAGGTAAATATATTCCGCCCGAGAGAGCCCTCGAACATCAGGCTCTGGAGCTCACATCACAGCCAGCTGGGCGCTCGCGCTCGCCGAGGCCGGGAGCGGAGCTCAGCGGCGTGCGCTCCGCTCTTGGATTCTTTCTTTGTCCAGCCACTAGCGGGCTCAGGCTCCCGCCGTGGCAGCACCCAGCCCCGAGCTGGTTTGCCAGAGGCGCCCAGTCCCGGCTGCCCCGCGCTGAAGAGCCGCGAGCTGCGGGGAGGCAGCGCCCGCGTCCTGCGGGCCCGGCTGGGCCTACGGACGTTTGTCTCTCCAGGAACGTGGGGTGACCGCGAGGAGGAGTGGAGAAATCTCATCAGAATGAAGTCCCTGCTCCTAAATCGTGGAGCTGGGAAGCAGGGGAAGGGAGATGCTGGTTCACCACGCTGCGGGGCGCGAGGGGCCGCCGCGCTCCTGCGCGTCCCTGCGGCGCAGGACGGGGGAAGCTCTCGGGTGGAAGCTCGGGAGCCCGGCTCTGTCCCAGCCTCGAGCACCAACTCACCACACTGCTCTTGTCAATGCCGCTTCATTTTGATCTGTTTAGCACAAAGTAACCAGCCATTTTAGAAGGGAGCTGAGAGACTTAATTAATATTTAAAATCACTTTGAGTCTCACAGCAGAGCGAAGCATCGTTACTCAAAGTATTCCTAAAAGGAGCGTGTTGTAAAACTGGTGTGGAACCAGGCGCAGATCGAGATAGGCAGAGGCAGCACAGGCCCAGTGCAGGCAGCTGCCAGGAGGCAGAGAAAGCATCCTCGTGTTCACCCCTTCGCCTGGCCCAGCAGCGCTGGGGGCTGCATCCTCACTGCCCCAGCAGCATCCCAGTGACGTCCCAGTTCGCTCCCACCGGACCAGTGGAAGTTGTTCTATGGAGTTTGGCTTAGTTCTTCCCTTAGATGCTTACAAAAGACTCCGCAAGCACGTGGCCATAGGTCAGCCACAGAAACACCTATGGAAAGGCTATAGCAATACTGTGACATGCATCTATTCTACTGCCTAATTAGTTTTGATTAATAATGTCATTGGTTTTACAACTGGTATAATAATTAAGGGATGAGAAATTATGAGGCTGACCTCAAAAAACTCTGGTCAAACATCAATGGCATCTTCAGGAATAAAACTCAAAAATAAACTAATCTATAAAAAGACTGGCCACTCCTACTGCAGCTAATTATTTTTCCTCAAGCACTCAATTCTTCTGTTACCTCCTAGAACTGGTAAGTTTTAAGGGTCATCACATAGTGGAGATCATTTTTTCAGCAAGGGAAACAGAGGCTCTCAAAGTGTTCACAACAACGACTGCAACTGCAACGGCATTTACAAGTTGCAGTCTTGGGGTTTATTACAGGGTTATTAACCAGTATGGTTTCTAGACTAAACTTACGGGGATTTTTATTTTTCTTAGCATTATTAACAGGAAAAATGGAAGAACCAGTCCTCTGTACCTCTACCAACATGTTCTTCGCCATTTCTAGATGTGGCTAAAAATTCACTGCAGGAGCCAGAGCAAATAAGCAAAGCTGCTGGGTCAAACCTAGCAGATCTGACATGAGAATCACTTCTTCTTTCACTAAAATGGAGGGCAGGGTTTTCTCTCCCTTCCTCCAAATCCAAAATATCAACAAGGATGAAAATAAACCAGTGTGCTTTGTGGTTCAGCCCAGCAACCACATGCTTTGGCCTAGGTATCCTCTATAACCCACATCTCTGCTCCTCAAAGCAGTGCAGTTTTTTCCTACCTTGGGGGACAAAAAAAGGCTTTTAGCTTTCAAGAGCAGTTGCAGCCACGTGAGTGCGTGTGTGTGCGTGGACACCCGTGCCCGTGCGCGCCAACACAAGATGGTAACGTGTGAGTTTACTCTGCGCCTGCACGAAAGAGCAAGAGGCTGCGCGTCCACGTGCAGAAATCACCCGGTGACAAGCGCAACCGAGCACTTGCAAAAGCCTCTCCGAGCCCCTTTCATGCTCCCAAGCCAACCGCCCCTCGCTCCCTCCCTGAATGATTTACCTTCTGCTCTGTAGGGGCAAAGAGCTTCCCTGCGCGCGGCCCAGGCAGAGCATCTCCGTGGGTATGGAAGTGTTTAAGAAGTGTCTGTAAGTCCCCAGCCGGAGCAGACATGAAAGGGAAGATGCTGTGTGTGATTTATTGCGTGCTGAGCAATTTGACAGTCATACTGTTTGAAACCACTGTCCTCTGGCTTCATCCCGGCGAGGGGATGGCTCAGATTAATGGTGCGGGGGAGGAGGAGATTTATGGCGGTACGGAGCCAGGCGCTGCCTCGGCCGCAGAGGCCTGCTCCCCTCCCAGCCCCCCGCCAGATGTGGAGCAGGGGAAGATCTGCTCCAGAGGGTGCACTTGGATCCCAAGCCCTCTATGCCGCAGATGTTTATTGACTTATACGTTCAGTCTTTCAAGAAGTTCATCAGAGCGCAGATCTGCGGCGCTTGCTCTCCCGTCCCTGGCACGAGATTTCCCCCAGGACGGGGAAAATGGTTTTGGCCCCGTGACAGTGAGGGCACACGGGCTCTCGTGGCTTGGCTCATCCATGAGCAATAAAGAAGGTGTCAACACCACTCACCTGCTCTTTTGTCCCTGGTTTATTGTGATTGAACCTTCCCTCCCTGTGAGTCCTGGCAGCGGCCTGGTGCCGGGGAGTGGGGGCGAGGGGGCAAATTCACTCCCTTCGCCTAGTGAGTCGCCCCTCTTCCCCCAAACTGGGTAGTGGCTTAAAACCATGGGAAACAAAAAGAAGTGTCTTTCTGCTGTTGCTTTCTTTGGCTTTTGGGACTCATAATTTCCCTTCAAGCGTGAAGGATGGAAACTTCCTCACACACAGAGAAAAGAGGTCAGATCTTTATGCAATAGCAGGACTCCAGGAGCTGGGATTTTTAATGACAATTTTCTTCAGATCTGTTTTGTGAGAACTGGCTTCCCCGTGTCCAACAACGACCCACCACCTAACTGGAGCTGCAGCCCAGCTGGTCTCCGGAGCCCCACGCCGTGCCTTCGTCCAACTGTGGCCTTCGCTGAAGACCCGAAATACCATTTTTGTCCCTGTTCCTCGAGTATTGATATAGACACTTCAAACACTGGATTATTCTGTCCACCCCCTTTAGACTAAATCTGCCTTGGAAAACAAATGACCCTATTGGGCTCAAAATGCTCCCACAGCTGACTCCATAATGAGCTGTTTATTATAGTTCCCATAAGTGAAATCCATTAAGTCTGACAGAAATGCAGCTAAAGTTTACATTCAGCATCCGTTTGAGGGGAATTCTGGGTCTGAATTAAATTTGCCCCTTCCCCCCTCCACCCCAGCAAAGCTATACACGATACTTAAATGAATTTTCCATCATTATTTTCCAGAAGAATAAGGCTGAACTTTACTGGGCCCTGGATGATTTGGCAAGTTGTCCAACTTGTCTGTGATGAGTCTAAATTTTCTCCCTTCCAGTGTCAGTTTTCAGTCTTGAAAACTTGAAAGGAAGAAAGGTGGTTTAGGGATGACATTGTTCTTTAAATCTTAGGCGCAAGTGATTTGATTTTTTCTAGCCTCCTTTCAAGATTAATACTGGTGCAATGGTGTTACTATTACAGCTGGCTGAAAAATGGAGTTTCCATTGTATGAGAACTTCTGAGGTTTCAAACAGGAATTATTGCCCCAAATCTAGACAGAAAGCCAGTGTCTGTTACTACATTAGAAGTGAAACAATTAATCCTTTTCTTGTGTATCAATTACAATATGACCTTAAAGGTAAAGTCAAAATGAAAGATTTGGGGATTTTAAAAGCAAAATGTTTTCATAGTTTTCAAGAAAAAGTTAAACAAAACCTACATGTTAGCATGGAACATTTTTCTGTCGTTGAATCATCGGTTTTCAGCAGAAAAGCACTGTGGGTTCATCCTTTTAATCAGGTTTCATTATGGCTTGTAGGCCCCGTCTAACCAAGCACAGGGCTGTTGGTGTCCTCCAAGACTCTCGACAGCAGCCAGGAGCAGGGAAAGGTGTGAACAGGGGCAGAGGAGAACAGACAGGACAAAACAGGCAATGGAGACATGAGATAAAAATCCTGAATCGAGAGCAAAACTGTCCTCGCCTTTAGCAGTGCCAAGGGCAGGCAGGCACCCTTCTCCAGGGGCTGCTGTCGGGGGCTCTCCCCTCTCTGGGGGGGTTCCCAGAGCCCGTGAGCTCCCCAGCGTGCGCAGAAGCGGCTGCTACCTCCCTTTCCCTCTGCAGGAACGATCCAGACATGATGAGAGCATCACCTCGCTTCCCCCAGGAAAAGGAGATGAGGCTCTTACACAGGGAATGGCTCTGCAGCCTGGAAATCGCAGTGATTATACAAACTCTGCCATGAGTGGCTGATTGACCTTGGGAAAAGCTCTTCATACCTCTGCAGATTGTAATCAGGTAATATCTGTGAAGTGCTCTGAAGTCTTTGGACAGAGAATGTTGTAAGATGATCCCAAAGGCAATAAAAAAGGGAGAAATGCTGTCCAGCCATACACAGAACTGTATCCTTGAAATTACATTTCCTTCCTCCCCTCTCCTCCTCCTCCAAACGTGGCACCGATTTGTCAAGTCTGGACAGATAATCCAGAGGTGCGCACCTTGGGTTTATCACCAGGAATGTCTGTACCACACGAGCACCAGGTAATATACAGATTTTGATTAACGCAGATGAATCCAAAGGATGTTTGATGGTCACATTTTGTGAATCTAGTAAGAAAAGAGTAATTTCCCTACAGTTGTGTGTGGTGTGTGTGCAAGCAGGAGAGACCGTCTGCATTAGCATATAAATGCATTTAAAGTGAGACAAATACTGGTGGCTTTGGCAAGCTGTATACCTCTGGAATCAGAAACGTAAACTGTTTAGAGAAGGAAACATTTCTGTTTAAATGTAAGGAAAAGGCGGCTGTGGAAGGTAAACATCCTCCCAGAGAAGTAATCGCTTTCGGAACCCAGGCTGCTCGCCTGCACGCTGGGGAAGGTGGATGGGGGAGCTCAGGAGCTGCGCCCAGGGGCTCCGGTGAGCCAAACCCCCCCGAGACACGCGGGGCGTGCGGGGCTGATGGCCCCCGGGGCAGCGGAGGGACGCGTGTGGGACTGCCCCAAGGTGTGTGAGCTCCCCGCAGACCGACTCGCGGGTACACGCTCCCTTCAGATGGGACTGGGTTACTTAGGGTTGTAAACTCGTCAAGGGTTGGGCCACTTCTTTGGTATGTGGTTGTACAATTCCCACTGCTGAGGGCTCGCCAGCTCCAAGTACAGCAAAAATGACAATAGTAATAAGGAAGCTTCAGAAGTCTTAATTAAGCAGTGACCCAAATTTCTCTCTCAGCCTGGAACAGCTTAAGGTAGAATAAGGCCTATTCTGTAAGACAAGTTACCTCTTTTAAAACCAGATACCCCTTGGCTTCTCAATATGTTTATGTGGGGGGAAAAAAAGAAAGGAAAAAAAAAAGAATGATGGCACCGTCCTAGCAGGGCCCCAGGCCCGCACGTGAGCTCCCTGCACACAGGCTGTCCTGTGCCAGTCACGGTGGAAACCAGCAGACACGGATCGGCCGCTCGCGCACGGCCCCGGCACAATAACAACAAGTTTGTCCAAATAGTCAAGATTTTGTCTGTTCACCACTCCGGGTTTGTTTTGGAAACAGCTGTTAGTCTGTGCGGTAAAACATAAGATGGAAAGTGTCACAGGAATGTGGTTGTCATGTGAAACCTTTCCTAGGAATGGCAAGGAGATTTATATTTTGCATTTGGTTTTAATTTGATGCATATGGCTGCGGATGCCTGAGATTGGGGAATGGCACCCTCAGCCAGGACGCCTTTTCCAGGGGATGGCTTGTGGCCTAACACAGGGGAGCAACTGCAGGCTCCCCGCACCGGGAGG
>NW_020799128.1:4047432-4050232 GCF_003259725.1 Athene cunicularia | reverse complement strand
GCGCCGGGAGGACCCGCCACGGCCCATCCCCCAGGGCTCCGCGGCACACGGAGGGGCCCCCTTCGGCCCCCACCGCCGCTCAGGGCCGGGCCCGGGCGGCTCCTCTGGGCCATCCCGACGCTGCCCCCGTGCAGATCCGAGACCCTGAGCACCCCTGGGGTCACCCACCGCTCCCCAGCCACAGGCAACGCCTTCCCGCTCCCATGCACCCGTCTGCTCACACTTGGCCATTGCTTCCTTAACAGCATTTTTAAACTAATTTCTAACTGTTTCACGATCTGCTTTGGCCAGGGGAGCGATTAGCAGGCAGGGTACATGGAACTATGAGCTTAAATGCTTTTATTCTCCCTCCCTGCTTTTCTTTTGGGAAAAAACAAGCAAAACAAACACAAACAAAACCAAACCAGATGTGGCCTGTGCACTGAAAATGGAGAGAGCTCCACTGCTCGCGGGAATCTCACAAGTGGCCGTGGAGATAAACAAGGCTGGGCTCGTAAAATGGAGGCTGGTGTTCTGTGGGGAAGGGAAGAGGGGTGAGAAGAGGATCTCATTTTCAAAGAATTAGAAAAATGTGACGCAATCCCTTTAAAAGAAAGGAAGAGAGAGGGAGAGCAATGCAGGGAATGCCACAAAAGTCATGTAGGCAAGAGTCTGCAGCTGGCTGAGCTTGAAAACAAATGATTTTAATCAGCTGCTATTCAACCACTGTCAGCTCTGATTTACTGTGCTCAGCCAATTAAAATTTTTGGGGGGTTCAAAGGTTAGGAGGTGAAAACCAAAAGCATGTTGTTGGGGGAGACTAACACTGAAGCAAGAACGGGAATGGGGCTCTCCAGGCCCTTCGCTGAGATAAACCACTGGTGTGGAACCAGGCTCATCGCCCGCCTGGCCCCCCGAGCCTTCACAGGGGTGGGGGCCGTACTGGCACGAGCCTGAGCGGCTCCTGCGTTAGCCCAGGCTGGGGCTGGGGGACCCTAAGCGCACAGCCCCTCGCCCAGGGCCGGTCTGCATGGGCCCAGTGCGGACCGTTGGCAGCTGCCAAGGATCTGCAGCAGCCGAGCGGCTCCAGCTCAAAGCCAGGATGTCCCAGACGCTCTGAACTTGTACAAAACACAACTGAAAGGCTTGGTAAAATGAGCAGAGGGATTTAAAATTTGCTGTGGTTGAACAGCACACAGCCTGTGCTGGTGGAAGAAGCAGAACGAGCGCGACGCTCGCCAGGCACCTGTAAGTCTCCCTTCGCACCAGGTTCTCTGCAGCACCAGCACTAGTGACCAGCTGGTCAGAACGGTTCCCCGGAAACTTTGTCACTCTCACACAAAGCAAATTACCTCCATAATCTCAAAATGAGAACATAACTCGAGGTATCTTTCCTCCTCTCAGATCACCGCTAATATATTCAATGCAAACAGTTCCAGTAGGGCCGTGATATGAGCTTTCCACAATTAATTAGCCCAGCTAAGTACTAAGCAATGAAGAAAATTAAAAAGAAAAACTATCTTCCCAAGTACAGAGATATCTGGGTATTTGCACAACTCCCACCTTAGTGGCAGATAATAGTCTGGAGTCTTTGATCCTCTAATAACTCTCAGAACTATTAGTATTGTTAAAATGCTCCCAGGCTTTGGCTGACGGCGGTGCCTGCTCCGAGGAGATGGCATGCAGAACAAATGTCTCCCCGTGTCCCACCGATTACGGTCGGTAGGTCCTGTTTACCCTGAGATCTATAGTTTCACTCATACCAGAATCGTGTCACCGTGCTGTCTTTGTTCCTCCTATTTAGCACTTTGATTTGTGCAGCTCTGCTAAGAATCTCCCTTGCAGCTTGTTGACTTATCACTCATCCCCGTGAGTTCCCATTCTCTCTTCTCCTGACAGCTTTGCCTAATGTACTTATTCATTCAATTTAAATAAATCGAACACGGGCCTATGACAGCCGATAAGTGAGTCACACAAGAACAAACAGAAAGGAAGCACTGCAAATAGTCAAATGTCAAGTAGGAATGGAAAACTGTCCCTACAGCTTCAGCGAACCTTAGATGTCTAATATTTATGGCCAATTGATGTCATTAGAAAGTAAATAAACCCTCTTATGCTGCATTACAAAAGATTAACTGCAAGCAATGGAGTTTAAATAGCACAGATAAGTGCAGATGGAAATAAACCTGTTTAAAGCTGGAAATATTTGCTGAACCTCCTTGCTGCTTTTAAGATAATTGATCTCTGTATATCTGTATTGAATCTCACCATAAAAGCTTTGAAACGTCTTCTGGCAAAGCCGAGCTCACTTGTGACTCAACCTCTCCTTATCTCTCCAGATTGCAGAGGGTTTTTTCATTCCTCAGCATACTGGGTGGGGAGCCCACGGGCCCGTGTCCGCACACTTCCCAGCCCGGGGTGCTCTGGGCTGGGGTCATGCACCCTCCGGCACGAACCGGCACCAGCTCTCGCCTTTGCCCAGCCCCAGCTCAGACCTCCTGAGCGTGTGTGAACGGCTCTAACTTACTGCAATTTGCCCCGCTTCAAAGGATGTCAGAAAAATAAATAGTCTTCTAGGTTATTGAAGTGTGCTCCAGCTGAGGATCTTTGGAAACAGCCCTGCGTGATAGATATTAATGAGTTACATTCTGCTGATAAGGGAAGTAAGCGAGAGAGCAAGGAAGAAGTGATTTACTTCAGCGTTTCGCGTTCTCGTGCCTGCACCGATCCCGGAGCACGCTCCCACCCGGGGCCCTGCTCCTTCTGATGGCGACACACGCTCGGGGGGGCCCTGAGCTGCGGCCTGGGGAGCGCGGGGGGG
>NW_020799128.1:4029344-4047382 GCF_003259725.1 Athene cunicularia | reverse complement strand
GGGCTGGGGGTTACCCACACCCAAACCCGCCTGCAGGAGGGTGGGCACTCAAGCGGTGGGAGCAGGGGCTGGGGGGGCTGGGGGGACACGGCGGAACGCTGAGAGCAGTTGCACGGCGGGTATTGACACAGCGTCTGTGCGAGTCTTTGAGGAGGCTGAGAACGGGAGGACGTGTGGCCAAGATAATAAGTCAAGCGTTGAAGACAACTGCAAGACCCCACCCCTGAGGTCCCCGTGCCCTCCGCGGCTGCCCGCCGGGCACCATCTGCAGCTGGACTCCATGCCAAGTCGGCGCTGCACCACTCTTCCACTGCAGAAACATTTATTTGATCCTACAACATTGCTTTCAAGATGATTAATCTTTGCCCGGCTGTGTGTTTAGGCTCTCCATAAAGGCAGGTGCATGTGTTCATGTGCTGCTGCTGTCAGGGCTGTTAATGTAAGCGTCTGTTTTACAGCCCAATTGACAGCCGTATTGTTCTGGCAGGGTTACAGCTCTGACATGTGGAATCAATCTTTTTAACCTGTCAATTAATCAGTGGGCAGCTGTCAGCCCAGCTGAAAGGCCTGAAGGACAGTGCCCTTTCAATGGATTATACTGGATGCTCAGTGGAGTAAAATTGAACGCTTCAGTTTCGAGAAACTCTCCCTGCATTCAGAGCAATGCTCAATCTCCCTTTTACTGCGAGAAGCAAACACCAGGCCCTCCTGCCTGAAACCAGGCAGAGAAGGATGACAGCTAGGCACCCTGGCTGTGCTTAATAGCTGGCAAGAGACGTCTCGGAAACACAACCACAGGGCATGGCTTAACAGATCCCTGCCTCCCCCCCTCCAAGAGCACGGCCAGGCTGGGAAGGCTGTAAGAGACAAACCGCTTTCGAGGGGTGTCATGGTGAGCAGACGGACCCCGCACCCTGCGCCTGCGACGCAACAGCCCGGTTCTTGCTGGCAGCCCAGATTGCCTCTCGAGCCTCAGACAAGTCCCTCGGGGCTTGGCTACGTGAGCGTGTTTGCCTGGACGCCACCGTCGCCATCCTGCAGCGAGCTTCCCGCGCCACGCTTTAACCCAGAACAATGGGAGCCACTCCAGGTAATTTCCTCCTGCAGTTCCTGTCTGTAACTTCCTCCAGGGGTCAAGTCTCCCCCGCCGTTTCCTTGCTATTTCCAAGGACCTTTCCCAAGCCAATGAATAAAAAGGGTGCCTGAAGGAGCCGACACTGGTCTGTAACACTATCTCCCCTCTCTTACAGCAAATTCGGATTCTCTCTATCACCTTTGGGGCAGGTGTTGGAACAGGGACAGAAAACACCCCCCTCAAAGTGACTCGGAGTGGCCAAGGTCCCCTGGCAGCGACAGCTCAGAGAGGAAACAAAAGCATAACCTTGAAAATAGCTGCATTTCCCCAGTCCCTTCAGCCTAATGTACTGTGGTGCTAGTTGAGCGGCCACTAATTTGATTCATATGAGAAGCTTGACCTTATTCCACCAAGTGTTTTCCAGCCTGGATTTCTCTAACTGCTTGTTTATAGAGAGTATATGGAGCATTTTATGTTTTTTCAGCTGTTTAGGAACTTGATTTTTTTTTTTTTTAAGGCAGTCCCAGGAGAGCAGGGTACAAGTCACAGCCTCCCCCCTCCCCTCTCAGCCATCGGGGTGCCCAAACCACCTTCCCTGCGCCAGGGCTGGGAAGGGAGAAAGGATCATTTATTTGGTGGCTGCATCATTATGTGGAGGTGACTCCAAATGCTATTATCTTTGTTTAGCACAAGCAGGGAGCAGTTAGTGCTCTCAAGGTAATCTATCTTAGGATCAAAAAGCTATGGAGACACAGAAAAGCTCTTCTCAAGCCTTAATCTCTCAGAACCATCATTTTCTCAGCTGAGGATGGGCAGGGACCTGGATGCCAATGCCTTTCGTGACGATTTTAGATGATTGATCTTTCTAAACTGCTGTTTTCCTTGCTTGCCACACAGACATGGATAGATTAAGCATTTATAGATTATCCCTGTGTGAGATGGCTTTGGACAATTAGTCACAAGCTAAGAAGTACCCTCACGGTTTTCAGCAAGGGGAAAACATTAAGGGAATCGGGAGTTTGCAGGTCTGGATGCCAATCATGCAAGGATGGATGGCAAATTGTAACGTGGGAGACAGGTGCTGACCATTTGTATAAACCACCGAGTATTTGCTGCGGGGTCCTGGGGAAACCAACATAAAAAGCAGTTTGAGACTGTCAGGACTTTGACAAAAGCACAATAGCACCTTCAGAGGTAAGTTGGCTGCCAGTGAGCAGCATGGAGCATGAAAGCAGGCTGCGTAGGGGAGGAGATGTGCAATGAGAGCAGGTCTAGAGACAAACCTCAGGAGGGCATTGGCTCCCAGACCTCTGCGAACAGCCTACCGTTTTCACTTGATTTATTCTCACATTGCACTGCAGGAAATAGAGAAATATTATCTCCTGTTTACCACTGCGAGCTGAGATTAAGTACCCTGTCCAAGGTCACAGAGTGAGTCTGTAGCACAAAGTAATTGAACGCGAGTTTGCCCGAGCCCCACTCTTGCAGCCCCTGTGCTCAGAGCTGCCCTGAGCCAGGAGCTGTGCTCCCAGAGCGCCTGACAGCCCCTTGATGGAAGGCACTAAAGAAGAGTAAATAGTAATTGAAATATTTTCATCTAGGGCCCTGTTATAAAAAGCAGCAAGATAAGCACCAAATGCCTCCTAATTTGCACCTGGCTCTCTTTTAATCGAATTGAGCTTTCAGCCCTAATCCTAAACCATGCTTTTCAGAAAAGATTGCAAGAAGATTATTCATCAGGAGGAGCAGAAGCTCAGAGAAGTCATTAACACCTATTGTTTTGATAGGGGAAAAAAGAGGTGACCTGCTCTACAGCTCAGCTCATGCCTGCCTCCTTCCCAACCCGCTGCCCCCATCTCCTTCCCCTACCACAGTGCTCTTTGTCCACACTGCCCTCGCTCAGCAGGGCCCCAGCAGTGCCACCTTCAGCTGGGAGCGGGCAGGAAGGTTTCGGGGGGATTCAGAACCTGCTGGGGTAGGTTCAAGTGCTCCTGGGAGAGCCTGGCCCCTCGGTGGGCTGGCAGGGGGTGCCAGGGCAGGCGCGGGCGGGCTTGAGTTAGGCACAAGATGAGCCCAGGCTGAGTCTACGGGGTACCCGTATCCCCGAGGGGCTCCGCAGGGTACACAGCCTGCGAACGCTGGGGTTACCCAGCTCCATCCCCTGCTGCTTTCTGCCCTGAGATACCCGCAGTAAAATCCTAAGTGACAACTCTCTCCTACTATTACGCTGCTGACTTGGATGGAGTTGTACCTACTGATAATTTAGATGCCAAACATCCTCTCCTCCAGCCAGAGAAACAAGAGGATTTTAAGGTGAAATTGTCAGATCAAAGTTAGTTTACGGAGCTCCTTTAAACAAATTTTTACAATAATATTTTCTCTGTGCAGTGTCTGCAATAAAAAGACAATAGATTAGATAGCCATAGAGTGAGCCCGTGGCTGTAAATCACTCGCAGGGCCTCGGCGCTGCTTTGCAAGCATCCTGCACTCTGCCTCGCATGGTTTATGGTGTCATCCAAGTCCCAGAATCCCCAGAGTGAATTACAGCCTTGCAGGCAGCGGGTGGCCATCTATTATCCTACATGTAAACAGGTATTCAAATAGCAGCTTCAGAGCCTTCTCCTTGGCATTTAATCATGCCTGTAATCTAACCCCAGTCCTTGCCAAGGTCACAGCTCTGATTGCTCTTTCTCCAGCACTGCAGGTTTCAGCCAGCAGCAGTGACAGCCTCAGACAAGCTGATTGTCCCCCAAATTAACTCTGATGCTCTGTGCAGAATAATTCAGTAGCAACATGGTCTAATCACCAACCTGGAACCTGTCTCCGTGCCCGCAGCAGCAGGGGAGCCTCACGGGAAAGCTGTGCTTGCTCCGAGGTGTTCAGCCTCTAGTTAAGACGGGACATTTGGGCCTGCCTGACCCCACCATCCCAAACCTGATCCCGGGCCTGACCCTAACCCTGCCAGCCAGCAGCCAGCCTGTGGCGCTCAGCCCTCTGCTCCCTCCTCTGCCTCCAGCTACAAGGAGCCGCTGTCTCGGGCCACGCCGGGCCCTTACAGGTGACTCTGCCCTCCCAGCCGGCGCTGAGAGCGAGCTCCTGGGCGAGGCCCGAGCCCACCCTGCCCTCCTGGGGCCGGTGGTGCCCAGCGCCCATCTCTCACCAGCACCCCGGGGTCCTGCACCCGCAGCCAAGAGGCTGTGAGTGGAGCAATGCCACCCCTGCAGCCACGGGCTGTGACCCTGGGTGCATCCTGCCCTTCCCCTCACGCCTCAGCTTCTCCCCTCGGACTCTGTCCCCCAGCGAGGGCGACTGAGTTGAGGGGCACAGGGAGATGCAGCCCCCAGCGAGGGGCAAGTCACGGAGCTGGCACCCGACCACAGCCCAGACACAAATACCTCCAGATCCTGTCCTGTGCTGAGCTGAGCTCCATGAGATTTGAAGGTGCTCAGCAAAGCCTTTTAAAGGATCAGGTCCTTGAAGCGTAATCAATAATCAGTTCATCATCCTTCCTACTTCCCTTTCCCCCATGATGCCTTTCTAAAAAGCAGCTGAGAAATTCCTCAGTCACTGGCCAACTAGCAGGCAGTAAATCTGCAGAATATAAAGATGATTTTCATTTCCATTGGGCTACTCTATTTTTCTCTCTAAATATTTCAGGGGAGCTCGATTCATGGCTTCTCCTTTGGCGTTAAAAGAAAATAATAATAATTTTTTATTTAAAAGGTAGAGAGCAAAGCCCCAAGCACTGGGGCCCTCTGTATTGTGTTTCAAATGGTTCCCAGCTTCATTACTAGCTCTAAGCAAGTTCTGTATACATCACCTAGTTTAATTCAGCAATATCATCAGTGTCAATGGGTATCCAGCGGCTGCCGGCTATTGGTCATCTGGACCTGACACAAACTCAATAAATACTCCATAACCCCTGACAGCCGCGAGCAGATTAGCCCGAAATGAACGATTGCACAACCAACACCTGCTGAACCAAATCACCGCGGTGACTGATGGGCCTGTGCTGAGCTCTGACCACAAGTGAGATCAGGGGAAGAATGATTTTATACTTTAAGAAAAGAATTAGAGATGGTGGCTGGAGTGATTGGAAAACCTTCATGAGGCTTCTCACTCCTTCCTGCCTCCCCCTGCCCCGCCGAAAGCCATCAGCTCCTGACTGCGGTGCGCTCCACGCTGCGAGCTGACCACATGATTTCAACAACAGCAGCAGTTTTTATTATTCTATACATTATTTATGTTACCATCAGCAGCTTTATTTCATGTCCTAGTGTATTATTGCTATAAATTATTATTTTAAACTCTTTGGTGAGACTTTAACCACTGCTTAAAAATAAGCACTTATTTAAAGGTAACATTTTGCAAATGGCTCCGGGAGCTCCAGGTGGGCCAGGCTGGGAGCCTCCGGTGCCCAACCGCCGCTCAGAGCACAGCACCTCCCGCGCCAGCCTGGCTTTCACTCCAGAGAGCAAGTGCTGGCCCCTGACCACGTTGCCCTAAGTCACACCTACAAGCCACCGAGGGGCTTTGCTGAGCTCAAGCCCCATCTCCTGCTAGCGTGGGGACAGCTTTCAGCCCAGCCAAGGATTTAGGTTAGGCACTAGACAAGACCTTGGGAATTTAGAGCTGAAGCTCCTGTATCTGCTGCAGCCCTGAACTGCTGCTTGCCTCGGGCCAGCACCCTGCAGCCAGATTTTTCAGGTCCCAAGAAAACCACTGATAATATCTATATGCCAAATAAATGGAGCTAAATCAGAACGGCCAGGCCACGCTCAGCTTTGAGCATGGAGCTTTTACTCTTTCCATGCCTCAGTTTCCCCACAGGCGCATCAACAAATATTTCTCTCTGGTTAGGGGCTTTTTGATCTTTTTCTCCAACGCTAAACTTTTTTCTTTTTTTTTTTTTTGGCCTGACTACTTCCCCCATGTCATCCCAGGAGTCATTTTGCACCAGAAGAAACAATCTGGTGCAGAACTCGGGCTGACTCGAAGCTTTCCAACTGTGTGGCAGAGCAGCGTGCCCCTCCCCAGCCCTGCAGCTCGCCGGTCTGGAGCGAGGCCGCGCTCCACGTGCCCCCAGGGCCGGCCCTTGGCACGTAGCTCCCCGCGCCTGGCACAACCGCAGCCCTCGCCCGAGATGGGACCTGCATGTGCCACGGCAATGCAAATGGGAGGATAATAGCCCTGCTTGTTTTATCATGTTCGTTTCTGTCTGCTCAGAATCTGTCATCGTTTTCACTACCCGGAATAGCTGTCACTCCAGTTTTGGCTCTAGGATCCTGTTTTGATTCCAGCCCTTATCGAGTTTATCTAGAATCCTTCTGCTCATTTAAAAGAAAAAAAAAAATCTCTTATTGAAAGTGCTTTTAGGAGTTTGTCTGAGTCGGATCCCAAAAAGCCCTGCGTGGGTTTGATGTACTCCAGCCTAATTGATGTCCCCAGTTTTGAAGAGCTGTCTAGATTAGGGGCCCGCCAAAGTCTTTCAGAGTAATGTGATTTGCTGGAGAGCCATGCTATAGGTTTGCAGAAACACTGATGCTCCCGCTGCCAACTTAAATCAGATACCAGCCTGACCTCAGAAAGCAGTGTCTTTTCCTATAAATTTTGGCATCACATTGAGTTACATCATTCGTGCTGCATTATGTGCTGTTACAGACAAGAAGTCACGCAAGTTAATGTGGCATCTGGCTGGAATTTAAAGGCAAATGCACAGGGCTGGAAAATCCAAATCCACCTTTGCCCTCGGACACCCGAGGCTGCTCTGCGGGGCTGGCCCACGGCCTGGGCCGTGCTGCTCAACCCGGGCAGGGATGTGGTTCTCTGCAGGTAGAAGTGCCCGTATTTATTTCTCAAAGGCTTCTCCTCCCACCTCCCCTTTCTGTTTTTGACAAGGAAGATGAACAGTAGCTCTTCAGCTTCTGGAGGCAGCGGCTTGCTAGCTGGAGCTCCATCGGGGGGTGCCACGGAGCCCCGTCCCCAGAGGAGGGCACGTGGCAGGTCACGCACGCCTGCATGTGGACACCTGCTCCGCACGCCCCTGCCCGCCAGGCTGTCCTCGCTAGACCCAGATTAACCGCCACAATCCAGCTTGCGGTGGAAGCACGGGGATTTTCCAGCCCGTCAGCACGCTCAGAGCCGCGCTGGCTGCCGGGGCACCGCAGCGGTTTGTCACACCTGCCCAGCGCAGGGATGGCCCCCAGCAAGGCCACGGCCACTCTCCTCCCGTTCGCTTCCCGGCCCTGACGTTACTGAGTGGCAGCTCTCAGAGGGAGCAATCACGGCTCACAAATGTGCACTTCTCTCATTCCTGCTTAATTTGCTCCTAGCTGCTTTACGGAACCCCTCACCAATTAACCAATTAGCGGCTAATTTAATTTGCTCTATCAGGACTGCGGCCCAGGCATGCCATGGTGGATGTACGCAGAAGTGCCGGCCCCGGCCCGATGCAGGGCGAGCGGGTCACGATCCAAAGCCACAGCCCCAGCACCTTCCCCGTCTGCCCCAGACAAACCCTCGGATCACAGCCCGGACACCGCACCGTCCCCCGTCCCACACTTCCAGCCGCCCTCGCCTCCTACCTCAGGGAAGTGCTGCAAGGGGAGACAATTCACCAACGTCCATTAAACCTGGGGATGGAGGATGCTCATTTCAGATTTTTTTTTTTTTTTTTTTTTTTATTGACATCTGAGTTTTTCATTTAATCTTGCGCAATGATAAAAAATTTCATATAGGTATGATAAAATTTTACTTTGAGTCATTTTCCTTCATCTAATTCTGATTTTGAGGCTATGTTAAATTATTGATTTCTTTATATTTTATACAAGTTCTAGCTGCTGTCCATTTTAATATAGGGGAAAAAAAGAAACATTTGAATTTTTCTGAGTAATACAGGATAGACAGGAGCATATATCTGTGTGCAAACCATTTCACAAATTTTCCAGAAAAGCCAATCTGTTTTCTGTTCTGGTTTGAATCCACCTGATGGTACCAAATACCGCTGGTCCTCAGCAGCAGAGCTTTGCAGCCCCTTTGTACGAACTGAGCAACGGGGGTTGGAGGTCGGAGTAAGTCCACAAAACCTGGGAAATCCTCAGTGCCACTCGTGCCCTTTGGCCCAGCAAGGCAGGGCTCGGGTCTGGCAGCTCTTTGGGAGGTGTCGGTACCTGCTGGTACCCGCTCGCCGGGCGGCATCGCCCCGGCCCAGGGGCCACCCGCGGCTCCCACCCACGGCGCTGCGGCTGCGGGGACCAACGCTTCCAGCCCCCCCACTCCACCTGCTGCCAGGAAACACCAAGATCTCAGAGATACAGCGGGACAGGGAAGAGGGGATGGGTGGGGAGGAAACAGACCATAATATTATGAAGCACATGGTGAAAGACTACAAATGGATGGGTACATTTTCTGTCTACCAGGTTTTGCCTTGAAAGAGTTTTTCACTGTAATTGTAATTGATGTTTTCCTTCGTCCTTGTAAAATGGTTTAGTGGTTTGGAAATGATTTAAAGGAGGAATAAATATGCAAAAGCGGAGCAGGTTTCCATCAGGCGGCAACTCCTTTCTCCGTAGATGGACTGCGAGGCACCTTGCACGGATCGATACCTTTAGGGAACAAATAATTTTGTCTAGCTTACGTGACACCATCAGAACATTTCTGATCTAACACTAACCTAGCCAAAGTATATTAAGTGTTGTGGGTGTTTCATTAGATCAATTTTAGGCCAGGGCTGCTGGAAACTCATCTAGGGGAGGGTTGGATTCCGTCTGCTGGCCTCAAGAACAAACCTGCCTTCATTTTTGCTACTGTTTTTCAGTTAGTAGAGACAAGTAACGAAGGAGTACGACTGCACACATCCATACTGACTCTCAGGTTTTACCTACATGTTTTAAAAGCTGGCTAAAACATCCCACCTTCCTTGTTGATCCAAGGGAAAGGGTCTTCCTGCACAAGAAACTGGAAGAGAATCTAACAGTGGAGAATCCAGCTGACAGGGGATAAGGGGAACAGCGTGAGGAACAGTTTACCCAGGAGGTGGCTGCCTGCAAACATAGCTGCAGGTGGCAAAGCCAGTCCATGTTTCTAAAGGCCATTTTCAGATTTTTACTAAAATTACTGAAGTCCTCCATCCAGCCCATGTTCTGAGGAGTCCATGAGCTAAGAGGAGCAGTGGACAATCCAGAGATCCCAGGTCCCACCAAAGGACCCCCCGGAATGACCTGGGACCAGCCCTCCTTCGGGTGTCACCTCTCCCCATCCATCACCACCGTCCCTGCTGGAGATCTGACAGACGAGGTCGCTGAGAAGCGCCTGGGGCCGCTCCCTCAAGGCCTCCACGCTCCTGAAGCCTATTTCCTACATGGTCAGAAATAACCTGGATTTGATGGCTTGTCAAACACCACAAAAGACGGGAGAGAGTGTTTAGAAAGGCTGGAGAGTGATAGCAGGGTGGTGGCTTGCTGGCTGAGTGCCTATGGAAATGAGGGTATTAATGAAGCAGAGTTTGTAACTGAATGGAATTTCCTGTACAATTAACAATGCTAAGGCACCTAGAGCCTTGGATGGGTGTCTCTTATTTTATATCTAAATAAATAACTAAATTAACGCTACCTTTACTAGTTGTTTTTTGTAGCATAGCCAAGGCTGAAGTAATTTACTGAAAATAATGAGACTGGCTCACTGAAGACCAGCAAGACTCATGAGACAGCTCAACAGGGTTATATTTACAAACGGATATCTTCCAGATGTCATGGTGATGGGTACATGATCCGGGAGAGGAGAGAAAATAACTTTGGAGGCCGTGTCTGGCCCCACCACAGACCCCGCACAAAGCTCGTTGCCGTTCCGAACTCCGGAGGCTGCCTGGGAATGCCCTCTAGTCACAGCACCTTCCTGTGAAAGGGCTTCTCAGAAAAAAAATCACAGATAGTCCTTCACATGTTGTTGCTACTGTTGTTATTATTATTATTATTATTATTCTTTTTAAAAGTTACTTCTGAAGACTGCTGTGCCGGTGACATTCCCTTCAAACTGCAATAACTAACCTGTCACAGCCTACAAATGCTGACAATACAGCACCGTGTGGGGTTGACTTAATAAACCTCATTTACATTCATTTTGATTCGCTCAGGCATTGAAAAACATTTCACAGGGAAAAAGAAATAAGTAGGAACCTCTCCAAGCTGACATGATGTTTGCTGATATGATACGAATGGACTTAATAGCAGCACGTATGAGAACATGCATTCCTTACAATATTTGCAAATGGGCTTCTTTTTATTTACTTGCCTATTTTTTTTCCCTTCTTCGCTCTCGTGCTGTGGAGGCTCTGCTGTGACCGTGTCTCCGTGCCACACCAGCGTGCCCAAGCCCTCGTGTCCTCCCGGCCCCTCTGCTGAAGCGGCCCACGGGGGCTGGGCGGGCAGCTCACCGCTCAGCAGATGCGTTGATCCTGCTGCAGTTTTTATTTTTGTTGCTTCATAATTTGAGGCTCTACTCCCCAGTTTCCCTTTTTAGGGTTAGCCTGTGAGCTGGTCGTCCTGAACCAGAACAGCCCAACATCTCCAGGGGCGAGGGCCCGGCGGGGTCCTGTCTCTGCACTCAGTAACTCGCCCACACGGCGCTGAGCAGCTGGAGCTGGCGGAGCCCACGGGTGCAGCTGAGAGCCACGGCAGCAGTGGCAAGGGGCCACTCAGGCTGCCTTGGATGAAATGTATCCGCTGAGCTCTGAGCCACAGTTTTGAATCTCCCCAAAGTTGCTTTTTTTTTTTTTTTTAAGCTTCGTATATCCCTTTCCTGAAGTTTCCGGCATGCCTTGCTTCCTTTTCCTCCCGGCCTGCATGTTCCCGTTGCAGATGTGTTACTGGACCTCACGCTACAGCCTGCACAATGTTGGAGAAATCACAATCGGGCTAAAAGTTTATCTTACCTTGACGAGGGATAAACACACAAGGCATGGTGTTTTTGTTATTTCTGCTGAGCTTTTCCCTGCTGACATTGGTTTAAAATAAGTTCCTCTTGATTTACATCTGTCTAAGATGAGAACGAAACAGAACGAGTTTTAGCAGAATAGGATTCTGCAGACAAACACACGGGGCTCATTTGGTTTCTCTTATCTGATTTGCATCACACAGAGAGACAGTTTAATTTCAAGCACTGGCCCTGAGCAATTGAGAACAGGAAAAAAAAGAAACCAACAACCCCAAACCCTGAAAAAGTATCACAATCAAGCAACTTGGAGAGGTATGTGGGGCTGGGAAACTATCCGGAAAGGGGAAAATAATACTGCAAGATGAAAAATACCGCAAAGTGCCACGGTAAAGAGAAAGATTTTTTGCAATGCAGCAATCCAATGGCACTTAAGGAAAGACTCAGGCCACTGAGCTATTGGGAGTAATGCTGAGTAGCTGCAGCTTCCCCCAGCACATGTATCCGTGTGCCCAGAGCTGGAATCCAGAGAGGGTAGGTCACACAGGATGGAAAATGCCAACACTTCTGTGCCAGGATGGCCCAGTGTCACCGTGACACGGGGTGTAAGGGACTCCCCTACGCTGCAGCCAGCCAGGACAGGATTTCTTGCAATACCTCTGCTCCTTCACACGAGGCACCCAAGAACCCAGCTGAGGGAGGCTCAGCGCAGCTGTGGCTTCAGCTCCCTCAGCTCTGGGTGTACCTTGCTACTTCAACCTGCTGTCGCTGCTTCAAGGGTGAAATCCCTTTATTCCGTGCTCTTACCTGCCTCACAAAGAGAGGAAAAAAGCGCAGGAAGTGAAAACAAAGAAACCCCCACTCTGCCTCATTCAAAATGACAACTCCATCAGACCTGTCCTCTTCCATGCTGCGACGTCTGCCCGCTCCCACCACTGCAGGCCGCAGTCGGGACCTGGCAGAGCCGTGCCCCCCCCAGGGACCGGGTTCAGCACCGGCAGATTCCTGCCCAGAGCAGCTGCCCTGACCCAGCCCTGCAGCAGCCAGGCAAAGCCCCGCCGTGCAGGGTGGCAAGGACCAGCCCCCTGGTGACACCCTCACCTGGCAAAGCTGCCGTGGCTGCCCCTTGCCCGACTGCCCTGCCCAAACCCAGTGGTGAGAGGGCCCCAGGGTCCAGCAGACGCGTCCAGCAGGAGCCCCTGCACTGTCCGCGGGGTGGGTCTCGACACGCCGCTTCCAGGATGGAAACGTGCACGGGCTTGCCTTCTGTTTCAAAATAAAACTTTGCAGGAAATCACAAACAAAATCAGAATTAAAGACCTCAGAGCACAGAAAGACTCCTACAAGCTTCTGCTACCCAGCTCTGCCTGGCTCCTGCTGTCAGCAGCTGCCTGCCTGTAGCCTCAGAACCCGAGGAGCAGCAGCAAACACTCTGTGTGCAGCACGGAGGGTGATTGAGATTCGGATGTTCCCGCAGTGTCCAGGTTCTGTGGCTGCTAGCGCGTCCTTGAAAGCCAAAGGGAGAGCAGGAGAAACACGAGGAAGGCTGTTGGGGGGTCAGCAAAGAGATATTAACTGCTCGAGGGCTCGGAGCTGCCCTGGGATTCTCACCACCCTGACCACCAGCTCTCCAGTTTTAACAAGTGAAGCACGCGCCGTACGCCCGTCTGTGCCACGCGATGTTTCCACGCTGGACTCGGGGCCAAGCAACCCGTGGGCTGGCCCAGCCTCGCAGCCCCTCAGCCCCGGCACAGGCTGCACAGAGCCCACAGCCCACGGCTCATGGCCCACGGCCCCGGCCTGGCGCCCGGGCAGAGCCGCTCACAGTGAGCCCCCTCATCCCCCGCCCCTCCTCGATGCCAGCCTGCGGTCGGGCTGCGGCTGGCTGCTCTGGGGCCTCCGAGATGTTTTCAGTCAAACACTCGGATGTGTTGTTCCCTCTCCTCCCCCTCTCTCCTTGTTCCTGCAGCCACCACCTTCTCCAGACTTGGGCAAATTGACAAAGCAACAGGATAGGGAAAATTGAGTTGTATCATTTCCCCTTGGGGAGTCTCACTTTCCTGCCTGTATTTGAAAGCGCTCATTTCCTACAACTCCTGATGAGAGTTCCTATCGACCGGTGACCCCTAAATGTCTATGCTGATCAATAGTCCCCAGTATCTTATTGACAGGCCTATTGACAGCTCTCCCCGCGCAGCAGAGCCGGGGCGGCAGCCGGCCACGAGCTGGCAGGGGCTGCTTCAGGAACGGGGACGGCTGAGCCAGTATTGACACCGTAAATGGAGACAGTTTACTTAGCACGCAGGGAAGACGCATCTGTCGAGGCAGCCAGTAGATTTTTTTCCCTATTGTTTAATGGGAGGGGGAGTTTCCTTAGCACGGTGGCAGCGTCACCCCGTGACACACAGACAGCTGCCCCTGTGCTGAGCAGGGGCTCCACGGCTCGGCCAGCGGGGAGGTGCAATCCCTTCCTGGCTCTGTCCTCAGGCCTCTGCAATACATTCCTGAAAGCAGCAATTATTTTTGTCAAGATGTGATCAGTAACCCACCAAGAACTCTCTCCTCCTCTGTCCCTGGCTCATCCATGCCCTGGCCAAGCCACTCTCCATCCCTCCCAAGCACCTCGGTCCCCTGTTGCTCACGCAGCAGCAGGAGATGCAGCCCCCAGAGCGGGACGAAAGGTTGGGAGCCCAGATTGATCCCATCTCCCTCAGACAACCACAGAGCCCACCCCGAGAGCGTCACTGCCCCGGGATCCCCACGAGCAGCGGAGCTCTGACAGCCCAGGAGGCACAGGGAACCCCCAGCCCCGGCTCTCACACACCTCACACCAAGCACAGGGACCCCCCAGCCCCGGCTCTCACACACCTCACACCAGGCACAGGGACCCCCAGCCCTGGCTCTCACACACCTCACACCAGGCACAGGGACCCCCAGCCCCGGCTCTCACACACCTCACACCCGGCGCGGGGGCACCGCGTGGAGCCACACACCATGTGTTTACAGTAAGTCCTCCCGGCACACGCCTTCCTAGCCCACCACTCATCCAGGCGAGGAGCCGAGGGGAAAAAAAAAAAAAGAAAGAATATTGAACTTCTAATGCACTGTAATTACCAAATGATCCTATCTCAGAAGCAATGGGGCCCCATGGGATTTATTGCTGTATTAACAGTGGTTTTCCATTGCATTACTTAATGAATAATGTCTAGGCTAATAGCACACCAAAAAAAATAAAAAAGAGAACACAACTCCAGTGTAATTATTATTTCTTCTAATGCAGCCACTTCTTACATAAATACCCATCTCTCTTTATTGGGTTGTTGTTTAAAAAGTGTTTCCTATTAAATTGCCATTGGTGCAAGGCATATATTATCATTATTATTTTTACTTTTGCTATACAAAGATATTTCCCCACTCCCTGACGCTCTCACGTACCCAGCTGACCACTCGGTTCCACCCACGCCCCTGGTGCCACCCTCGGCTTTGCTACCTGGGTTCTCAAAAAGCCGCTAAGATCTCAGCTGTGCAAACAGCCCAGCCTCTGTTTATTTTGGTAGCCTCACAAAATATTTATGGAGAGTTATTCGAGCAGAAAGGCTGAATGGAGATCATTGCAATGTGTCAAATTAAAGAGTGCTTAATGCTGCCTAATCTCCTGGTAATTACTGTTGTGGCAGCGGATGGCATTAGAGCTGGGTAAGAAAGCTAATGATAGTCAGCTCCGAGCCTGGCTGGTGTCAGTGCGAGAGGCTTCTGTCATCAGGCAGCTCCAGAAAGTCGGTCCTTTTTCTCTTTCTGTACTTATCAAAGGAGCCCCTCACCATTTCAGCAGCATCCTCACTCAGGAACACGAATAGTTATTTGTAGGGTGGCGATACCCTGGTGCCCCAGTACAGGCCCCATGGAGCTCACCATCAATTGGAGCTCTCCATCCATTAGAACAAAGCAGACAAGGAAGCTTTATTATCTCCACTGTAGAGCCGGGGAATTAAAGTACCTAGAGACTAAGAAACCCAGCAAATAATAATAAATGCTACTTGGAACTGCTGATGCTTATCTGAACTTTGCAGAATTTGTGTCACGCTAATTACTGGGGCAGTGTCTGATCAGCTCTGCTTTCACTTGAAGATTATTGCACCTATCTGGGCATCCCACACTGAGTGTTAAAACTGACCACCTGTGGGGCAAATGGGACTTCAGCCCTTGTGGTTTATCTAGTTTTTGTCCTTGATGAGGCCAGAAGCAAGTGGGAAAGACAAAGGGAGACAACTGGCCCGAGGGGTTTCAGGTGTGCGGCTGGCCCAGTCCATTTGGAGATAACTATGAAGAAGTGCAAGCAGTTACTGGACACATTTCCAGGTAAACACTAGTTTTGTTCCTTAAGGACTCTTCTTTCCCTGTATAATCATAATCCTTGTTTTGCAACAGCAAACCCATTGCTCTGGCAACAAGCTGTGATGTCAGCAGAAGTTGGTTCTGACATCTTCAGGGGAATAAGCAGGAGCAGCTGATGAACCCTGGAGCAAGAAAGATTCAGATTTTGATGCCAACTACTTAGCAGCAGCACTGGGAAAAGAGCTCTCTGAGCTCTCCCAGAGGCACAGCCCCAGACAGGGCACAGTTTCTGGGCAGGAAAATGTGATTCAGCGTTTTCCCCATCAGCAGCAGCTCCACAGTGCCACACCACCGTGGCAGGTCAGGCCCTCGCCCGCTGGGTACCTGCGCGGGTGTTTGTCCCAGCGCCGAGCGCGCGGAGTCACAGCCCAGGGTCGTGGCAGTGAGGGACCATCCCAGGAACCTGCCGAGAGCCTCGGGACTCATCTCCCTGCCCGCAGGACGGGCCCTGGGGAGAAGCTGCGCAACTCGGGGCGGGAGGCACGGGGAGGGATACGGGAAAGGGCTCGGCGAGGGGAGGGAGGGGTGAACCGGTCTGTTCCAGTTACGGAGCTCAGCGAGCGAGAGGTTCATCATTAACTGTCAAACAGCGGTTTTAATCAGCCCTGCTCCTCGGCGGAAGATAGATTTAATATCAAGGCACATTTTCAGAGCCATTAGTTTAATTATGACAGGTGTCTGCAAACTGGATGGCTCCGCTTTCAAGCTATGAATGACAGCGTTTAATTCTCTGGGCCCACAGGGGCCACGGGGGTACTTTACAAAAATGAGCTTCCATTAAAGCATAAGTGTTTCTTTCTTTCTTCCTTCCTCCCTTTCTTCTTTTTTTTTTTATACATATATTTATATATATTTCCCTCCTTTTGCTCTCTTCTCTGCATGCTTCAAAATGAGAGCTGATCAGAAAATTGCCCTTTAGTGGAAGGCAAAATAATTTTCCTTGCCCATTATGACTTATATTACAGGTTAGGAAGGCTGTGCCCCATGTTCTCTGACCAGGCAGAAGCACAGCAGTTTGCTGCTTAACCTTGCCATTATCCATCTGTCTTCAGTGTTTTCCCAATAAACAGGTAAATAAACAATAACAACAAATAATGGAAGCTTTGGATGCCTATAGGACGCTGCTCAGCCCAAGCAGAGACTCAAGCCAGGTTGCTCTGGGTTTGGATTAACTTCAGGAATGGAAATGTAGGGTGTCAGCAGAGCTACAGGCCTCAACCATCACTAAGTTTTAAGAAAAGTAGCAGATGAGGAGAAAGACAAGGTACGAATGAACTGGCAGAAAGAGTAATAGTGTGAGCCTGTGTATTAACAGACACTAAAGACTCAGTGCAAAGAGTCCCAGTTAGGGCAAAAGGTTCAGATGAAGGTTGTAAACCCCCCCAAACCCCCTACACAACAGCAAAGTCAACATGACAATTTTTTTCCCGTCCTGTTACCCAGAGAACTAGCTGGCTTAGAGCACGCTCCACGCAGAAGCAGCAAAGGTTTCCACGTCCCTTCCCGCGGTTATCAGATGGCCTCTGTCTGCTCACACGCGAGCTGCTCCAGAGCGGCAGCTTTCCCGCGGACCCAGGTACCTTCAGCACCTCCTGCCAGACAGCCAGGAGTGCCCAGTCTCTAAGACATACCCCACAGGCTGAGCTCACTTTAAGGACTGGGCTATTTTGTAAACCAAACTCCAGCTGGTCTTACTATTTAGCACTCAGCTTTTGCAAGTGTTTCTTAAAGCCAGGACTCCGGGGTGGCTGCGCTGAGGCGAGGCAGCAGAGTGACTCGGGCAGCCACCCCTCCGGCGCCCAGGCTGGGCTCCAGGGGCCGGGCTGGCGAGGGGAAGCTCCCTGCGGGCTGGCTGGCGGCAGGGGGGTTACTGGTACCCAGTGGAGCTTACGTTTACTTTTTAATAAAACTGAAATACTTGGTGATCCTTCCAAATAGAAACAGCTTACAAAGGAAGAACCGGAGGCGAAGAGTGAGGGGAAGCCTCGTCCCAACTCTCAGGGTGCCCGGGTAGCGTGGCAGCTCCCTGCGCCCACCCTGCACTTTGAGGAACGCGCAGGACGGGTCCGACGCCCTTGCTGCAACGCCCCGTGGCCCTGTGGCCTCACTCCTGCCCTGGCAGCCCATCAGCACAGGGCTGACACACTTGTGGAGCGTCCTGCTTCCCTGGCAGAGCTACCCCCTCCACTCACACTCCCCCTCCCCGGAGGGGATGGACGGTGTGTCCCTCCTTGGCTCCCTCTGCCCCATCGCACCCCGCCGGGGATCACAGAATCCTTCAGGTTGGAAAAGCCCCTCAGGATCATCGAGTCCAACTCTCAGCCCGACTCTACAAGTTCTTCCCTACCCCAGATCCCCCCACAGCTCATCCCAACGGCCCTTAAACACCTCCAGGGATGGGGACTCCCCCCTCCCCGGCCAGCCTGTTCCACTCTGACTACTCTTGCTGGGAAACACTTTTCCTGTCCCTGGGGGTGATGGAGGCAGAGCAGGAGCTGGACTGAGCCTCGCGGGCTGCCCAGCCCAGCCCAGCGGGCGGCTCTGCCTCGTGCCGCAGCGACCAGCCCCACTCGCAGGAGCAGCTCCCACCTCACACGCTGCCCCGTCTCCTGCAAGACTCTCCTGGCCTTTTCTTTCCAGC
>NW_020799128.1:4005206-4029294 GCF_003259725.1 Athene cunicularia | reverse complement strand
CCCCCCTCCTGTTGGGCCTGCCTGTAGCCTCCTTGCCTTGTTCTCGGGTCCTGGGAGGGCAGCCCCATCCCACCTCAGCCCCCCAGGCCCTGTCAGGAGCCCTGGAGAGCACAGGAGGAAATCAAAGGGGGCAGCGACCACTGCTGGGCTCAGACTGCCCGGGACACGCTGCAAACAGGCTCCCAGCATGAGGAGAATTTCTCCAGCTCTCCCAAGACAAAATTCATCCAGACCAGGTTACCTCAGAGTTTTGCCCCGGCATCCCAGCCTCACCCTGCTGCTCTCCAGCCGTTAGTGTCACAGCCTTCACCGTGCAGCTCTGCAGTGAACCGAGCTCAAAGTTTCCCCTGGCAACGCTCCTCTGTAGGAAAACGCCAGCCTGGCACGCTGCAGAGCTCCCCGGGCCCGGCTGGCTTCAGGGAAGTGCTGACAGGGCAGTGGCCAGGACTGAGCAGAGCCTGCCAGTTCTCCAGCCTGGCTTGGCTGCCCCAGGAGCCCTGGCTCCAAGGTCTCTCAGCAAGAGGACAGCCCTAGTCCAGGCTCTGTCGGCACAAGGAGCCCCCAGGGCCCTTACTTCCAGCCTCTGTGCAGTCTGGAGTCTTTCAGAGTGTTTCTAAAAGGTCAAAAGGAAATATCACTTCTACTTTTCCCCCAAGTCTGATTTTGAAACATTTACGTCTCCAGCCAGCCCTAAATGCTGTTATTTCTTACTCCTAATTCACAGGGTCCCTTGTTATCTCCACATGCC
The DNA here is from genome assembly GCF_003259725.1 of Athene cunicularia. Lineage (NCBI taxonomy): Eukaryota > Metazoa > Chordata > Aves > Strigiformes > Strigidae > Athene > Athene cunicularia. Next base: position 4,028,546 of record NW_020799128.1, on the reverse strand, counting down.
CATGACCTTTCTGTCATGTGTTTAGGAGCTGATGAATGGTAGTTAAGACATGCCAAACTCATTCCACTTGTGAGACAAACCACACCAGTCTCAAAGGGCATCAGGGAAATCACTTCTCATCCAGCCCTTCTAGCCCCTGCTCTCAGCACAAGAGACATCATTTTAGGTCTCCCCTGGTACAAACCAGCAGAGCTCCAGGTAGAGACTACTGAACTATGCTGATTTATGCCAGCTCAGTATCCAGCAGACACTGCTGGAGACCTGCCTTGAGCGCTGACAGAATGTTAAAGTCTTCTGGGACTTTTTTTTTTTTTACATCCATTTATACAATGAACTTGTTTAAGTGATATTGCCAAACTCATGCATGCAAAACCAGTCTAGATAGACACTGGCATTTGATACTTAAAGAGGCTTATAGACTTGCAGGGGGATTTTAAAAACGCATCTAGGTGATGGAGGCATCCAGCATGAACTGTTTTTAAATGGAAATCAGGCGCATAATGTGTTTCAGAGTTTTTGTACAGTCCTCTAGCATCCAGTCACCTCATGTCCACAGCTGCTTTGCAAACGTGGCCTGTGGGTGCTAAACTCCAGAAAGCCACTGGGATTTCATGGGAAAGAGCCATTTTCAAGACCCGTGACCAAAGTTAACAGCAAAGTTGATTCAATTTCTGCACGACTTTCCTTAAAAAAACCCACCCAGGGAACAATGTGTTTCTCAAGAACAGAGTCCTCCCCCCTTCCTTTCCGTCCTGTTTGAAAGCGCCTCTGACTTTGTTCCTCCCCAGAAGGGGTCTGGCAGGTTCTAGCACAGGAGGAACCTGGGAGAAACAGCAGAAGTTATTTAAGTCCAAACACATAAAGTTACACATATTCAAAACAAAGAGCATGGGAACTTGGCAGAAGGAGAGAGTGTCTAAGTTACCAAAGCAGCCATAACTCAAGAGCTGACAAATGATGTGGGTTTGAAATGAGTATTTATTCTGGTATTTAATAATACAAATCCAGAGTGTGGAAACTACTATACTGCTCCATCACGTTGTCTTCAGTGCCTCCAAGTCACTGACGGCTGTAAGGACCAAGCACTGTTGTGGTTTAGATAATTCAGTGCCTTTCTTACAATGTTTTACTGCAGAAAAAACACATAGTCAGCAGGGGAAGGGATTCCCCTGCTAGTTTCTAGGCTAGCATTGTTTCTGAAACGTTGGAGCTCAGCAAGGCTTTGAACAGTGCAGGGGAACTTATGTCAGAGCAAGCCTCCCCCCTCGCAATCAATCTTTCTATCTCCCTGTTGAAAGTTACATCCCCAAACTCCTCAGCTTTAGAGTACATCAGACTCGAGTCAGCAGCACCAAGGCACCAAGTATTCTCTTGCCAAGTGGCGGCAGCTCACCAGCAACCCAGCTGCGCAGGGGCACCGGCCGACGGCCCCGGGGCCGCCACTGCCTGCAGGAGTGGATGCTCGGTTATGCAAGTTCCTTACGCCATCCCACCGAGGAAGAGAGCAACAACACTGAGCTTCCACCACAAAAAAGCCTAAAAAACGATGGTCAGCAGCTCAGCAGAAGAGATTTCTGGATTTCTTTTTCCTATTATTGTAGCAATGAACCCAAGCTGGGGAGTTTGGGTCTAGATTCAGCCCAAGTTTTATTTCAGTTTGTTGGTCCTAACCGGGTCTCTGAAACTTATATGGAGCAGCATTTCCCTGGGGGAGCAGCAGGTCGGTTACTCGTCCAGGACACTGGGTGCTCTTGCTACCAAGATCTTCCCTGAATCATCTTTTAAGGCAGAGGATTCACCAGCGACCCTCAGATCCGTGAGAGATTCTGGCCTGATTTTGTAACACTAAGAAGTGGGGGTTTAAGGTCAAATCATCACATCAGGTGTTTATTGCAGTCTCTGCTACCCCACAAAAATTTGCTCTAGACCCAGGCAGAGGCATTATTTCAGGTTACCTTGGGATTAGGCAAATGTGAAACAACAGCATGTGTTCATGCTTTGTGGGTTGCTGCCTGCTTTCCCCCCGCATGTTCAGTAGGCTTTTTGTATTTTATTTTAAATGCAAACCAAATTATAGAGTAGCATATTTCTGTTTATCTAGTGAATACTGTTGTAATGACTAATTGCTACAGGAATTCACCTCTTAGTCTAATAAACCTAGCCCAAGTGAATGCAGAAAGGAATCTATTGTTTTAAATGTGTAATAATAGGGAAAAGGGTTTTTCATGACCTTTAAAAGGAAGCTCAGAAAGAGGCTGGACATACAAACAAGGATTCCTAGGAAGAAGCTACCTGCAGTGGATGCTTTTCCTTAGGAGATGGAATTTTTTAAAGCTCAGGTAGAGATTCTCATGTCCGCTACATGGGAAACATCCCAACGGGGGCAGCTGGAGGATCAGCCATTTCAAAACAAAGTGTTTACTGGTTGCTGCAGGCTGAAAGTAGTAGCTTTAGTTTAACTATAAATTAAATACACAGTGAAGAACACCCAAATCAGTATGATTTGGGTTTGTTTTGGAGATGAAATGATAGATTCAGTTTTCTTTCCTTACCCCTCCTCAGGACTTGGTAGCATTGTCAGCAGGAAACAGAGAACCCCACTGACTCGGTATTGATCCACACGCAGGGTTACTTTGGGGGGAAATAACAAATAAGGGTAGGTCAGAACTGACACGAAGTGGGATGCAGAAGGTTTACAAGTGACCAGACGTTTAGAACCTCTCAGCACCCGATAACCCCAGCAGTTCACATCTGACCGGCCTGTTGAGGCAACCAGACTGCAGCAGCACCAGAAGTTACAAATTGCTGACCTGGCTCAGCAAGGAATACCTAAATCACAGCACTTGGAGCCCTGAGGGGACAGCAAGGTGCTGCTCTTCTGCCAAGGTCCCTGTCCCTGGGAAGAGAGGACAGCCTTCCTCCCCATGGCAGGAGCCACCAGAACCTCCCATCTCCCTGGGACAGCCCACTGCTGGCTGCAGACGGAGGCTGGAGCAGGACCTGCACACAGCTCACCCAAATTCCGTGGTCAGAAACACGAGAGAATACAAGTGCTCCCAGCAAGTGACAAAATCACTGAAGTTAGACCCTTCACACTGAGTCCTGGCAACAGCCAAGCGCACCCTGTCCATCAGAAGCCTCCTGTGTCCCCGGGCGAGGGGCAGGGAATCGGCATGTCCGGAGCCACCTCCCTGCCATCAGCATGGCCCAGCACACACAGGGCATTTGAAGGTGCCTGCGAGCAAGACTACTGTCCCCACAGCCAACCTGATGCCAAGGACAAGGTCACAATCCACCAGGCACAGGAGCTAACTAACTTACCCTGGGTAAGATTAACACAAGGCTGAGTCACCACACAACTCCCACTTGGGCCCTCCAGAACCCACCAGGAGATCCCTAAGCCCTGTGTTTGCTTTGCTACGGGGATGAACTTTACCCCCAGCAAGGAGTCGGCGCTGCCTGGCAGCCAGCTGGGTGCTATTGCCACAACTACACACAAGTAAATAAAACAAAGCAAAAAACGGTCACCACATTACAACATGGTATTAACCACCCAGCACAGAAACCACTAAATGCTTTTGTGGAGAGCCACTGAGAGAACACGTCAAGGTGGTTTTTTATTTCCTTCACCTTAGTTGCGATGAAGGATCAAGCGAGGAACAGTACCTGGACCTTCAATGCATGACCAAAAGAGAAGACCTGCATGGATATGTATCTACACACTGTCATCACAAAGAAATGAAGCGTTGCACTTCCCAGGGCCTGGGAGATGCTCTGACCACTATTACTTTTTGGCTAGGAAAGCTGCTTAAGCACACAAAAGGTCTATACTTAAACATTCAGCCTGCAACAAGGGGTATACCAGAACGTTTGTGAATCAGCTTTTCTGAGGCAGCAGCCCTTCTTCCCTTCCTCTCCTCTACAGAGAGAATACATAGTAAAACTACATAAATTATCAGCTGAGCCATGAAAAAGCATTTTCCCAAGAATATGCAAGGATTACAGCAAACACCAGGAAATGAAACTGTGCTGGAGAAATACAACTGCATCCAGATTAAGGTGATGAGGAGTCAGTATTGATGAGGCATAGGTGGTCAGAGTGGTGCTAATCCTTGGGTCACTTGCCACCAGAAGCCCCACTGATCCCTCTGGGAAGGCCTTAGAGGGTTTTACACCGGCGTTGGGTCGTTTGAGGTTCCTCTGCGCTGGGTGCACGGCACTCGCCACCCAGCTTGGATGTTGAAGTTAGGGCAGCTGCTTCTCAGGTACATGCTGCTCATGGTGGGAGAGGTTTTCTTTCAGGAGAATGACATCAGGAGGCCTCAGCAGCCTGGGGGGGGACCCTCTCTCCCTGCTTGGGCTGCAGGGCGAGCCTGGGAGCACCAGACACACGCAAGGGTCCTGTGACCAGACACCCGGGCCACAGACACCCGCGTGCACTCGGGTAAAAACAAGCTGAGGGCTGTCACAGAGCAGAAACTGGCCGAACAGAGCTTGAAAAATCCCTAAAGGCTTCAAGCAAACTCAGCCCCATATTACTATTTCTGTAGTATCTCATTATTTAAGTCAAAACACATGATTTTAAGAAAGCTGACTCAGGCCTTTTAACGCTTGGGCTTGCCAACACTGTACGCGCACAAACGCTTTTCAGAGGTTCTGATCACCTGCAATTCACACCAAATCGTGGGTAGCTAGCGCTTAGAACAGCAAGCCTGTAATTTTATATGCAGTTGCTGTTTTATTTCCTGCTTTCTTTCCTGACCTTGGTATTTTTGTAGTCCCAGACAGACACAGCAAAGACACCACCATTTTGTTCCCATGCAAAGCTGTTTCATCTCCGAGAAGACAGGTGAATTTTTATGCCTGGTGGCAAATACACAACCCATAATCCCAAGTAAAAAGCATTACCTGTGGCAAACAGGCTTCTGCAGCAGCACAGGGACATGTTCCTTTGCAGAAACCAGCAGGAATTTTCTTAAGGTCAAGCTCTGACTCCAGGAGGGACGTTACCAGATTTTACAGGCTGGCAAGCAGTCACCTTGTTGCTATTCAGAGCGGTGTGAGCTTGTTCGTTTGTCTTTCACTGTAGTTAAAAAAGAAAATAATAAAGGAGAAAAAAAAAAAAAAGACACATCAACACAACTACAAAGATCAACTCTCCAGAAAGAAAGCTACAATATATAGGCTACAGTTTCCTGCTAAAACAAACCCCCTCACAGTATGATTTCATAGGCCATGCTAATTATTTTTAGGGCAAGCATAATAAAACCCAGGTGATTTGCCTTTAGCAATTTCTTCTTATCTTCACGCAGCTCCGGATCATTTACCCACATGGCAAGCAATTACAATGAGCCCTGCAGTTCTTAACAGACATCTTTTGTCGAAACCCGGCAAGAGTACACAAAGGTTAATATGCTTTTGCACTACAAAAATCTGGGCATTGTCTTGTGTATTGTAAGACGTGCTTGTGACATGCTGAATTCAGCTGATTTACAAGATCAGCAAAACAGAAGGCTTTCCCACTGGGAGCCTTTTTTCTAACTATTTCCTCATCGGGATGTCGGCGTGCCGGAGCCTGGTTTGCCACGTGCCCGCGAGGAGCCGCGTCTCCAGGCAGGCCCCGTCCCTGCCCTCGCCCCTCGCGCTGGGCCAGGCCGCCCTCCCCTCCCCTCCCCTCCCCTGCAGAGAGGGTCCCGGGGCAGAGCTGGTAGCGGGGAAACCACCATCTCCCCGTAACAACCTGCGGCTGTCTGGGACAGGCTGGGGCTGCCCCCGTGGCTGCGGGGCCGAGCCCTCCCTCCTCCGACTCCAGGAGATGGGGCGTTGGGACGGGCCTCGCCTCACGGCCCTGAGCCCCGGGGAGGAGCGTCCCAAGGCCCTGCCGTGGCGCTGGACGCCAAGGGGGGTTACAGGAGAGTCCCAGCCCCGCTCTGGGGAGCCAGGGCACCTCAGGGTCAGGCCCTGGGGCACAACCTGCTCTTACGCTGGGTGCTGTGGTCCCCAGCGAGGAAAAGCTCCTTTTGCCCCTGCGTCCACGCTGCCGTCCTCACCATCGGCCTGGCCATGGGCACAGCTGTAGGTGGGGGAAAGGAAAGCTCAGTTTAGAATGGGAAGATCTGCGAATTCCCACGGTCCCTATCCGTAAGGACAGTACCGTTAGGGAGGTTTCACCTTCTCGGGTCCGCTCCCCACCGCATGCACTGTCCATCAGCAGAGGAGATGCCCGTGCTGTCACGGAACTCGAGGCCAAGCACCCTCGGGGCAGGGGCGCTGCCTCCCGCTCCCACGCGTGGGGCAGTCTGGGCTCAGCAAAGCCCCCGAGGGCTCTGCTCTCCGTGTCCTTGTCACGCGTCCACTGGCGTCCAACCGACCGAGCAGCAGAGAAGTCTCCTCGACCTGGAGGGATGTCGGGGCCGGTCCTCTCACCTTCAGAGACCACCGCCCGTGTCTCCTGGTGGCAGGAAAGGTCCAGGCCAGGCCATGGAGAAGCAGCAGAGGCCTGGCCGACCACCCTCGCTCTTCACCTCCGCTGTGCTCCAAAGCACCCGGTGCACTTCCAACGCTTGTCTGAGGTCCCAGCCACTGACAGCGAAACATTAGCAGGACGCTGTGTGAGGGGGGAAACATGGGAAAAGGAGAAGTTCATTTATTCTGTAGTGCAGGGCACTTGTGGCTGCTTTTATTAAATTGTGTGTCTCTCTGTGGGGTATTAAATGTAACATGCATTTAAGCTAACTCTGGGGTGCCTAAAGAATAGAGACAGAAGATGTTTTCTCAGCATTTATTTTTATCAAAATATATATTTGTATCGATGAAGTATTGGCTGTCAGGCTACCAACAGAAAATCACTCTTGATGCAATAAAACTCACAGCCTGTTCAGCTCTGCTAACAGTAACCCTACCCCAGCATTTAATTACAATTTCCAGACTGAGAAAACCAGCCCAGCTTGATAGGAAGGGAAAATATCCACCAGCACCATAGGATCCTACACCACAGGGATGGTACTCGGTCCCAACATGTCCCTGAACAAGCCATTTACAAGAGGAGAAGCCTGTTGTATGGCATAAAAAAATAATTAAAAAAACCTTCAGAAGGGTTGGCAGCATAAAAATTTCTGGCTCTGTCGTCTCTCTGTTTCTGCGAGCAGCAAAAGATCCATAATTCTCACACTTAATGTAATTCCAAGGCATCTAAAGTGATTTACAGTCAGTTTACTCAATACTTTCAGCTTTATTTAATGTAACAGTTATGGCACATAAAAAGTTTATTGAAAATCCTTTGGGAGTATGATTGAGTAAGAAACAGTCATTGCTAATACCATTACAAGAGCTGAAGAGAAGGATCCCAGCATGTTCTCTCCGTGACCTTTATGGCTCTGTGATCCAGGGTTGCACCAGGAAATCCTGCCCTGCTCTCGGAGGGGAGCGGAGCCGCTGCCCCCTTCCCTCGTGGGGAGCAAACAGCCTGGGCGGCGCTTGTCTGCCCCGGGGAGCCCCGGCTCTGCCTTGCCTCGCCCGCACCACGGGACGGGAGAGAACTTCTGGGAAGCTGAGGGGGGAGGGATTTCCCTCCTGCCAAACTCACTCGTTTATGCAGTTATTTATTTTCACATTCGCCGTTTGCAAGCAGAGCTGAATCTCTCCTCTAAAGAGCAGCGGAGTTGTGTTGGGTGGGGTCGGGATGAAAACAGGGTTGCCGTGGAGTGGAGTGGATGGATCCTTCCCAGCCCAGCTCCCTGCAGGGCTGCGGGCTCTTTCGGCATCACCAGTCTGTTAAGCTTCTCCCCAAATGTGAAATTGCAAGATGTTAATTTGCCTCAGCAATTAACAAACATTACTTTTACTATCATTATAGCAATAACTGTAATTTAATAATCGCCAGCACTGCTAGTGATAACATCCACAGTGGTGAGCGTATCTCACATCCATTTCTGTTGGATATTCTTGCAGTGCTGGCAGCCCACCAAGGTTGCCTGAAACAACAGAAGATTCACATTTATCTTAAAAGGGTAGGAGACGAGCATAGTAATTATTATTGTCACTTTGGCAGCACCGAAAAGCTCCAGCCACAGCCCAAACCCAGTGTCCACATGGCATAAGATCCCTCCTGAGGACACCGGGGGAGCCCTCAGAGCCTCGGCGCGAGCCTCCACGGGCAGACGTGAGCGTGGCCAGCGCCCAGCTCCACGGGCAGCCTCTGGTGGTCTGGGATCCGGGCAGAAAGGGCAACCTTTCCTTCAGCTGGGATGGTTCCAACATCTCTTTGGTTCCAACATCTCTTTTCTCCAACCTGCTTTCACACAGAGTCACAGCTTGTTTGCAAGCAACCCGTATTTTCCAGGAATTGGAGGTGAAAGGTGTGTCATGTGAAGGTGGGAAGAGCCAGCAAAACCAGTTCAAAATAAAAAACTTAAGTGCACTGAACAAACTGGAATAAATAGACAGTAAAAGAAAAACATGTTCCACATGTGCATGTTCCATAAACAGAAAAAAGGTTACATTTTTTAGATAAGGCAACTGTGATGGATTGTTTAGCTGTATTTGTCAATCAAGTATTAAGACTTGCAGAATTAAAATCAGTGCAGTTCAGAGATGGATTCCAAGCTCTCCAAAACATCAGGTTTGGCATTTAGAGAGCTATCAAGCTATCATCTCTAGACAGACAAACAGATAGATGGATGGATGATTTGGAGAAAAAGATGGAGACATTCTTTCAAGACTTTTTTTTTTTTTTTTTTCCAAGAGATGATTTGCCTGTGCCAAGAATTCAGCCTGGGGAAAAGTCCAAATGTAGCATTTCCTCTAGCTTAAACTGGGGCTTGGCCCAAACCTAACTCTGGCTCCAAAGACCCGCTCTCGGCAGGGACACGGAACAGGGTTTGGTGCCTCCAGCCCACCCCTGCGTTAGCAGAACAGAGATGTGCATCACCGGAGGAAGGGACACCTGCCTTTGCCCCCAGAAACGCCACTTACAGGTGCCCAAATGTTAATGCTGAACAGATGGGTGGGAGAAAAGCAGCATTTCATGCTGGAACTGGCAGAGCAGACTCCAACAAGTCCACTATTGTTAGACAGAAATTCCTAGAAACAGATGCAGCAAATTCAGTGCTTTAGAGCCAGTTCTGGAGTTTGGGGTCTGCTGGGAGAAGACTGTGTAGCTTATGGATTAATGTACTATTATTACATTACTCTTTAAGCTTCAAAGGTCTGCCAGGAAACCTAAGCCTACTATCTATTGAATGACATTTTAAGAACAAATAATACATTAATATATTTAATTTGAGAATAAACACATACATTATAGGAAGGGATTTTGTCTATGCTGATAAGTCAGTGCTTGACCTTTCCATTGCAATCCCCGGGTGCTGAGCCATCGAGGACCTCTTCCAGGAACCTTTGCTATCGGCTGCAAGGCGAGCGCCTTCACGCCGGTCCTGAGGCTCCAAACTGGAGCTGACACACTGTTTGGAAATGGGAGCTTAGCCGTAATTATCCCTTCGACACTAATCTACAGCTACACTAAATCTTGTTGCCTCAAATTAGTTAATCAATTAAGTGTCAAACCACAAAATGTTAGTGATTGTGGCCTGAATTTATTGCCTTGGCACACGCTTCCATCTGCTGCCTCTCTCCTTTACTCAGGTTTTGCTGTTGGAAAACTTTGGGGCAGGTGCTTCCCCTGTCTCATTAGGGAAGGGTTAATGAGGACAGGTACCCTGTCCCAGAAAGAAAAGGGTTGGAAACGTCCTGCACCATGCAGGGGGAGATGCTGGGGCCCCCCAGCTGGAAAGCAGCTTGGCAGGAAAGGGCCTGGGGGTCGTGGTGGACACCAAGCCAGCCCAGCAAGGAGCCAGCAAAGTGCCCTTGGCACGGAGGTGGCTAATGGCACCTGGGCAGGGGAAGCACTGCCACAGGCCGAGGGACAGGACCCTTCCCTCTGCTCAGCACTGGGGAGGCCACACCTGGAGTGCTGGGGCCAGCGCTGGGCTCCCTGGTACCAGAGAGACAGGGACATGCTGGTGAGAGTCCAACAAAGGACCACGAAGATGATGAAGGTCCTGGAGCATCTCACAGACGAGGAAAGGCTGAGAGAGCTGGGACTGTTCAGCCTGGAGAAGAGAGGGCTCAGCGGGGCGGGGGGGCTGGAGGGGAATCTGATTAACATGCGTACATATCTGAAGAGAGGGTGCAAAGAAGATGGAGCCAGTGGTGCCCAGCTCCAGGACAAGAGGCAGTGGGCACCAACTAAACACAGGAGGCACCATCTCAGGTGCAGAAGACACTTCTTTCACTGGGAGTCTGACGGAGCACTGGCATTCCTTGCCCACAGAGGGTGTGGATTCTCCCTCCTTGGTGATATTCAGAACTGGCTGGACAGGACGGTGCAACCAGCTGGGGGTGGCCCTGCTTGAGCAGGGGGGCTGGACAGGGCGACCTCCAGACGTGCCTTCATCCCTCGGCCATTCCATGGTGCTGCAGCCTGAATCCTGACGTGCTCGACATGGGTGGTTACAATTACAGCAAGTCAGAAAGTCCCGTTGTTTGCACACGGTAGCTTGGAAAATTTTAGGAGCTGATCAGTTTTGCTGAAAGTCTTTTCAGCTTCAGAGAAGGTTTTTTTTAGAATTTCAACGAAAAGATAAAACTGATAACTGAAACATTTAGCTTTTTCAAAAGTCGTGAAAATATTCAGCTTTGGAAAACATTTCTGGTCAAAAAATAAAATAGTCTGTTTTCTTGGAAACAGTTTCAAAAACAAATGTCAGCCTTTTAAGTGTATATTTGAAAGAGGAAACTTTTTTAAAAAAGAGTTTTTTAGTTTTGTTTGTTCTTATTGAAAAACAGCAACAACAAAAAAGACTTTTCAATGGAAATTTCATTTCTCGGTGAAAAGCCATTTTTCATTCAAATGATGTTTAGAAGAAAAATATTCACCCAGTTCTAGTCCCCGGGGCTAATGTCTGCAAGAACTGTGTGGCCAGGGGTCATCTTGTCCCCATTTACAACTCCTGGGGCCAAAACAAAAAGAGAAAGAGATGAGTATTCAATTCTCAGGGTCCCCAAGTGAGCTAAGTGATGCTGGGCCAGTTATTGCCACACTGGGAGCAAATGAAAGCATCCTGCTCGTCGACACTGTCATTGACCTACTTCTGATGATCAGTTAAAAATGTAAATACAAAGGCTAGACTTTGGGAAAGCTAGCACAGGACGATGGGGGGAAAAATTGCAAAAGCGAGGTTTATTGATCCCCAGTCGAGATTGATGGCACAATAAGAGCAGGAGGCGAAGAGTGATTTTGCTTTTGAAAACGTTGATGAATAAGCACTCAGGGGCAACAAATAGCTGGACTCCCCGAATGATGGACGGCAGCAGGCGAACAAGATGCATTTTTATAAATGGGTGAAAGGAGAGGAGGACTTATTAAAAAAAATGAATGACCACATGTGGCAGGGATATGCCACTGGGGAGAAGCCAGCCATTGATTTATGTGCACTACTGGCATTTGAAAATTCAATAATAACATTGACAAATGAGAGGCAAAGCTGGCCAGAGGACAGCAGAGAACTTGGAGTGGAGAAAGAAAATGCCAAGGTCAGGATGAAGGAACAGAAAAACATGCTTATGTTGGAAAGGTTTTGAGTTAACTCATCTATATAAAGACATTAAGAAAAATCACTCCGGGATCAGAGCTCACCATCCTGACTCTGTGGCATGAACTGGGTGAAGTAAATGGGGGAGTTGTGGCATCCGGAGGACCTCGGGGTGGGGATATCTACTTCCAGACATGGGGAGCAGGATCATTGCACCTTCCCCTCCCACTTCTGATAAGATGGTGCCTGGTGCTCCCTGGCACCTTTAAAATTAAATCCTCTGCAGTTTCTAAGAACCGTTGGCATGATGCCCCCACGCACGAGCACTGGGCCGCTAAGCCCAGGCAACTCCTTGCCCAGGCCCGCAGGCTGGCTCCGTGCATCTCCAGCTGGGAGCCCGGCAGAGGCAGAGAGGGGACGGGCCAAGCCTGAGCCCAGGGCGACGCAGCGACTCGGCCCCAGCAGAACCCGGTGGAGAGAAGCAAGACGCAGTGGGTGTGCGGGAAAAAAGGGGCACCAAGGGGCGGGAAGGCAACCGGGGTGTGCTGAGCACACAGCCAGGGGCTCGCCCGCGCTGGTCGGCTGCCAGCCAGCGGCATCAGGAGCCGAAGTGGCCCAAGCGCTCGCAGAAGGGGCGATGAGCAGAGCCCATTGCTGGGAGCACCCTGCGGGCCGGGCAGAGCAGGGCTCAGCACCCATGAACCTCACGTCCCAAAGAGGCGGAGGAGAGGAGCCGCCAACTCTTCTGGGCTGGGCAAGTCTGACCAGGACTGAGAGGTGGCGTGTTTGTCTTTTCTTGCACCTGCTCAGGGGAGGATGGTGGAAAAGCCCTGCTGCAACATCCTCTCCTGAACCACAGCATCCTGGACCTTAGGCCCGTGGAAAAAAGCAGTAATTGGACTCATCAAAGCCATCTCTGGCTACTGCTTGAATAACGCCTTGTCCTCACCAGCTCGCAGAATGTAGCGTGGCACATAATGTTACCTTAACATTTGATCTACTTAATAAGCCCCCCATTTTTTCTCCTGCTTGTCTCCTGGCTCTGTTACAAATGGCAGTAAAAGAGTACAACTGGCAGGAGAGACCGCAAGGAGAACACTAGCGAGAATGTGGCAGAAATGTACTTTGCTCTTTCTCACCATTGCTGGCCTCCCTCCGGGCTTGTATTCATCTATGAAGATATCTTTTCTAAATGCTGGAAGGTCAGAGGTGTGGATGGAACATAATTCTGTGCATCGGTGTGCTTGGCTCAGTCGAAGCAGCACTTATTCAGTGGCGGTGAGAGATTTCTGCAAGGACTATACGAAGCCCTGGCATGGCTCACCGAGGCCCGTGGAAAGGACTGCGGGAGTGTGGGTCAAGGCCTCATCAGCTGGGAAACCACAGCGTTTGGTGCTTGGGGGGTGTGAACACCCGGAGGGAGGGTACAGATCCTGCCTTGGGGCTCAGCACAAAGCTTTCCTGTTGAATGAAGCAAAGGCCTTAATCAAAGCATGCAGCAATGTGCAGAATTAGGACAGCGTTCATCCCAGCAGAGCCTGGCTTGAGCCTCAAGCCCCCAAAATTGGACTTTGGACACTGTATGTTTGGGTTTTTTCCACGCCTGTTTTGCAAAGCAGATAATTTCCATCTTCAGCAAAGCAGCTGAAACTCCTGTTCATGGTGTTTTACTCAGTTTTCCGGCCTGGTAAATCTCACTGCCAGAGCCAGCTTTAGTTTTAAATATCATCTAATATCACGTCATTGAATACCTGATGTGCAACACTGGCCTGTGTATTTTAGGATGTGTCCCAAAACAAGTTCCAAGCCAACTAATCCTTCGATACCAGGCAAAGTCATCCCTTGGTTCCACTCTCCTCCAGCCAGAGGAATCTTTGGCCAGGTGATTTCAGGGAGGTTTGTAAATGTGAGGCCAAAATAACTCAGCTAGATGAGAGGTGGGTACAGCCAAACCTCATTCTTTTGTGCTACCCTGGCAGAAGTGTCAATAGAAGGATTACACATCATCTCATTAAAATTTACATTGCTGAGAATGGAGCTTGTATTTATATGTTCTCTATATTTAGATTCCATGTTGCTGTTGCCACTCAGCTCCTCTATATCCAGAATTGTCACCCTTAACAATAACAAGGTGTACACACACACACACACACACACACACACTCACACACACACACACACACACTCTCACTTTTTTGCTCAGTGTGTACAAGCTCTGAAAACAAACTATCACCTTGTGTTTCCTTAATCTGAGGATCTCAAGCAGCTCAGGCAGGTAAAGTAAGTATCTTCTACAGGAAGGTAAAGTGAAATACAGGGAATTTGTTGGATTCACCCAGGTTGTATCGTGAGTCTGTGGATGAAAATAGACTGAAACTCTGTTGCAGAGACGGCTGGAGCCCCTTCCAGTTACTGGCAGCATGTCTCCCTGCAGATGTAGCTTTACTCCTCTGAAAATCTCTCAGTAAGAGTTTTATACAAATAATTAAAGCTGGCAAGAAGTGCCTAACTCTTTCTGGTTGCTGAAAAAAAATCCTCTGCTCAAGTTTGACATAGCCGAAATAATTAACGAGGGAAAAAAGTTGAAAAGCCGATAAATCTCTGGAAGCCCACCCCTCCGCCTGTCCTGGGGAATGTTACGCTGATAGCTGTCTGTGTCAGCAACGGCGTTTTGCAATCAAATTTGAAACAGTGCAGCTGAGGACAGCATTCATTTAGAGTTTGGAGCCAGTACTGCAGAAAACCTAGAGGCCCAATCCAGAGCTGGCGCAAGCTGGTGTAATTCCGCTGCCGCGAGGCTGACGAAGAGCGACTGAGGATCTGGCCACAGCATCTTACCCCCGCTCCCCCCCCCAAGGGTTGGAGCAGCTCCTCAGAATCACTCTAGAGCCCATTAAAACAAAAGTAAGATACCTCCAATCATTATTACTCATTTTTATGGCCACGTTGTTCACAAATGACTGAATTTAGCTGTCAAATGTATAGAAAAGAAAAATAAAATCAAAGCATCAGCCATCTGCGCCCCAGAAAATGTTTATATTTTCATCGGTTCTTTATGGCAAGAAGGTCTCAGCTCCTTTGTTCCACATCATATTAGTTATTGCATGGGAAATGAGTGTTTTTCACTTTGCCATTTATAAGGCTTTTGCATTCTCTCTCCTGTGCACGCTCGTTCTCTCCCTATATGTATTTTTAGTCCATATGTCTTGCATTGACACATGGAATTGTGTTTGTTTTACTGGTTCTGTCTCTCTAATAGTTTTTCATTGCAAAGGGGATCCAATGTTCGTTATTTACTCTGCTCTCTTCCAGTGCCATTACTGCGAGCGCTCGGTTCAATCAATCCAATTGCCTGAGAGCCGTGAGGTTCCCTGACCTGTCTGAGTGCGGGAGAGCCCTGAAACCCTGCCCGGGCCCATCTCCGAGATGTTTGCAGGGGCTCTGCTCTTTGCAAGCTCACACTCCTACTTGCGCTGTGGGTCAGGGCCTCAGCTGGAACCACCCGGCGTCACTCCAGGAGCGATGCGCAGAGCAGCTGCAGCATCCCACGGCCCAGGACAGGCCGAGATTTATCCTGGAGCAGGGCTGGGATTTCCAGGAGTACTTTGTGACTGGAGAGAGGAATTCGCTCTCTCAATCATCTACCCTGAGGCATCTTAGCAGCCACTCAGTTTTCCAGCAAAGTTTAGTGACTGTGCTCAGAAACTTGGGCCCTTTCAGGGCCTCTCCTAAGCAGAGTGCCCCGAATCCAGTAGTCACTTAAGAAACTCTTGGCCAAAAGGCATCAAGAATGAAGCAGAGTTGTTGCAAGTAAGAGTTCCACTCCATCAGATCACGTAAACACATATTTAGCTCTAAGTGGATAAATAATCCCTCTGAAAGCCACCCACATCGAACGCTTCTCTAGATTTGGTGCTGTGGTTTGGGTGAGCGTCGTTATTTTTCCTTTTTCAAACTCCCCAAAGGAAAGTGCAAGCGGAAGTTAAAATCCCAGTGACTGCCTCCACTTTCGTCCCTGGCCTGATCTCATATTCTCTAACCTTACCTGGGAAAGTGCTGTAAACAGCAGGAGTGTAAATCTGCTGAGGTTACTCGGGCACGGTAATATATAGTGCACCAGGGAGGCCTCTGAAACGCAGAGCACCATTGTGGGCCCCGTGTTATTAGATAGATGCTGCAGGAGAAGGAAAGGAGAAATAAAGGGCATGCGAGGACCAAACAGCTGCATGATGGAGCCAGCGCTGGTCTCTGCATCTCTCTGGAATGATAACACCATTGAGACACCGCAAATAAGTGTCAGAGGGGACACATGGGCATGCTGCACAGCACACGGGTGTCTCGGGTGCCCCGATCTCAGGCAGCAAGTGGCCCTGTGGCTTGCAGCCACCTCTAAGGGGGATTTAGAGCACCCACACCTCCCGTCCTCTCTCAGCCGTCGCATGGCCCCGCCGCAGAGCTGCCCAGCACGGCGGGTGGCACAGGGAGACTGCAGGGACGCGCAGAATTGCGGCTTGGTGCCGTCTGAAGGTCTTACGTTTCAGGCCTTCCTGTCCTGTGTTGAAAGTGTTCTGCCAGCCCTCACAAAACCTTTCCACAAAGCACCCCAGGCCCCTGGCAGAGCTGCGCGCTGGGACGTCTCTGTAAGCAGGGTCTCAGGAGAGCATCGCCTGCCCTGCAGTGGCACACGGAAAAGGGGATGGAGGCTCAGAGGCAGCCGGTGATCCGCTGACGGTCAGGGGGGCAAAACCAGGCCCAGGGGGTGTCACCAACACAGGAGCACGGCGTCACCAGTGACACCAAGCAGATGGGAAGGGCCATCCCGGCTTCTGCACCAAGCCAGAGGCGGCATGTGGCCATCAGCCTGCTCTAAGGCTGAATGAGAAATTCCAAGGAAAGCAAGCGAGGAAATGAATTCCAGGCAAGCGGCTGGGGCAGGGGAGGGAAAGGGTGGAACGAGCATCTCTCTTTTCAAGGCAGCTGGGCTTATTTTAATGGGCAAGGTCAGCAAAGAAATGACCAGGAAGAGAAATCGCTGCCATTACAAATCAGTCGCGATCTTGTATCAATTATTCCCTGCGCAGTTCCCTTGCCTTGGGCTGAAGCAAACACGGCCTAATCAGTTTTACATCTACGTTTAATTTTATTGGAAAGAGGAGCCAGCAATGCATCATGGGGCTGCTGTGTGACATGAAAGGTGACCCCTGCCAACTTAATGACACAATACATAACCCTTAATGAAGTCACTATCTTGTCCTTTTTTTGCTGTCTCAGCCTGATGATTTATGATGGCATCATTTTGCTTTGCCCTCTTTTCATTTCAGCTTGACAAAGTGGATGAAACAATTATCTTCGTTATCGGCCGGAGCAGTAGAAATGTGATGGTTGAGGATTTCTGCAGGTAGAGGAACTCGGCTACAGATCAAGCGAATGGAAAAATACACTGAGGAATTTGGGGGTTCCCCCCTTCTTTTCCCTCTCTCTGACTGTGCCTCCTGAAGATGGATAGAGGATCCCATCAAGCCCTATATCACTGTGGCAAGAAGTAATTTCCAGAGAAAGAGATGTCCGTAGCAGCAGATAGAAGCAAGCTGAGAGGTGTCAATACATTTCCCTTCCCAGCTCTTTTTTCCTCTCCTCTCCTCTCCCTGCACACCTGTGCTGGTATGATGCACGCCCACGAGCACGCCTGACAAAGGCTGTTGGGCACGTATGCAGCTACATAAAGGTATCAAATGGTAATAATGACACTGTGGGTTTGTGCCTCCACATATCCGGACTCGTGTGTGTGTTTGCACCTGATTTTACCGATCGTTCAAGCCAGCATAAGCCTGTCTGCGACCCCTCAGAGCTGAGTCTACTTCTCCATGGTCACAACACTTCCCAGCTGCAAGTGCATTGCAAACCTGCTGTTACTAACTGTAGCTTGATGCTTTGATCAGAATAACAGCCCAGGATTTTACCAATTTTGATAGAAAATGGGTACGTTTTTCCCCTTGGTACCTACAGAGGTTGTATGATGGAAGCCTTCCTCCACTGACAGAGATGCAGATGGAAGCTGACGGCACAGTATTTCAGTCCTGCTAGGCAAGAATGACAAAGTGCCCTCGCTAGCCATATGCTTGATGGCACTTGGAACTGCCACAGTAATATTTTTTGGCTGGTGCTGCTCTGGGTCTGATGTGGCTGTTGCTGTTTACTTAGTTCCTCCTCTACAGCGAGATGATTCAGGATGACTGTGAGCAGACCTTCGCAGCACTACTTAGGCACATGAACAAACGATTTTAGGAGATAAAAAAGACAGACTCAGCTATTCCTATTCCGATCACGTCCTTTGCCTGCACAGGGCTGTTCCCTGCGGCGCCTTTCCCAAGCCCCAAGCACAACCATTCCTCTCGTGCACAAGCTGATGGCAGCCTTCCTTCCACATTCCACCACCAAGGTTGAGCCTCAGAGTTTTCTGCTCCGTCTTACACTCCTGAGCTACCCCAACTCCCAGTTGTGAGCTGCTGGACAACCCTCTGCCAGCAGAGCTGGAATTAAAAAGTCATTCCGACACTCAGACACAGCACTCAGCCAACTCAATCACACTGTCCTGCTCCTCGCTATGGAGGATTTACATATTCGAAAGACTCCCTTTTTTTTAGACACATTTTTCATGGTTTTGGAAATAGTAGTCAGAAGCCTTCCAGGATTCTACAACCACTGCTTCAGCCTTCTAGTGTTCTTACATGCACCCTTGTAGGTCAAGACCTCTGTACAGTGAGCCAGTTAGAGTACCTCTAATTAAGTTATTCTGCCTCATTCCTGACTAATATAAAACATGCTTATCAACCCCGATTCTGCATTAGGGCTCCATCCTCCTCCTCACAAGGAAGCCTTTCTCTCCACGCTGTGACCTGAGCAGGGTTTCTCAGGGAGGGTGGGGAAGGAATGAGAAGATAAATGTAGTTTGGCAGGACATTAAGGGAAACCACAATATTGCCTTGTAATGCAGCTCCTATCTGATCACCAGAGTCAAATGTGGTGCCGGAGTTATGTCTCATAGGAAGTGGAACCAGCCGCCCCCGTCAAACTGATTGCCGAGATCTTCCCTGAGATACTCCTTCTGTCTGTCAGAGATACCAGCTGCTGAGGAATTCCCAGCATGTGCTGCCAGTGACCCCAGCCGAGCTACAGACCCCTCTCCTGTCCCCATCCCTCAGGCTGCTCCCGGGGGCTGCAGCCACACTGCGGAAAGGGGAAAAGCCCGTGGCTGCGCGCTGGGCCTGGGAAAACGCGGCCTGGCTTGTCTTGGTGAGCAGAGGATGTGGGAGGGGGACGTGGCTACTCCTTTCTCTTACACTGAAAGAAAAAGCTGCAGCTCTTGAATTGCTCCTTTAATTTCTTAACACCTTTCTTCTGCCCTTGCAGGAGGCATTTCCTGCTCCTCTCCTCAGCTTGGACAGCATCCTAGGAATTCACTCACATGGAAGGTGGTAAATGTGATGCGTTGGCAGAAAACATAGGCAGCACTAGCCTCTAGTACTTTCAGAATAATCTGCAAAAATTTAACTGATTAATTCTCAGAGTGATCCTGTAAATCAGACAGGTCTGAATGCCACTGATAGGGGAAGGCTGAGGTCACCAAGAGCCAGGGTCTCAACAGCAGAGCCCCCCGCAGCAGCGCGGTGCTGGATGTGGTCAAGCCCAGCTGTGCCTCCTTTTCGTGGCAGGAACTACAGCCACAGAGCTACAAATCCTGCACAGACTCAAATACATCAGAGAGAGAAGAAAAGGCTCTCTGGAGTGACTCCTCTACCGTCAGAATAATCACAGCCTGGCTGGAAAACAGGAACATTTTACAAATGAAGGAACAACTAACTGTAAGCAGTTTAATCATAATTAATGGGAAGACACTGCTCAGTGAGTAGCTGCACAGGGGCCTGGTTGTGGTTCAAGCAGCCGAGTGTGATACACCGTGGCCCTTTTCTAGTCCCCTCTCTTTATATGCCCATTCTTTCTCATGTCCTTGCTTTAAGAGGTTGTACAGGTTTTACATCACGGTCCTTGCCGCGGTATCCAAGGGTATTTAACTGCCACGGTTTGATGCATAGGCTCTGGATTTGGGAACAAACAGCAGCGAACCCTTCTCAGGGAAGGGCGGGCTTTTTCTGCTGGACCGAGCGCTCTAAGAGTTAACGCATCCTTCCGCTTTGCTTGCCTTCAGTCCCACTGCCAAAAACCCCGCTCGTTCGTCTGCTGCGCTTCCTCCGCGTGTCAGCAAAGGAAATCCGTAATCTCCCAGCTACAGATTTGGGGAACTTTGACATCCCCTAATGAGGTAAACACATTACTGTCATGTACAAACAAACAGCAACAAATTAGCAGCTGACACGTGAGGAAGCCACGGCACAGCAACATGCGGCACTCTCACAGGCAATTAAGGCTGCCTGCGCTGACTGCTCACGCGCCAGCCGGGTCTCGTCCCACGCTCCCTGCCCCAGCCCTGTGGCTTTCCTGCCCAGTCACCATCTGCCTCTTCCTCGGGGGGTTTCTTCCTCATCTGCCACCTGAGCGCCCCATTGGCAAGTGGGTGTGATACCGGGTATGGTCAGGTGCAGCATCAGAGGCTACTGGTAGAAAAACCACCTGGATATTGTGGCCGCAGCCCGTGTGGAGCTGGCAGGGCAATGGGCGTGTCGGGAGGGGTCCCTGAGCACCCAGCATGGGCTGCCCTCAGGGGGGGGACCCCGAGCTGGCAGGACCCTCGGCTTGGCCCTGGGGGTTGCTTTTATTCTCCACACGGGCACATGCCCGAGGCTGGGAGGCAGGACTGCGGCGCGCTGGCAGAGGTGGGTCTTTGCATTCCGCGTCTGTCAGAAATCAGGTTCCTGCAACATCACCCAGGAAGATCCCAGGGTCTTTCCTTCTGGACTGTTGCTTGAGGCCCCACCCCAGGAAAAGGGCTCAGTAGCTAAACCGAGATAGGGAAGGGAGACCGAGCTGGTAAAGAGTGACAGATATTTGCCTTATATTTTAGCAAAAGCCATCTCTATTAAGCAAGAGCCAGGGCAATAGGCCCATGGTCAAAGGGCTTTATTATTATAATTGTTTTGCAAGGGTGAAAGCCTCTGGATAAGAATCCAAATCAGTCATCACTCAGAATAATAATCATCAAGAAAGATAAATAAATAAAGGTAGGATCCAGCCAAAAAAGGAGCTCACATTATCAGCCATTAAACCAATAATCCATTAGTGACCAAGGTTGCTGAATAATATAGTACTTTCACAGTACCCATAATTTATACTGCAGACTAGAGAATAGACACGATTATTAGAGTGAGGGCTACTGGATGACACATGATGCATGACCGCGCGGCATTGATCTTCACACAACAGGAAGGTGTCTAGACTGGGAGATGTATGGCCGTGCGATTCAGAGCAGGGCATATTTCATGCGGGGCCTAATGGAGTAGTGGAGGCCGTGATGGATGACTTGCCTAGTTTCAGTAGCAGCGCAGTTATAGCAGTGCTAATGCGTGACCTCTCCCGCTCCCTGCGTCCTTCATTCAGTCAGGGTGACCTCATTTAAAGGGATGGAAAATGAGAGGCGCAGAGTATGAGGGGGAGGGAAGAAGGGGGAGGGAGGGGAGGAGAAGAAGAGAGAATAAGAAAAATAAAAGATAAGGAGAGGGCGTGATGTAAATGAACAATCTCTTGTGAGCTTCTACTCTGCTTCAGGCTCACTCCAGCCCTGCAGTGGCACTGGCTGTTACGGGACTGATTCTGCTCTGCATCGATCGGGATTCTGCTCCTATATGGACAGGCTACTCCTGATTTACACAAGCGCTACTGAGAGCACAGCGAGGCCCCTGTGGTGCAAGTCTCAGCCTTGCTCGGGCTCCCAGAGCTCGTGGGACCGGGCCAGCAGATGCTGCTTGGGACATGCTGTGTTACCCCTCGCCCGCACCCTCCCACAAGCCGGTGAGTTATGGGTGCAGCCGTTGCTGCTGCGCGGTGCCCACCTGCTCTCCGAGCCAGAAACTGTCCCCAGAGCGAGCAAGGGCTGTGGAATTGCTCCTGGCTGTTTTCAGCCTAGGGCAGCAAAATAACCTAAACTGAGTACTGTAATCAGTCTTGTGTCAGGCCTGATGGGAACAGGTGAAAACCAGATTCAGAGAGTGGGTGTCCAGTCCCCTTATTCAGGCCCTTCACGAGGCACTGGAACCCCCAGCTCCTCTGCAGCATCTCTGACACTCAGCCACAGCCTCCTCTCGCAGGCAGAGGCAGAGGAAACTCATCAAGCCACACACCAGAAAAATCCCAAGTGTACAATAAATGTAAAATATGCAAGCGGGATCAAAATTAATAAACGGCAACAGCCCTAAAAAAGTTGAAAAAAATTAACAGCACCCCACCATGAATTTTTAAAACGGGTCAGGTTTGGTTTTAAGTGCAGCATCGAAACTTCGGTCCCAAGCAGAGCAGGCACCTGCCAGAGCTCGGGAGGACGGACAGAGCCAGAGCACCTGCTCTGGCCCAGGACCGCGCTGCGCCCCGGCAGCGAGGAGGAGGGAAGGGGAACGTGACTCTGAGCAGAGACTGTGAAACCGCTGGTCTGAGGCCCCTGTCTGTTTAGAAAGGTTATTGCAGCCCCTCGGCGTGCCTAACCTGGAGGAATTTTACTCCAAACTCCAGCACGTGTTTTGGGCTCAGCAGCAGTGGCAGGACCCGGGCATTTGGGTGCCCCCGGACTGTGGGGGCCTGGCTTCCACAAGAACCCTGCGTGCAGCACCAGGAGAGTGTCAGGTGGTTTGGTTTGGTTTTGGTTTGGTTTAAACTTCCAGGAATTTCTTCAAGGAAAACAGAAACCCAGGTATTTTTATGGCATTTTGTCATACTTTCACATCTAACAATACCACTTTTTGATGGAAACTACTACATTTGGTGGTAGGAAAGATACCCGGACCGATAAAACAAGATACCCAAGAACTCTGATCTGTCTCAGGACACTGACGGCAGAGCCAGCGCAGAGCCCAAGTGCTCAGCCACGGGCTGCACAGCCTTGGCCTGCAGCTAAACCCGGCTCAGCCACCTCCCCTCCTGCAGCCCTCAGCCGGGCGCTCACACCTGCTGTGATGAATTCTGTGCTTTGGTAATGCAAGGTCCCTAAAGGTTAAATAAAATGATCTGCTAAAGTTGAAAACTGAATTGATGGAAAGGAACTGTTTGCTTTCTCCCTCCTATTTTGATTCTACTTTCCTTATCTCTGGTTCATTGTTTCAGATATCCTGGATTAGTGCCCAGGACTGTTGTCAGCCGGTGTCTGTGCAGAGAAGAGACAGTCTCTGCCCCAGAGAACCTGCAACCTTAGCAGTGAAGACGGGTACAAGGCGAGATCATTCCTGCTGTTCAGAAGTAGGAAATGAAAGCACACAGAGCATCCATCACCGCCCGCAGTCACAAGGGAAAGGCCAGAGCAGAACCAGGAGCTAAGCCTCAGGCTCTCGGGGCTTTGACAAGAGCATCCTTCCTCTTCTGAACAGGCTGCACTTGCAGTGCCCAGGCAGGGGGTCACTGTGCGGGCAGAGGGAAACAGCTCTTTGCTGGGCCCTTGGGGTGTCTTCCAAGCGACCCCTCCTGCGTCTGTCCTCAGCCCTGAACCGCAGGAGTTCCCTACCAGCACAGACCCCTCCAGGATCAGCGCAGCTCCTCTAACACTGTCTCACTGCCCACCCCAACAGCTGGGCATCCCCCTTCCCCCAAACAC
>NW_020799128.1:3993527-4005156 GCF_003259725.1 Athene cunicularia | reverse complement strand
TATAAGAGACAGCCTTTTTACTCTCTGAGTTAAGAGTCCCCAGCTATATTTTTTCCCTTTTTCCTCTTTAGCTGTGCTGAGAAGAACATGAGGGAATGTAGTTAAAATTCAAAAAGGTTCCCCTTTATCATTACCATGAATCAACACAATAAATGAGCCCCTTCAGAGCACGGTAATAAGAATTTGATAAATCATCAGCCAAAAATTAACTAGATGTCAAAACAATCTTTGGGAAGTGTGATGGATTAGGGGCGATAGTGGCAATTAATCTCCCAGCATGAGTTCACAGGAGAGACTGAACGCTGCGAGATGGATAGGGGGGAGACCAAGGCCTCACAAGGTCAGGACACTGCGGAGAGGAACGAGAGAGGGAGAGAGAGTCGGAGAGAAGAAGAAAAAAATTCCACTGAGTCGGCAATACCCAGGCCCCCGGCAGCCGAGGTAGAGGTCAGTCACATGCCTTTGAAACCTTTCTGTCTCCAGCTGCTCTCTGTGATGAGGCAAGCACTTTTCTGCTCCCGCTAATAAATGCCACAAGCCAGCTCATGGGGTACAACACATGGCTGGAGAGAGCTGGAGACCACGGAGGCTCCGTGTGCAGGGCTGTGCTCCTCTGTAAACAATAACAGGGGCGGCTGGAGGTGGCAGGATGCCGGAGGGGGAGCGCAGGGAGACAAATCCTTCTCTAATGTGTGAATTCATCCATACAAGGCCTGGCAGTGGGTGCGCGTGGCTTGACTAATTCCGCCTGAGCGCAGGAGGGGAGAGTGCAGGAGGAAAGTGCCGCTGCAGTCATAAATCCCCATCCAGCTGGCAAAACCACTTCCTCAGTCTTCCACCTCGCACGAAGATTTGCAGCTCCGTCAGCAGGAGCAGAGGCAGCTGCAGGCTGGGGCCGTGCTCCCTGTCCCGGCACCAGCCCGGCCGCATCGCCCACCCCTCCGAGCACACCACGGAGAGCCGGGAGCAGGGAAGGGCTGGCAGAGTGGCACGGCTGGGCCCCCGCCGGGCTACCTGGGTGCAGGGAGAAAACAGGGAGGTCCACAGCCCCTGCGTGAGAGCGCTGGGAAGGGACCCTGTGAGAGGGTCACGGGACAGGCGGGGGGCATGGGGAGCCGTGCCAGGCGAGCCAGGCCAGCGCAGGTGTCAGCCAGCACAGCTCACCTGCCTCCTCTGAGCAGCCATGGGTCCCACCACAGGTGTTACCCGAACCCCAGAGCTTCGTGCTGGAAGGAGGAACAATTGACACGGTTGCAAGAATTTCAAACAAGGGATGCACAAAAACCTGCAAGGTTCAGACCGGCCTTCCAGTGCTACCAGGAAGGACTTTACACTGATGTTATGCATAAAACGTGGTCATGATCTATGATCTTGCAGCCTCAAAGACAACCTCACAAATAGCAGCGGTCTGTAAGGCTTTTCCCAGCACCGACACGATGGCTTGGGCTGAGGATGAGGAAGAGGACCGGGGTGAAAGATGGTGAAGCTCTGCTCCTCCAGCACAGCCTCTGACACTCAGGATGGTTGGGCCAGGACTGACCATCTCAGCGTGCCTCAGTTTCCCTTGGTCTGTGGTGCAGGTGATTGTACCAATGCAGCACTTTGCCCCTGCATGAAGTTTAATGCATCAGGGCTGGAAAAGGTGTTACCAAGCCTTGCAGAGATGCACTGAGGGTGTTTCTCCCCCACAGCTTTCAGGATTCATTTTTAAAATCCCGTACATCCCTCCCATCCACTCAGGGTAAGCGATTATCTTTACCCGTGCTGGTTACTTTCATGTCCTACATCCTAACAGCAGCACAGCCTCCCAGCTCAAGTGAAGCATTGCACAACCGAAAATATCCACCGTGAGTCAGCCACGGCTTCGCTGTTTTGCTGCCCTAGGCAATCGCTTGCTCTGCTGGTGCTGCGCAGCTGACCTGGCGCAGCCGCTACTCCCTGCTCCCCTCTCCCATTATGTCCAGCCCTCGGTAATTACGTGGACAACAGCCTCTCCGCGATCTGTGCTGGCAGGACTTTCTGACCAGCCTCAGCTGGGCCAGATCCAGCAATTATGTGCACGAGGGGTGGTGGCATACACTGCCAGTCCTGCCCAATTTATGCTCCTCTTTGCACAAAATCTGTCACCCGGAATCCTTTGCAATCCAAACAGGGGGAGAAAAAAAAAAAAAAGGGCAATGAAAGAAAATAAGAAATCAGGCAATTGCCTGGCAGGGCTTCTGCTGACTTCTCACACTTTGCACTGGGCCTCAGGGCATGGAGCTCCCGGTGACACTTCTCCCAGCAAATGCAGAGCCTGACACATACTCAGGATCGCACCAGCCAGTCAGGATGACACCGGGGGCACGGACAAGCCTACAGCTGGCTTTTTGAGGAGTGACAGTGACCACAAGAAAATAAATAATTGGCCGAGATCTTCTGCAGCCACACTGCTGCAGTTCTCTGTTTCATCACTCTCATGCTTGCAATCCTTCCCTGAGCTGTTTAGCATCTCTCCTCACATTTTCACTGCTGGAGCACTGTTGGCTTTGATACACACTGTGCTCTTCCCCTCAAGCGACAAGGAACAAATGTTCATGCAACACAGAAAGCGCCCATGGGGTGAGGAAGGAGAGCCTAAGACTTGCTGAAAACGTCTGTGGCTGCTTGCTTTCACCAGTGGCTAGCTTCCCACTCCAGGCAGGGTAAGAGGACCAGGAAGCAGCAGCCAGGGACAGTGTCTTGGCTCCTCCCCAAAGGTTCCTCTCCTCCACCATCACCCTGGCTCACCCTGACACCGGCTGGAAGGACGGACAGGCTTTGCTGCTGACAACCAAAGGGCCTCCAAGGATGATGAGGAATACGGGATCCAGGCAGTGCATCTGGCAGCAGGGAACTGCTCTGCAGAGTCCTCACGGCTCCAGTCATGACCTGAAAGCCTCTCAGATGGGATAGTAGCACACACAAGTGGTATTTTGAACCTGAGCTGTAAAAGTGGAGCTTGGAAGTAGAAGTGGTTGTGAAGTGAAACCAGAAGTGGGAGCACCAGCGAAGCAAAATCTGACAGGCAGCGTGAGCTGTGCTCCAGCAAGCTGTTGGCTCTCCTGTCTCATCTCACTAGAGGTGCTGTTTATGGACTGAGAAGATAAAGACTCAAGATGCAGCTGTGGCAATAGCGCTGTCGAAGCGAGCCCGTTTCCATTGGCGTGGCAAACAGATTCAGTTCTGCTGGAGACTCTGCTACAGAGGAGACGCTCACCCACAATGCCAGAAACATTCCTTTTCCTGAAGAAGTCAAAGTCCACAGCAGGTCACATACATTGGCAATGGCAATTTTTATTCTTTGGTTGGATGCCTTAAGGCCAAACACTGTTGCTGCTACTGTAGGGGATGGGGTCAACCCACTCAAGTAGAGGGACTTAATGCAGATTTATTCATTTCAAGTAAATGGGCTGCTAGTGCCTTGAAACAGAGGTGGTATAGCAACCCGGCTTAGGCGGAGCATCACTCCTCCTTGCTTGCAATGCACAACATGCTCTGCAGCTGTCTCAGGGATGTTGCAATGAGAAAGTCATTGGCTTCTCCATTAAGATAAAGTAAAATATTTGCTGCAGTCACCTGAACGTGCATATCCAGCTCAGTAATGTCTGCCACTATAATCTGATAGTCATTTCTCCGCTAGAGTAGCGTTAGCTCAGAAGCATTGTGTAGCTTTCCCTCCCCTACCTAATTTTGCTGCTATGTTAATAGAAACTCAGCAATAGAACAGGACTTGCTCATTATTACTCGTTGTTAGAGGCTGAGGATAAGCCTCCATTAGCTCTGATTGCTTTGCTCCTGCATACTCATACTGTTGATAACACCTTTCTTAAATATTTGCATCCTTAAGAAGCAGCTTTTTTTTTTAAAAAAAAAATCTTATCACATCTTTCATGATTTTCCCTGGGTTGCTCATGCAGTTTTTTATAAGAGACAAATGCCTGGCAAATGTTCGGATACTGCTGCCTGCTTGGCGCATATCAACATCAGGAAGATTTCGGAGAGGGGGGGAGAAAAAAAAGAAGAAAAAACCTGCCCAGCTGGAACCCTTTCCCAGAATGCCTGTCTCTTCTCAAGACAGACAAGACTTGGATAGAACAGATGTTTCCACCCAAAAGCAGATGTGAAGATGTTACTTTCCCAGGGAGGAAATGTGGCGGGGTTTATTATTAACCAACAGTCCCCATATGACAGCCTCCCTTGACCAACAGTTGGAAAATCTGGGAAAAAAACACAGCCCTCTAATCCAAGTGGTGGCAGGAAATAGCCAGCCCTGATGGACTCTCTTGATTTATTATTATTAATTACAACCCGGAAATGACCAGCAACATCTGGGAGAGACAAACGTGGAAGAGAGAGAAAGCTTGAGCAAAGGGGCCAAATTTTTGATTCCGTGATGGCCTCAGCGTCCTGTGGAACTTCAGGAAAAGCAGCTGCAGGGCCAGGGGGAGCAGCCTCTGCAGGAGAGCAGGGGGAGAGGCCGGGGCGCGCTGCGGCCATCAGAGCAGGGGCCGTTACACAACATGGAACAACCCTGCACCGCACGTGGAGCACAACAGGAGCGGGTGGCAGCCCTAAAACTAGGGGTGTATGGGCTGAGCCTCCAAACACGGCGCCTGTTACAGACGGACTGGGGCTGGGTCACACCGAGGGCCCGAACCAGGCTCCTGCAGCTCCGCAGCCGCACGACATCAAGGTGCTGCAAAGCAGCTGATGGAAACTGGCAACAGAAGGAGAAAGGTCAGACCAAACCCAGACCAAAAGCAGTGGGTAAGAGCAGAAATCCATCAGAGAAGCAACAGCAAAGTATTTCGGTGAGAGAACGAAAAGTAAAATAGATTTTCCAAACGTAAAACATTTGAGAAATGATCAAATCTCTAGTGATGGGAAGGTACAACAGGCAGCTCTGTAACTGGGTCCCGAAAGCTTCGTGAAGCCTGGTTACCACTTCGGAACGGGAACAAAATAACCCAACAGACCGCGGAGGGCTGATCAAAAGCAAGCGAGTCCGTGACAGGTGACACACAGATGTGTGCGAGTCGCCTCACAGTCGCACAGAGAGAGGAACTGTGACCATTTAAAGCATCGGCGGGCCCCGGCGAGCCGTGTGTCAGCGCGGGAGCAGCAGCTGGCGGCTCAGACCACGGCTCCTGCCTGGAACCACTCCGGGCCTTTCGTCTGTCGCCCTGCCCGAGGTGGCTGCAGACACCGCTCTGCTCCGCGGGCACCGTGCTCTGAGCCTGACACCAGCACGGGGGTGTGAAGGGGAGCCACACTCACTGTCTGAGCAAACAGGGCATCCAGCTACTCAAAATTTGGCAGGTGCACACATTTTTTGCTGAACCAAGAGGCCGGTTCAGCTTTACTAAAAGCTTTGGCTTTCTTTAGTCCTTTTACTCTATAGAATTTAGACACTTCCAGACTTTTAAACAAACACTGAATCAACCATTACCACTTCTAGTGCAAAGTAAGACATTCTCTGCCTCTCTGCTGACAGCCCCACCTCAGGACAGGGGACACTTTCCCACCAGGTACTGGAGAGCACAGGCTCCCCGACACACACACACGCCAGCTGGGGTTAACCCACAACCTGAGAGCTCCTAAAACATCTGTTTATATTTTCTGAGCTGTATTAACATTGTCAGACCGTGGCAAATCTGCTTAATTTTAATAGACGTATGTAAAATACACAAGCCAAAATACACTTAAAATGGGACATGTCAGAAAATAAACAACTATTAACTAATGAAATAGAAAGGAAGTTAGTTCTTGCGCTTTCTTGCTCTCCCACACGCATCCCCTGCAGCCACAGTTCAGTCATCTCCTCGTGACTCCCCGCTGCAGCCTCACACCCAAGAACTACAGAAAAATAAAGACGCCTCTTCTAAGGGTGCTGAGACAGCATGGGAGGGAGCGAGAGAGAAGGCGAGGAGGCCTCTGCCTGCGTTTCTGTTCTCGGCATCAGAGTAGCCCCGCTCTCGTGGTCAAGGTGTCAGCGCCCTTCCAAGAAAGCTTTGAAAATGCAGGACGTGCATCTGAAAAACCAGCCCCAGCAAACCCCTGACAGAACTGCGCTGGCTCGGACACCCGGGCCGGGGGAGGCACGGAAAGGCCTCGGCTTCTGCTGTGCTGTTTGTGGGAGGTTTGCTAAGGAAGCTTAAGCAGGGGAAAGAGAACCTCGGCTCACGTTAAAGCTCCTTTCCCACGTCAGAACAAGGGAAAAGGGCTTTGCACACCTGGATCGTGTCCTGGTTTTGGCTGGGATGGAGTTGGGCTGGGACAGACCAAGATCTCCCGTCTCCGAACACACCTGATGTTAAGGATCATTGCATTTTCTTTGGGGGCTTTAAAGTTCCTTCTTAAAGGCAGTAACAGTCCCATACTTAGATTCACCATACCCTCTCTACCTCTGTAGATATATTTGTAGAATTTGAACCTGAACGGGTTATTTCCACCCCTGCTCTTTTCCTTAATTTATTTTGTAAGGTATATACTGCAGAAACCAACTGCACGAAGGTGAGGAGAAGTGCCCCATAATTGAGAACAATATCTCCAAGGGGCTTTTCCAATGAGGTACAGATTTCTCTGGCATACATTTTCAGAGAAGTCAGTATAATGAAGTCCAGAACTTTTAGGTTTCCCCTTTAATATATCCATCATGTCTAGATCCATTATTGACATGTTGACTTTCTTGTTTCTGATTTAAGCTGCCAGACTCGGTAAAATTGCCTTGACAGCTTTAGCATTTGTGGCAGAACACTGACATGATGTTACTTACAGCTAATTAAAGTTGAGAGCATAATAAACAATCTTGGGATCCTAGCAACCTAATTTCCTCGGGTATTGAGTTTGCTGGATCTTGACCCGAGGTCTCTGTAGCTCCAGTAAATTCTGAGACTGACCTCTTTGCTCCGTGGGTGCTGGCTGTGGAAATCAGGGTGCTCTTTGTGCCAGCTGGATAACACCAAGAACACGTGGGCCCAGCTTGTCCAGGGAAATGGGGAGTGATGGGGAGAGACTGGGATGGACAACAGGCAGGGAAATGGGAAACTGTGAGATGCTGGAAGTGGGTTTCTAAGGCCATTTCACTGAGGAGAAATGGGCCAGTGGGTTACAGCTAATGAGCAACGGGATGAAAGCGAGCAAAGGAAAATTTAGACTGATTACCAGGAAATTTTTCCTACTGGTGAGCTCTGTTAGAGTGCAAACGCTCTCCCAAGGGCAGCAGTGCAAATCACATTGCTCGAGCCATTGAGACCTGGCTGGGCAGGGCACTGCAGCACAGTGCTGGGCAAGGCTGGCATCTGGGCCAGCAGCTGCAACGCGCTGACCTCAGGGAAGCAGATTTTCTGTTACTAGTCCATCAGCTCTTGGAAGCTTTAACTGCAGCAGATCAATTCCCCTTTCCCCTCCCGTGCCACCTCAACCCCAGCTTGTTCTGCATAGAAGTGCCTATCACAGTGGGAAGCGACATACTCACAAAATATGGGATCAGTTCAGTTAAGGGCAAAATTTCACCTTTTCTTCTGATGAACATGTTTTTGTTATTTATTTTGTTTTAACAACAAAAGAATAAAACTTGCCATACCCAAATCAGATTCTTAGAGCTGACTCAGCCAGCAAAATCAGCATTTTTTCTTGTCTGCAGTGAATCAAAAATCACTACTCACTTGTGCAGAATCAACTGAAAATTGAGGTGAATTAAATCCAAAATCTCCCTCTGTTCCTACAAGTGACTGACATGCCTTCTTTATTGCCAGTTTCTTGAGTGCTATTGGACTGATTTCTCCCACTTCCACTGTAGCTCCTCATTCTGCAAAGTAGGGCAACAACAACATTTCACATCTCTTTCGCAAAGACTTAAATGCAGCGCAAGCGACACCCTGACTGTGAGTCGAGCCACTGTAAGTCATAAGAGCAAACAAAAGTTAAGTTGTATTAAGTTAAATCTCTATGGAAAATGTTCCAGTTCAAGCATGTTAATTTGCATTTGGGCATACGAAGAGCAACCGATGAAGTCACAGGAAGATGATGATGATGCATCTGACAGCAATAGATAATTTTCAACTGATTTAGTGAACCAGTACAAAAGATGTGGTGGGGCTCTTAATCTCTTAATTCAGTTTAGAATAGCCTGAAACTGAACCTCATGTTCACACAAAGGTTTCCTGCATTTAGAATGGTTTCAAGACCACTGTTCTTAAAAAGACAAAACTTCTGGGCGCAGACACGACCCGAGGGGTGAGCCAAAGCACGTGTATGTTGTAAGGGGAAGGATCTTTGAGTCCCAGCCATTGCCTGTGGGTACCCTGGTGCATGTGCAGTAACTCCAGGGACGCCAAGAACTTAATTCACCTCTGTGGCACTGCTCCAGGTTTGCACTCACAGGACAAAACCAGTATTTTACACTTTGGAGGATGCTGAACCGTCTCTGGAATTTGCAGATCTCCTCTATTCCTCACTCCCCCACTGCCTACGCGGGGCAGCGCCTGAGCGCAGGGGCAGGGACCCACGCTGCCCCATATGATGCTTCTGGCCTGGGGCTTGGAGGATGAAGCTTGTAAATGCAAAAGTAAAAGTAAAGAGCCTCAACCTCAGGTCCAGCCCTAAAGGTTATTTACCAGAAAGGAGTCTGTACTGAGCACCACAGCTGGGACTCGAGGCAGAGCTGTGCACGGGGAGAAAGCAGAGAGTAATTATCGACCAAGTGAAGTGAAAAGCTTGGGGATTAATGTGTCTGAAGGCTGAACATTGCTCTGGGCTTCTTGTGAGGACCAGCGACATCACCCCGAGCAGTGCTCACTCGCTTGTTACTTCATTGCTCAGGGGGAGTGGGATTAATATCACGGGGCTGGACGTCCTGCCTCCTCCTGACCGGTGCTGGCACGGAGCAGGGAGTGGAGCTTAACTACCTGACAAACTTGGCTTGGAGAGGCCACCGCTATGGAGGCTCTGCAGGAGGAAGCCTTCCTCAAAGGTGACAGTGGCACCCAGGAAGAAAAGGTTCTGCAGGAGGAATTTCTCTCTGCTGCTGCAAAATGAGGTGTGGGTCCGAGCCTCCTGCCCTGCCCCTTCCCAGGAGGCCAGGGAGGCAGCGTGGGCTGGGGCTTTCTGGAGATGTAGAAGAGAGAACTGCTCCTAGCATTCACGATTCACATCCCATTTTAGTTCCCCCCATTTCCCAGTGTTCATTTCAGTTTGTTGGCTGCACACAGTCCTTTTCAGCAGGCGAGTACGGACGGAATGGATGGTGGAGGGACAGCAAAGGAAAAGGAGCATTCGCATTTCCCAAATCCTATCCCAAAATCACAAATTTCCCAAATCCTCACGGGCTGCACCCTTCCCTGTCTCCAGAGCAGTTAACGCAGCAATGAATTCCACTGAATTCACTGTAGGGGGGGGAAAAAAAACCCCAACCAAAACCCCAACTCCCGGGTGAAGGACGCCTGCAAAAGCAGCGTTTCCTCCTTTTTGTCTCAGCTGGGGCTGTTTTCAGTTCCTGATTGTTCAGACTCTTTATTCCTCACTTTCAGACTCTTGTTCGCTTCCAGCTGGGCTGTATGTGCGCTTCAGAGATCCAGTGGGAAAGGTGGTGCGCAGTGACCCCCAGTCATTAATCAAGCTGCCTAAGCCGGGGCCTTTTCACAGCCAGAGCCTGATTATTGGCTCTTGGGAGCTGCGTAATAAAATGACAAGGGGAGTGAGTCCATTTCCTGCCGCCAAACTGCTGACATTAATTCACACTGGGGGGCTCGGGGAAGGTGGCGGGAGGGGGAGAGCAGGGAAGGAGGCTCTGTCTGTCGAGGGACCGCTGCAGGGCTGCGTGCCACTGCCCAGCTGCTGCGTGCCCGGGTGTGAGCAGCCCGGTCACCGCTCGGACGTGTTCACCCACACACTAACTGTCCTGTGGAGCAGAGTACGGCAGTTCACCCCTGTTACAAAATACTGGGCAAAATCTTGGGCCAAACCCAGGATCCAACTTTTGATCCTCCATTATTTCACAGCCGGTCTGTGGCTCTGCTTTATCTAGACTGATATACACGCTACCACATCTAAAAAACTCATTTTTTTTCAGGGGTCGCCCTTACAAACAGCAAGAAAATCAGGTCAGCACAAAAGTTTACACAACAACTTTAGCTCAGATTCCCAGACTGAAGCCCAATCCAAGAAAATCCCAAACAAAATCCCTACCACCACACCCGTTCTGACTGCAGACTACCAGGGGGTGAGGTGTTTACCTCTCGGCAATGAGCTGTGGCTGCAGAAAGTCTTGCTGCCAAATACCTGCCATGCTTCCAGGGATGACAGGAATCCATCCTAGCAGCTAGGGAAAAACAAAACAAAGCCCCACACAACTACCACAAGATCAACACTGGGAGTATTTATAACTGAGATCCTAGAGTCCTTGCGTCTAGGAAAACAGGGTGATTGCATCCTGACATTCCTATCACTGAGGAACAAACTGGATGGTAAGTACAACTGGTAACAATTTTCTAAAATTGCAGAAATTTCTTGTTCTTTTCTTTTTTTCTTAGTTAATAGTTCTTTTGTCCTGACTCTAGGCATTTTGCTAATCAGTTTATATCATATGGGAGCTATCAGCAGAGACAGTCAAGCCTGGGGATATGTAAAACCTTTCCATTGCCTGAAGAATCCAAGGAGACCTTTGACACTTGCCAAATTCCCTTGCAAGGGAAGGGTAGGGGAATAAAGTCAGAGCCAAAATCTGCAGTCATTTCTTCATTGCCTTCAAATATAATCGGAAAACTTTCCTCTGCCGATACCATGTTTTTATGGGGCAACAACTGGGTAACTGTTTTGCTAAGACCCCTTCCCTTCCCTGCTGACTCTGTTCCTTGCCCAGTAGCCACCCGTAGCCCAGCCTGGCCACCCAGCCCCTCCGCTTGTTCCCAGCCGGCTGCTGCGGAGCCAAGTGGGGGCAAGTTCAGGATCTGGTGGCACCCGCCAGGGCAGCTGCATGTGAGCAGGCAACATGGTGTGGGAATAGCAGCAAAAATAGAAACACCTCTGCTGGAGCACTGATGTATTCCTGGAGCAATGTCCTCCGAGACAAGAGGCCTCCATCAGAGCACTTTCAGCTGTGCATGCAGAATGCTCTCTGAGCCGGACTGATCTTTGACATGATCCTTACAGTCAGCAACAACCCTGCACAGAACCAGAAAATACCCTCACATCTCCCTCAGAGTAGCACGGTAGAAAAGGGTCCCATCAGGGTCTGCAGAGGTGTAATACTGCATGATGCAATGGGGAATCAGGTCTAAATTCTTCCCTGAAACATCTCATTAAGGATCAGAAATGCAAGTCTAATGTTGCCCTGGCCACTGAAGCAAAACCAACCTTCTGGTTTGAGCAGAACCTGAATACACATACTCCTCCATCCTCTCCAAAAAAACCCCAAACAACAAAACCAGCAAAAAACCATCCCAGCACACACGAAACTCCAGGAGGGGCTGATAGGATGTACCACAGAAGCCTCTGCTCCACAGTCCAACCCATCTTCTTCCTTTTCTATTGAAACATGGAAACTGGGGAAATGGAAGAGACTCCATTGAAAGCAGCAGAGCAGAAACACACCCCCCCCACCCCCCCC
>NW_020799128.1:3963930-3993477 GCF_003259725.1 Athene cunicularia | reverse complement strand
CACCCCCCCCCGCTGGCAGAGCTGAGCTGCCCTTGCTGGAGTCACCCCGCTCCGCAGCATCAGAGAACCCAGTGCGTCACTGATCAGCAAGTACATCGATCCTCGGGGAGTACCAACTGGGCCCAGGAGTTAGTCCCAGACCGGCGAGGCAAGGGCTGCACCAGCGAGCTCCCAGCAGGCAGCGGAGCCGGCAGCGGGCGCTGGGCTGGGCGGGAAGGCAGCCGGGCAGTCAAGGTGTGCGAGGAAACGGTATCATTAATTCTCACATGTGCATCTGAGCAAGAAGTGCCTGATAAAAAAAGACCCATTTGCCATTGCAACTATATCAAACCTTCTACAAAAAGTCACTTTGAGGTCACTGTTTTTGTCCAGTATTTCAATACATTAAATGCAATTACTTCATTGTTGATTTACCTGTCATTAGAGGCATGTGTTTGAACATGATTTATTGAGTGAGTTTTGTGCCAGTTGACTTGCAATAGATTGCACAATATTCAAAAAGGCTCATTTGCTTGGCATTACATTAGAAGCAGGGTGATTGCAACACAAAGCAATGTAAATGAGTTCTGAGAGGCTCCATCATTCATGTTGTCATGTACTGAATCCTATTATTATTTATTACCATAATTGTACTGTGTTTCCTGGGGCGATAAATTAGGACTGATGGGTCCCGCTGACAGCCAAGGACTGGACTCGCTCTATATAATTTAATAGGGATACTGTTGGATCTCTGCTTGGAGGAGACTTAGGGAGGAATTTAGTAACTAAGCAAAATCTTTTCTTAAAAAAATTAAAAATAAAATAAAAGCAGTGAGGTTCCCCCCCAACCCCCTCCTCCCTTGGCAGCAATTTAAGTCTTGATAAAAGCTGCAAAGGAAATGGGAGCACTCTGTCTTTCATAATAGGATTGTTAAAAAAAATCACTGTCCTGTGTCACAATCTGTTTTATGCTCCCTGCTGACAGGCAGCCTCACGACGCTGGGAACAGAGGGACAGCGGATGACTTAAAGGGATAGCAGTGACAGCTTCTGACCTCTGTCATACCAGCTCAAATCCAGCCCTCGACTGCACGGAGTTGTTCCTCACCGATGCTGGGAGGAAGGAGCGAGGTTATCCCTACACCTCACACACGAACGCCATCAAACCCAGCTTTTCCTTAAGTCTCACAACAGAGGTTGCCAGCCAGGTTTGGCCTCTCCCCCAGGGCCCCCTCAGAGCTCGGAGCTGCCTGGGGAAGAGCACTGCTGCCTTGGTTTGCACCCCCGAGCCCCCTGCGGGGCTTGCAGGCACGCGGAGGTTCTGCGTGGAGACTCTGAGAGGGGAGTTTTTGTCTTTCAGACCCCGGGGATGTTCCGGGCATGAGTTTGGTAAGAGCCTCCTGGCTGAAGCCTGTTCTTTCTGCTGAACACTTCTCCTGCAACTGAATCCTCAAGCCCCGGGGGCCAGGGCAGGACCCTATAACCCTTCCAGAGAGCAAACACAGCACAAAGGTGGAACCACAACTCCAGGCATTATGTTGCAGGCACTACTTGTTGAAAGCAAGAAGTTTGCTCCTCTTAGTGCTTCAGGGTGCAAAAGCAAGGACGAGTCACAAAGCTTAACTCTTTACTTTTAATTCAACCATCAAAAGCTTTCTGAGTGGGACAACTACAGTGACAATACCAAAGCCAAGAGCGGGTTAGTCTGGGTTTGCTGGTGTGCAAGTGTAGGCGGTCTGTGGCACTGCTGTGAGCCATAAAACTGTTTTATTCTTGGCCCAGTTGGGACATACCTTCCCCTGTATTGAAGCGAAAAAACAAACACTTTTACATAAACTGCTGATGAATGTGACCTTTCCCTTTTCTATTCGAGCTTGGAATCAGAAAATAACAGTAAAACCAAGACCAGGGTTTTTCCCATCCCACATGCCACAGGACTGGATTTCAAAGCACGTAGGATACGCAGTCGTGGCAGGATTTTCACTGGTCCTCAACTCACCAGCAGTGAAGTACAGGACGGCCTTTAACGCAGCACAGCATCTAGCAGGCATGCGATGCTTTGAGAGCTGCAGGAAACCTGGCTCCGTGCGCTGTAAAACTGTTCTCTGCTAGCGCAGAGCCCCAGCAAAACCCATCGTGTGGCTCAAGTTTTACTAAAGCCCTCAGGGTAAAATGGGAGTAGATCTTCAGCAAAATGTAGGCCCCAATTTTAGTCTGTAACCTCCAAAAGTCCCATCTTCCCTTTATGCTATTTTGATGCCACTGTAATTCTGCTGATGTAGCCAGAGTAATTCTGGATTTACAGCAGGGTAGGTAGAGCCCAACCAGGGGCCTTTCCAAACGGCTTTCACTTCTGAGCCATCCCACACTGATGAGAAACTGCAGCATCAGCCCTCGTGGTCATCCCTTTAGCACGGGAACCTCGGACACTGGCTGGTCACACAGCAGGTACCTGATTCTCCTCCCTCATGCCCAGTGTGACAGGAGACAGTGCCCTCAATTCTCTATAAACTAGGAACTTCTGCTGTAGCATGGGGCCACAGGTTCTTTGGATCTTTGATACCATCGAGTCTGACTGTGTTCACATGAAGAGTTAACCCACAAAGTGGCTTTTTACCATTACCTAGTTAGGCTTTGTACTTCAAGCTGAGAAACATGAGAGTAAATTACAAATTACAACAAAAAACAATGAGATTTCTGGCCTTGAAGTGGAGCTTGGAGTGTTGCTTCTGAGAACTGATCAAACTTTTCTGTGCCATGATCATTCCCCAGCTACGGCAATGCTTATTTATCCTATAGGATTGTGACTGATATTCATTAGCCAAATTAGGAAGTTATTAAGGCCAAGATGATGAAAGTGCTGCATTAGTATCGGAGCTGTTTTTAATGAATGCATCCTCGTTTAAAACAAGGAGAATGAGCTGAATAAACCACTGCAGCAAAGTTCTGCCCTTAGAGCTAATGGACCAAGCCCCAGCTGCTGAAGGCACGGAGCCAGCGGGAGCAGATCAGCCCTCGGGAAGAAGCAAGAGCTTGTGTGTCCTGAAGAAAAGCCGTGTTAGGAGGGCTGCCTGCAAGGCTGAAGCACCCTCTAGGCAGGACAGGGGAACAGGGAAAGCACGTCTCAGGTTCTGGTCTCCAGATTAAGATTCAACAGCAAAGTTGTACTTCTTTCCATGCTTTTAAACACCACCAATGCTCAACCTTGCTACTACACTTCTTGTAAAGAGATTCAGAGCTGCAGAACCTCAGAACTGTTGGACTAGAACAGGTTAATGGTCCCTACAGTCCTGTATGTTGTATTTGTGAGCAACCGAATGTCCATAAATCCTCCTAGTGGACAATTTTATGGAATAATCAACACATCAGGGATATTTCCTTCTAACCTTCCCTGAGTTAGTGACTGGCTTATGCCCTGAGGCATGAGAACTTATTGACTGGATCCGTCTCTTGTTCAAGTCAATAGGTATCTGTCAATTCGGGTCAATTCAAATGAGATTTTATTGACAGGAGAAGCAACAGAAAATGTTGCCAAAGTGTGAGAAAATGACAGCACACCCCTACCTTCCTTGAGCCATCTGTCAGAGAGAGATACAACCTGCACTGTTTTTACAGCAAGACTTACTCGCAGCTTCGTTGACCAGAAATTGTCTTTGATTCAGCTTCATTGACTTAACTGAGCTGAGCTATGCTAAGCATAAACAAGATCCATCCTGTTTCTCTATGGACACCATCAGAAGTGGCATGAGTGCATTAAAAGGCCGAGGCTGTAGCCCCACAATTATGTTAGAAATAGGGCGATATAGGTACCCTTGTGCCAAGGAGCACTAAGCAGCGTCCCCAGACAGCACAACACAGCAGAGCCTGCACCTACAGCTGCTGGACTATCAGCATCCCTGCTTCCCCCTCCCTGCTGATTGCTGCTCCAGCTCATATTCTCTCTACCCCACGCAGACATATGAAACTTGTCACTCAGACATCAAAGGAGCTTTTCGCTCACCCCTTCTCGGTGGTGACACATTTTTGGCCAAGCACATCACATTAATAGAACTTGCTGTCAAACAAGAAGGCTTTCAAACAATGGAAGGATTGTACACTGTGCAGCACGGCTGATGGGCAGATCACCAGGTAATGTGATGCAAGAGCTATAAAATATCTCAAAGACACAAGCAAAAAACACAGAGCCTAGTTTTGAAGACAGACTTGCGGTTTGTAGAGGGTTTTTTTTTGGTATAAATTTTGGAACAGACCCTGGCATCAGACTTGATTGGGTTTCCAAACCTAGCTTCAGTTTAACGTGCACATTTCCTTAAGCAGTGCAGTGTTTCCTTGTCTTCTCCAGTGCCTCCTTCCCTAGCACATACTCAATGTCTTTCATTACTTGACACAAATTATGGGCCAAGTTCAGCTGGCCTCAATAGAATCAAAGTATTTAAAACATACCATGTCACACCGTAACCTGTGCAGAAACAGTCTGCTGCTCACGAGCACTTCTCCCCATAAACCTTTAAAAAAGGCTCTGCTTTGCCTGACACTGCTGCTGTTGGGTTGAGCCCCAGCAGGAACAGCAGGGACAGGTTCTGTGAGAACCAGCACTTTGCAGGAGAGGCTGGGCGAGCGCAGGGCAGGCACCTGAACCAGCTGCCCGTGGGGACGAGCCCCAGAGACCTTTCCCAACAGAGGCCTTCAGTGCTCTGGGTGCTGATCAATGAGAACTTGGGGTTGGAGCTTAGTAATTGTGATGAGTCTTTTATATAAATCACTGGTAAGCTAACCAATACCAAGAAACAGTGTAAGGAGAAAGGAGAGAAGGAGAAAGAAAACAACGCACGTGACTGTAACCCCGATTCGATCGAGTGACCAGCCAGGTAAGTGACCCCGCAGAGTTTGATTTCTTCCAGCGACTCTACAAAGGCCATTCCTGGGGGGGTGTCAAACCTGAACGGAAACTGTCCTGCTGTTGTGGGGGTTGGATCTTGCTTCAAGGCACCGAAGTGCAGGAACCGAGCGGCGCTGCCGGGTGCCAGGAGAGCGCTGGAAGCTTTAGCTCCCTCTCAGCAGCCACGTCAGGCTGGGGGTCGCTGTGCTCCTTTAAAGGACAGAGCATCACCCACTTCTCCTCTGGCACCCAGGGAGAGCCCGGCACCACTCAGTTTATGTTCTAGGAAAGATGACAGGGATAGGTCAGAGCAATTGAAACCACCCTTGGCTTCGGCCGTGCAGGCCACTGAACATCCATTAGCTAGTGAGGGGGTTTTGGCCCTTAGTGACCTGGCCTGGATTTAAACCAGTGACCTAGCAATCAAAGACTGCACACCCCATTAGCCACCAAGACCGACTCCTGAAGGGATGTTTTGTGCAGCTTTGGTGAGCTCTCATATTCTATACATCCTTCCACACATCTCCAGGAATATTACTGTGGTGCAAAGTATGACTGACTAGAGAGATGAAGATATTAAGCATGTGTCTTTGTCAGTTATGGCCATTATCATTAGCAGACTAGCTACTATTCCCTATATATTCCTTTTAGAACCGTTTACAGCTGAAACATTTTTAATGGCTCGATGAATATGAATGCAACATTTATAACCATTTACACATTTGAGACTTTGGGGCACATCCATCTTTCATTGCAGGCACATAACCTCCCATTACCACACTGTCACACTGAAGAGTGAGTGGGGAGAAGAGGACCCCACTTTGTAGTGAAAGATGAGGACATTATTTCTGCCTGTTTTGTAAAACACATGTTCAAAAATCTTCCTTATTGTCATCACAGACTTCTCTCCCCAGTCACGCACTTATTTAGACTCTTTATACTTTCATTAACAATGGAAAAATGCAGGCCGTTACATCTGTTAGCAGACATAATTTTAGACAAATACAACTTCTTATCAAATAAGCCTGCAATAAATGTTTCATGAACAGAACCCTTCAATAGAACTCCCAACACTAATTTAATGAGAAGTATCAAATGATTTTTTTTTTTATTCTGATATCTCCCCTGAGACAAATGATACTTTGCAGGCCTATTTTTAACAAATGAATTATTGACTTAAACTGGCACAATTAATCACAATATAATGGGATCAGGGGATGTTAGAGGCTCATTCAGCACGGCAGATGATGAGTACTGACTCTTCCAAGAAATGAGGCTCTTTAATCACTCCCAGATTAACAGCTACATGCTTTCAAATTTCAATCACAGGAAACTGGCAGAGTGGAATGAAAAGGGCCCACTCCAGCAGGAATGAAGAAAGCAGGATGATTTCTTACCCCATGAGAGGCCCAGTGCTCGTTGTCTCAGAAACAGGCACCCAGCTTCCCTTGGGAAAGGACAGGATCTGAATTGTGCTGCTTTTCCAAGAGTTCTTCCTTCCAGTCTTTATCAGGGAAAGAATTTGCTTTCAGGAGGACAGAGCATGCTCACAACCCATCAGGCTGTTTTTAACACCTGCCCTTAAGGGAAAATCTTCAGGACTTAACAGAAAAGGCCTCTTAACTTCTTCCTTACCAGGATAACTGTTCTCTAAAGTTTTGCACCTTCCTGCAAAAGGTGCTACTACATTGCATGCCATGTAGAGTGATGGTGTTGGAGTTATTTTTTTCTTATTTTCTTTGGTTGTTCCAGTTCCATTTTTCCCTGTCCCCAGACACAAAGCTTTCTGTGCTCCTTCCGAGGTGCCTCAGCCCCCTAAAGGATCGGAGAGCAGAACAGACACCCCAGGCCACCTCCGCAGGAGCTCCCAGCGCTCGTGGTGCCCAGTGCCAAGGGGCAGCCCCCGAGCAAGCCCTCGGACCCCTGGGCAAAGAGCTCTTAGAACGCTCGCAGCATCCCCCAACCCGGGTGTTGGGTCTCACTCCCTCTCAGCCCTTACTAACTCCCCGCGGGGGAGAGAAACCCCAAGTCTTTGCAGAGGGGTCGTGTGTCCGAGCAGTAGTGCCCGGCAGCTGGCACTGGGGAAGCTCCACTCCAGGCCCCGGGGTAAAGCACACGGCCGAGTTCTCCCACCGGCTCCCAGCTCCCGCGAGCGCACAGACATGGACCCCAGCCAGAGCCTTCTCACCCCGGGGATCCGACGCCGCTGTCTCGCCATGATGGGACTGGAAATCCTCTCAGCTCCCCAGACAACGTTCGACCCAATTAAAGAGTCATTCAGAAGCTTTTGTGACAAACAATAACAAAATAATAGGTATACAGAGTAACTTTTAAAGCCAGAAATGGCAAAGGAAACGCAACAAAATTAACATCAAGGCAAAGTGAATGCATGCTGAACTACATGGAAAGTCAAATACTATGTCTGATTTGCTTTGCTAGTCTTGAGTTTAGGCTTCTGTCTTTTCTCAGCAGCAGTTAGTGACATCTCAGACACCTCAAGCAGAGCTTTTTCCTTCAGCCTGTGCTGCTCGAGGTACCTGCAATACCCTGGAATCTTGCAGGGAAAATTTCTCAATTTGACAAGAGACTTGGCAAGTAAATAACAGGTAAATAGATTCCTAGTAGCTGAACTTCAAGACAAAAATGGATTTTTTGGTAATTTGCACCTATAAATAATTTTTAAAATTAGCTCCTTTCTAAATTGGAGAAAGGCAGCAATTTCCAGGGTGGATCATGTGCATCATCTGGCCTTGCATCCTGCCTCTGACAGTGACCTGCATCAAACGCCTCGGGAAAAGAATTCAAGAAACTCCACAGAAGGATGTTCAAGAAACAAAAGGAGCTCCCCAAACACGAGAATCACACAACTCACATGGCTATTTCTTCCTGACCACTTAAAGTTATAAACAAATGCAAACCCTGAAACATATGTTTTAGCATTCTTTCAATATGCATTGGATTACTGGTTAGTGTTACACCTCTACATATTAACGTTATTTAGATAAATATACAACCTCCCTTTGATTCATGTGCCAAAAAATAAACAAACAAACGTCCTGGCTAAGGGCTGAGAAGGAAATCATTGGCTGCCTCCAGAATCCCTGTCCAGAGGTGGATTTCATTGACACTGACACCAACGTTAAGGGCTACCAGAAAGAAAGTCTGATTTTTTCCAGGTAGAGGTTCTGTGTTGGAGCTGGTAGCAGGAAGAAATACTGAAGATGGTTTTCCCTCTGCACAGGAGCCTTTTGCTCCCTCAATTACAAAAGGTATTTGCCGAGACTGTTATGATACTGCACGGTTGCTTCCTAAGAAAGTCTCCTAGTAATCTTTGCCTACTTGATATAGAATTATCTGACTTTCAAACAAACCAAACCACGACCTGGTAATACTAACAGCACAATACATTTAAAATCATC
Organism: Athene cunicularia; assembly: GCF_003259725.1. Taxonomy (NCBI): domain Eukaryota; kingdom Metazoa; phylum Chordata; class Aves; order Strigiformes; family Strigidae; genus Athene; species Athene cunicularia. The sequence continues at coordinate 3,985,201 of NW_020799128.1, read as the reverse complement.
AATATGGTAAAAATTGACCCTTTTCTCTTCCTTCAGCTTCAGATTTTACCTGAGAGTGTGTAACAGGCTCCACCAGGATCTCACTGCGTGAGAAGCATCCTGACTGTTTTCCTGATACATAGCCACCTCCAAATATTTTGACAGGGAGAGGTGCCAGTTTTCTGTCCACTTCAGTCCTGATTCTTGCTGAAGCTGATTAAGATTGTTCCTCCAAACTGGTTTGCTGTATTCACCGCATGGTTTTAACAGCTGCACGTCCTCAAGTGAGGAGGAAACATTGCTGCTCCCATTATCCCTAAATTCACACAGAAAGGGGAAACAGCTATTTGCAATGGAAAAGCAGTGGGAAAGAGACTGGGAAAGGTGGCAGATGTACTGGGCTGTGCCAGACTTTTTCAACATGTCTCATTGTCTGCAAGGCAGAGTGCAGAAATGGGAAATGGCAAGTGAAACACGCTTGTGCGTAAACGTGGCTCAACCTTCACAGCACCAGGGCCACTCTAAGAAGGGGGCCAGCTCCTGGGTCTCTAGGGGGGTTCTGGTAGCCAAAACCCCTTCTTCTCTTTATCTTAATTTATAGGCCTGTCAGAAAGTTAGAATTGATTGGGAAGAGGTCTTGTTTCACCTATGGTGGGAGGAAATCAAGTGATGTTAGCAGCAGCGCTGGGCACATTATCATCTGCTGGTTCCATTTAACAACTTCTCACAACATATGCAGTTTACATTATGGTATCCTGCACATGTAGTCTTTGGCTGAAAATATCCTCCAGAGCTCTGAATTTATGGTCATGCAAATACTCAGAGAGGCAAGAAACAGGCATGCCAAAGAATGAAAAGGGAAAGCCTTCTTTGTTTCTGCTTCTAGGTCACGTTAACTCTAACCCTGCCGTGCTGCAACGCAACAAGGGATGCTGGTGTTCCAGCCACACACCCTCATCTTTCACTATGGCAATTCCTCAAATACCACCATCTCCCACAGACTCACTTGGCTTCCCGGGGCAGCTGGAGCTGGGCCTCTGAGAAAAGATCTGCCTTCAGCCAAGCTGTCGTTTTCCCTCTCTGCAGGCCTGGCATAACAACAGGCCTCAATCTGCCAAGATCGGGACCAGTTCTGCATCCCCCGGGGAGTCTCCCGAGTCCCAGCACAGACCCGCAGGGCAGCAAATTAACCACTGCGGTCCGAACTGCACAAGCACAGGATAAGGAGTTTGTTCCTTATTGTTGCTACCCTTTCTGCTATTTTTTTTTTCCGACATAAACGTTGTGTGATGTAAGAGGAGGACTGGACTGACCAGAATCTCGTTGTCCATCCTTTCAGCACAACTAATCGCTCTCCGGCAGCGATCCAGTGAGCTGCTGCTACTGTGCAGTGCCCGGCAGAGGTACGAGGCTTGATCCCAAGAGCACCACAGATACATGGTGAGGATCCTGAGCTTATCAGCCCTTCCGGCCCAGCTGACCATCTTGGACACAATTATGCTGATTCTGGAGTTGTGGCCTCAACATTACTTTGGTGTCTTTGCGTGGCTTTTGCTAGCCAGTGGCTGTAATTTTTATCGTGGTGGAATTTCAGGCTTAATGAAAGAAAAGAAAAACAAAAAGACGTTGTTCAAAGACCTCCATTTCACGTTAGGGCACAAACAATATATATACAACCAATGCAGCAATCTGTCACCTGTCAGCTGTCGGCAAAGCTTTGGGGGAAATTAATTTTCAAGTGCAATTTCCGTAGCCTGTTGATCTAACGCCGTGGAACAGTGGGAACGGATCATATGGGAAGTGGACCTGTACTGGTTCCTTACTGTGTGCTTTTCACAGCAAAGAAGCAGCCCACTACAAAATAAAAACGTGTCTTAGCAATTTCACTTTCTTTGGGACTTTCTTCCTATGCCAGGCTGGATTGTCAGATGATGTAAATGAAAACAGTTCCATGGATTTAGGAGGAGTAATCTCATTTTATCCCCCAAGGTACCATGACCCTCTGTTCTGAGGAGTGGCCACTTGGAACAGGAGGGTTAAAGCAGCAAAAAGTCACCAGGATTAAGTTACTAGGATTACCATAAAAATGACAGCCTTTGTGCCCGCCAGCCCCACCCCAGAGGTCCTTCCTGCAGGTCCAGCCAGCCGTCCAGCGCTGACGGCGGCAGCGAAGCCCCGAGCTCCTCGCTGGACCACAGATCAGGAACAGTAAATACAGCTATTCCCAGCCCTGACTTCTGACTAACCCACATCATAAATTAGACTGTCCCTTTTGGCCACACGTATGTTAACTACACTGCAGTTTGGTCACAACTACCGTACAGTCCTATTTTTTGATAGATTTAATTACTCCTAATTTATATCAGGCAGAACTGCACTTAGCGTGAAGTACTTAGCACTGTCACTTTAATGTCATGCTTAATACACATTTTTAGAGCTCTGGTCATTAACTACACGATAGATTTGAGCCTGGATTTACTGTACAGTGCTCCACGGCCCCCCTTGGCTTTTGGAGGCTGTTGCAGGAGCCTGATCAGCGTTGCCTCACACACAACATACACTCTGTATGTCTGACACACACCCCATCGCTCCATTTTGACATCACCAGGGAACAGGAGGGCTCCTCCGGGTGTGGCAGGGGGATATTTTTAAGAGAGGCTCTCAGATTCAGAGTCCTGCAAGCTTTCAGCCAATATTAATCAGTCTGCTAAGAAATAAAAGCAAGTTTATTTTGCTTGGGAATGTTTATTATTGTGACAGTTCAAAAATGAAATTCCTATTTGTGAGAAAAATATGGTTGAAGTTGTTCCTACGTGGATAAGTGACCCACATTCCTACTTTCCTCTTAATTTTTTAATACTCTGATTCATTCACTGCATGATACCACTACGTGTTCATATTTTTATCAAAAACATTAATAAAATATTCACTTGCATTTGTTTACCAAAATGCCTTTTATGGAGATGAAATATTTCTAAAGCCTGCTCATTTATGTTTTTCACCTAGCAATGTATTAAAAAAACAAAACATAATTTGTGTTGGTGAAACTTAAATAATTTTGACAGCAGCAACAACTTGTATTGCAAAAACTGTTTTTAAGGGGAAAAAGCAACTCTTTCAAATTCCACAATTTAATTTATTTTTTTTTTTTAAAAAAAAAAACCAACCTGCTTCTGTGTTTGCTCACTGCTGAAGACTGTGCATCCTCAATGCCATCTGAGGCATCTCAACACTGTAGAAACATAAATATAAATGAACACACTAAATGGTGATTGCCAAGTTGTCTGTTGCCCATCATCCTGAAATGGCCATTCAGGACAAATTCCTTGAAACTCAAGAATTCAATTCTTTTCCTTTCAAAGGTCTTGTCTACAGAGTACACTGAGGAAAGTTGAGAGAAATGAAGCCGAAGAAGGAAGCCAATGTGCACACCTCGGAGCTCTGCGGTCAGGTGAAACCGAGGCAGAGCAACCGCGCGGGGGTTTAACAGCCTCGAAAGCTCAGACGATCCGTTACTCCTCACGGCTCCCCATACAGACGGCTCCTACGCACACCTGGGACCTTACGGGTTCCATGAGTTGTCGCTACACAGAGGAGTGCGTTACGTGCTCCTTCAGTTCAGCCGAGGTGCCCAGGGGCACAGGCCTTGGGACGGGCACATGGGACCCGACTGGCTCCTTCCCGTGGCCGCGGCAGGCGCTGGCCCTGGCCCCCCGTGTCACAGCAGCTCCAGGGACACGGCTGTCACCGACGGACCGTGCTGCAAGGGAGGCCAGAGCTAGGAGGAACAATTTTCTGGGCTTTCCACAAAGTGCAACTGTCCCATCACGCTCTTTTCTGATAGTAGTAAGTAGGACAGGGAAAGTTTTGCTACAGAAACTGTGATTACTCATGGCGTGTGTTATTCATCTTTTGATTATTTATGAGAACGTAATAACAAAACAACTGAGCAAACAAAGACCCCCTTCCTCTACTCCTTCTCCTCCAAAGAAACCAGCGTAAGCAAGTGGACTGTGCTTAGAGCTCAAGTTGGCTTTTACAAACATACTACCTAAAAAAACCTGGGGAGAAATCACAGTTTTTCTGACTGACAGGTGCCACAGTGATCAATAAGGGCAAAGAAAACAACTTGAAACGACCGTTCAAGTTGCTGTTACGTAGTTTTGGCAAACAAAGGCAGGTCTCCGCTGTCAGCAGTGAGTGCCACTGGCATTGTCTCCTGTTAATCAATACCAGCCCGCACATGCCCTGCGCTTCCCAGGAACCAGCTGTCCCTCCGGGGGCGCTGCCTGTGACCGGGGCGGGGGGATGCACCGAGATCAGTGACGAGTCAGGCACGGGGACTCAAATTCATCTGCAAGCAGGTGCTAAGTGAATTCCTCCAAAAGGACAAGATTCATTCTTGTGCCGGCTTTGGGATGAATTAGCATGAATTCATAATCCATAAATCCTGGTGGCAGCGGAACAGCATCCCTCCTGTTGTTATTTATTTTGAGATTTTCACTGGGGCAATAGCTTTACGTTTGACATTTATATAGGTCACAGTGAGCTAATAGCCATCTGCCATCTGGGGACTTTTATAATGAACATTGCAGAAGACTATGAAACAATCTCTGGCATTTCCGATTTGAACATAAGCTGCAATAGGGTTGATCTTTACAATATGCTCTGCTGTCTCTCTTCAGGTTTGCATTAGTCATTTGCCTGGCCTTGCTACACACATACACACGCTCGCACATATGGGAAGCGGTGGGCTTCAGCATTTAATACTACCAGTTAATCACCACATGCATGAAAAACACCCAATACCTTGCACAGCTATAAAAGGACCTAAATCACCTGAAAATTCTTAAAACATTTCAGCAATATGAATGACTCCCCAGCCCTCCTCCCCTGCAGTGCAGGCACAGGAGGCTCAGCCATGGCGCTGGCGTAACTACAGTACAGGGATGTGAAATCACTCCGGCATGGTCACAGAGCCCTCCCTCAGCATGACCCCACCGCCCTGCTCACCCAGGATACACCCCGGGCTGAGCCACCCCCGGTAAGAACCGCGGAGGTGGAGTCCCCAGGAAGGCCACCACAGCCGGAGGGGCTGAGGCACGGCAGATGACATCTCACCCTCGGCCAAGCAGCAGAGACCTACAGGGAAAAATCCCTGGGAGGGAAAAAATCCCTGTGAGGGATTTTTAGTGCCACGAGGTATCCACAGTGTCACCTCCACCTGTACCCAGTGCTGTGGAAGCAGCAGCCTCCGAGCGGGCCCGCCGCGGGCACCTGGTCGTGCTCCGCTCCTGTCCCCAGCTGACAGAGGAGCGCCCAGGGGCAGACCCTGCAGCTCCCTGCCCCCAGAGCTGCCCCCTCCCGCTCGCCCGGACGGGGCCGACAGGAACACGTGTATTTCCGAGCACCTGGGCGCACTGTGCTGCTATCATCAGCTCTTGCAGATGGGGAATTGATAGAGGAAAAGATTAAGTGACTTACTGAATTGTATAAGCCACCTACAAGAGTTGTGAGTGAACCCAGGTGTCCTGAATTTCAGGTCAGCACTTTAACTGCAAGGCTGCCCCTTCTCCCAATACCTACATGCTGTTTATTTTACGATACAAACGTGTGAAAGGACTGAATGTGCTCAGACAGATGAGAATATCCCATCTCAATTAGTCACTCGCCAAAAAGCCTCCTAGGGGGCCAGGCCTCCTTAATGCTGCATGTTCCCCCTGAGTTCCCCAAGCCTCAGCAGGCCTCAGGATAATAAATTACATTTGTCTCTGCCTTAGCAGCAGCAGCCTGGCTGAATCCTCCTTTCCATGACTCAACTCATGATGAAATGCCTATTTCCTGGTGCTGAGATCTGTGAAAATTGGTCCTTTCAGCCTCCCTCCTGAGGGACATGCCTCAGCGAAGCGGCTGGGGGCATCTTTGATCAGATGTGCTTTTCTCCCTTCCCTCTGCCCCCTGATACAGACGCCTGGTCCTGGGGTGTCACTTATTTGTATTATGTCTTTCAAGGACGACACACAGAGCGCGTTTGAAATCCAATCCCCTCTCGTGGGGCTGCGGGGCTGGGAAATCAGGGAAGATGCCTGAACACTGACCAGGTTTTGACCTGGTCCTACAAGGACTCCGGTTACACAAAATGCTGTGCTAGCTCTGATAAGCATAAATCTTTTTGGGCTGCAACTTTTGCAAAGTTCAGCAGGTGACAGCTTAAATAACTTCATGCTCAGCTGCTGCCTGCTCACGCTGCCACGCGGAGGGACAAGGCAGGCTGAGGCCGGCCTGGGGAGCCCACCTTCCCCGCTCCACCGCCGCGCGGCAGCGGGCAGGGCTCTGCGCCCCGGTACGGCCGCAGCCTTGGTGTGGCCCAGAAGCCTTCTGCGGCCTGGGACACTTTGGCTGATTACCCGGCATGACTTCCCGCAGCCCTGCAGCCTCTCCGGGCTCCAGCAGGAGCTGAGTTACAACCTGCCTTTCACTGGCCTCCGTCCGATGGAGTTACTTTGCACTGATGCTGCTGCAAACAGGCACAGCCCTGCCGGTGTCACCGACCCCCTTTCACAGACATCGCTGCTGACGCTGGTCCCCATGAGAGCAGCCTCATTACAGTGGAAGGCATAAAAAGATAAATGCTGTCAGCCTTATCTCTGCCTCTTCCACCAGATGCACGCTCCCCTCCCCACAAGGCAGGATACACCACAATACACAGTCAAGGCTGTGCTGGTGCTTCTCGGCACCGCTGGCAACACCTACCAGAGCTCAGCCCGGGGAGTGCTGCTGGTATTGTTATTAATGTCCGTGTCACAACTGCCTCCCTAGGATTGCCATTACACCCAGGGATCACAGTGCACAGCAGGTGCCAGGAGCTCAGCCCAGCCTGTTTTTCCCCAGCAGGATGTGAGACCCAGCTCTCTCGTTGAATTACAAAGAGAGCAGGAGAGAGAGGGGACTTTCACATTGCTTCGGGTAAAGGGAGGATCACTAAAGTGCACAGAAAAGAAATGAAAGCGAAGAGGTCACTCCTATTGCTCAGAATACATTATTTTTCACCAGCCACATTAGGTAAATTTACTTTTGCTTTGCTGCTTAGTGTTTTCCTGCATCCCTGTCCTGCTTCGTGCCCAACCTGCTGCACCGAGGGAGCCCCTCCATCCACCCTGCCTGCTCGGCTCTTCCCGGCAGCTCCAAGGGACTGCCTCGTCCCCTTCTGTGCTCTGCACCTCCTTCAAGCACTGCCTCTTGCAATCCACTGTCAATCACAGCTACTTTAATGTGCTAACTTTCTAAATCAACACTTGTGCTTACTTAACAATATGCTGCTTTGATCAGTGTAATACAAGCAAAACTAACAAGAACGAGCCCCTTACCCCCCTCCCCTCTCCTGAAGCAAGCCTTGCCAGGCCTCAGGCTTGTAAAACCAAAGCAATTGCAATCTTTAATTTTATTTCCTTTATTTTCAGGCTGTTAGGTGCTGGTTCTGATTAGGGACGTTCTGAGCGGGAATAAGGTTATTTTAAATAAAAAACATGTTGAGCTTTAGGGGGAAAATAAGCGCACCACCTTATCAATTTAGAAGAAATGTCTTTTCAATCAGCATTGTGGACAAGGCTGTGTTAAGCCAGGGACTCGGGAAGCAACCTTTCTTGTGAGTCACATCGTGTGAATGGTTTAGGGACCAGCAGGACATCATTTGTGGGTAGAGCGAAGGGACTTTACTGCAGGATTCGAGAGGACAAGGGCTCCAAGTATGTTCAGGAAATGTTGTTTCAGCAGCACATTCAGAGAAAACGCCTTACCGACGCCTGAGCCTCACAGAACCAGAAAGAGATTTCACTTCGACTTCACTTGGGTAAATACGAAGTCACTAGCTTGATTTCAATAGAGTGCAGCTGAGGATGTACTCCACAGCCTAGTAGAGCTGAAGCTGCTGCAGTGGGAGAGCTCTGCAGCTGCCTGCTTCACCGAGGCTGATACAGTGACACTAATCTGTGCTGCTGAACAAACAGGCTGGTGTTTGCAGGAGAGCAGCTTTGCCCTGCTGCTGCTGTAACCGAGATCAAATATGGCCCCGCGGCTGGATTTACACTGACGGAACGCAGAACAGCATCGTGCCTTCAGAGCAGGGGTCTGGCAAACCTGGTCCTGCCAGCACAGCCCCATGGCCAGCGTCGACAGACTTCACTAGAACAGCGTCACCTTTAATCAAGCTGCCCAGCACACGGGGAATTCGTGCTGCATACACACGGCCTTGCGATGCTGCACAGGATTTTATGGTGGGGTCAGGGGAAATCTCCAGATCAGCCATTTAATCCTATTCAACTCAGGCATGAATTGCCCAAACCTGCCAGCCCCAGCACCCTGACTGCACTTTCCCCTTCGAAGCAGCTCTGTCTCGTCTGGTGACTCTGGGTAGCAGAACCTTATCTTTATTTTCATCTGTCTGTCATTTTTGATTTTACCTCTTTGGATATGTGCGCTTTCCTCCTACCCCCACGGATCCTACGACCTCAAGGTCCTTCACCATTCAGTGCCAAAGTCATGTCAGAGCTGAGCTTCTGCTCCTCGGGAAGGAGGCAGGGGACCCCTCACAGGTTAGAGTTCAGATTAAGTTAAAGAGCCAGGGAGATAAAAGCCGGAGCAGGCTCTTAGGGAAGAGCTCACGGAGAGCTGCCGTACCGCGGTACAAGGGGCTGCTGAAACCAGCACAAGGTGTTTTGAATGCCCCAAAATGCCTTACGTGCTTTCATTTGTATTCAATATTTTTACCCTGGTTAAAGACAGAAACAGCTGTATTAGCACTAAGACTAAATAAGACTTTATATATGCCTTATGGTGTGCTTTGTAAAACTGAACAGCCTGACCACAGCAGAAAGTTCTAGAACCAGATTCAGGGTGAAGAGTACACTTACCCCAGTACAGGAATTGATCCCTTTAAGTGACTAGCTCTGTTCTGGTAATAGCTATTATTATATTGTTATTAGAGTGGGAAGAAGCTCTCCCCTAGACCAGGCTCCACTGTGCTAAGAGCTCGGCGTGGAAGAAGGAAAGGTTCTTATCCCGAGGGCTGGCAATCCACACGCGCTTCTGAAACCTGCTGCTAGCCCCGGCCTTAAAAAACCGCCTCTGGCACAACCAGTTTCGAAGTCTCTTTCTCACTCAAAATTTTGCAGTATAACATGATTTCATTAAGCAGATGCTAGACAGATAATGTGACATCTTCAAGAAAGGGGTGTTTCCCAAGTGCTCAGAGGAGTTTGCTGCATGACTCTGATGTCAATACAGAAACTTTGGCAGACATCAGAGGACTCTGAATCAAACCCTCTTCTTTCCCTAAGCCATGCTTCTGTTGTAATTAATATTTCCACTAGTCATTCTGGGATAGGTGCAGGGAAGCTTTGTGGGACTGAAATGCACCATCACACGGGCCTGTGTGAGTCCTCCTGGGCCGGGACCCCAGTGCTCCAAGTGCTGGGCAAGCTCTGGCAAACCAGATCGCCCCAGAGTGCTGAACAGAGAGTGCAACAGAGCCGTGCAATCGCACGCACTTCAAAATGCTGATTTATTTTCCCAATACGTGAGTTAGCTTTATGATATCAGCATTTTGTAGCTGAAAAGCTCTGGGTTTCTCTCCAGTACAGGGAAGGGCAGCACTCTCTGAACTGAAAGCGGGTTCCTCTTGTTGGCTTGCCAAGCCAGGGCCCCAGATAGCCAAAGGCAGGTGCTCAGCTTTCAGCAGAGACCTGGCCCCTTTCCAGTGCTTCCAGGTGGCCAACCCCAAAAGTGAAGGCATCTCGAGACAAATCACTTTGAAATTCTTTCACTAGGACTGGCAAATCCCCTCTAAATCTGCCTGGGCGTTAGTCACCGTGCACACGTGGGGAATGTGCAGCCCCAGTCAATGCGCTTCGCGCCGAGAGGGGCCGTGGGCCCCACACGGCCACGAGGGCTATTGTACCTCTCCTGGCAGTTGCTGCATTACTATGACAGCTGCAAACCCCGATGAGTGAATAACCTAATCGAGCCATTAAAAGAAACAGAAGCCCTCTGCCCTGTTTGATTTCTCTCTATAATGATGTAAAGTGCACTTTAATGGAGTCAAAGTGGTCCTGGGCCATTCTTGTTAAGGCCATTTGATGCAGTGCTATTGAGTCCCACTGCTAGCGTTCATTACCTCCCTTCAGCTCTCTCCCCTGCTGCATTGTAGTTCAGACTTCCCAGCACAGTTTCTCTGCTGCTACAGCCCCTTGCCTGCATTTTGTCTACATAAATTAGACCTTGTGCAGCATATTGGCCTGTCAGGGGACTAGGAAGAAACTGTATATTGTTTCTGGCATTCCCGGGCCCTTCTGCCCCTGACATCTGCTGTGTTTGTGACAGGGAATACATTCCTGACTCATTATCCGGGCAAGCGGAATCCCTCCCTGACAGCACCATTAATCAGAATCAAGCAGTCCGGCAAATAAAAAAAAAAAAAAAGGGAGAGAGAAGAAGAAAAAGAAAGCAAGCAAAGAAAAGAGACAGTTTCTAACTTTCACTTTTGTGTCATTCCAGTGTCTGAACAAGTAGCAATCTATCTTTCTGAGTGACAGCTCTGATGGATGGCATTATTTATGCTTTTGTGTATTAAAAGACAGTTCTGGCACTGGCTTGTCACTCACCAGAGATTTGAAAAAAGTTGAAATTTAATTTGAAGGAGAAGAGGGCAAAGATCATAGGATTCTGGCTCGGGAGTGTTGCCTGGGAGGGACAGAGATTACAGTGGGAGGGAGTAACTGGAAGAGGTGTAGAAATGGTGCATAAATAAGTAATTGCCCTTACAGGTATAGAGGTTTCTGGTTTTCACTGTGTATCTATACTCAGATCTTCCTGGGCTGGAGAGGCCTGTTTGTTGACACAAATAGGTTTGATGTTCCTTGGAGGGATGCATCATTCCAGGGTGAGACAGGCATATGCTTAATTTTCTGTACATAATTTGTGTGTGTTTGTGTATACAAACACGATTATATATGCACATATATATGTGACTAAATGTGTGTGTATAACAGGATGTCTTTACATGCACATGTGTATTTACACAAATTAATTTTAAATATAGGCTTTTTGTTCTAGCATACACATCTTCAAGATACAAAACACACATCTAAATATCTACACACACATGAAGACAGTCACCTGGATACAGCCCAAGATGAACAGTACATCCATATTTCTAATTTCCTTCTTTTAAAAAATGTTTATTTACTACACTATTTGTAAGCAAGTTTAAGTACAAACACAGGACAATACTATTGAAATCTGATTATCTTGTGTAAAGTTTTGGGCAAGGAATTGCATTGCACTTCATCTGGAAAGCACAGTTTGACAGTTAGCCTAGTTTTATGTCTTTTTCTTTCTATTTATCCACACACAGGCCAGCTGACTGTTGAATGCAGAAACCCTGATAGGAAGATTTAGATGCCCACACGTCCCCTTGTACCACCTCCTGCCTGCAGAAAAGGCTGGTAGCTGCATGTGAAGTGCCAGGCTGAGGAGCTGTCTCATCCCGACCCATTTATAAAGTCAGAATTGCAGAGTGTAAATCCGTCTCTTTGTTTAATGGTGCTGATTTACGTGCTGGCAGTTGAACCCATAGGTGTTTATACAGCATATACCCACCACATCATATATAAACACAAAGCATCTTTGTGTGGGGCTACTCTACACAGCGCTGCAAGAGGAAACAAGCAGGCCACCACGGCCACTTGAAGAGCAAACAGGTACATCTTTCTGATAACTGTTGATTATTTGTATTTATGCCAGCAGTGAATTTGGTTCTACACATATTTATGTTTCTGCAGCCCTGACCATAGGGAGAGTCTCTCCGGACGTGCTGTTCCATGCTCAGAGTGAACAGGGAAGACTTACCTGATCTGAAGACCATAGTTCCATTATTAGGGGACATTATATGAATAAGGCATCCCAAATGTAGGTGTCAACATAAATTAAAAGCAGGAATCTTACCTGAAGAAACTGAATTTATTCAGAAAGTCAGGATCACAGACGGATGCACATCTCTTTGCTCATCCTCTTGTGTTGATCCTGGGACGGGAGGCAGGGACCTGCCCGCGCTCTGTGGAGCTGCCCCAGTGCAGGCTGGGAACGCGCCGAGCACTCGCGCCGTTCACCCACATGCACCTGCACGGGGAGGAGATCGAAGAGAGAGATTTGGGCCCGGGTAGAGGCAGGACATCGACCCCTGCCCACAGTGACATTCCCTTCCTGCAGAGGTCTGTTCTGCAGCCGGGGCTGCCCGTGCAAGGCCACGCACAGGCTTCTGGCTGCACGCGGGCTTGGGTTATGGGTCAGACACACAGAAATGATGGCACAAAGCTCCCCACAGCACCAGACAAGATGTTTCACTCTATGGTATTCCCAACACCCAACAACACATGGCTTTGACCTGAGAAAACATGAAATAATAAGAAACATAATTCCTATTATTTATAGCTTTTGCTTGCAGATGACCCATCTCTTGGCTATTTTGACAAACATCTGTTTTGGAACCCATAAGCCAACATCCAGCATTTGCTTCTAATTAATACAAATTTGTTTCATTCCCAAGTCTCAGCAGGTTTCACTTCCCCTCTCCTAGACTATTGGCATCAGCAGCAGTCACCCTGCCACACCTAGCAAATCTTGACAACAACCACTCGAGACTATAAATCTAAGGCAAAATCCCAAGCACTTCAAAAACTGCCAGAGTTCTTGGCTAAGTCCAGGAATGGTGTTGACTTGCAGGCCCAGCTGGATTGTTACTATCATCCTCTTGGCCTCTTCTTTCCTTCCTGAGGATGGTGTATCTCCTCTTCCTATCCACAGGGAATTTTCAGCTCGGCCTCACTGCAACACTTGGAGTAACACCGTATTTGCAATACACTGAATGAGCACTACGGATGGACAGACGGGGAACCGCTGTGCCTCAGGAGCATCTGAAAACCCACCACCGATGTTCTGCTCGAGCTGGTGGTCACAAGGCGGCCTAGGACCGTGCACTGACTTAACCTGAAAAAGCTCCCTAAAGGGATGACATCACAGCAATCCCAGGCAATGAGCTGTCCCTGCCCGGAGTGAAGTTGTGGAATAAACCTATTCTTTCAAGATCCAGAGCTCCAATTTCAAAGTCAGATGTGTGTATAGTTCCCTCAGGCTCCTTTGAAACCCAGCCAGTGTTTTGAGGAGCTGGTCATTTTTCTACTCCCAGTCTCAGTATGGCTGAGACTGTGGATTGGGTTTTTTTAAATGTTAATACCATTAAACTGAAACTGGCTGGGGTGTAGGGCAGGCTGAAGTTAGTGGAGAAATATATGGAGGGGTTTCTCTTCACTGGCTTTCAGAGGCGTTAAGTTGGGCTGGTCAGTAACTGCCCCAGAAGGAAACACAATAATAATCCCTCGTAACAGCTAGGCACAGAAGAAAAGGAGAGTCTTATCTTATTTGTCAGTCCGACTGTATCAGTCTCCTTGGAATTGTACTGTGAAAGAAAGACATCCAAGACCGTACCTCAGCTGGGGTAAATGGTGTAAATTTTCATAGCTCCAGTGAAGACAATTCATACCTACTAAAGATCTGCCCCTTGATCTCCAAAGCCAAAGAAACATAAGCTCTTGCGTTTTAAGTGTGGTAGTTGGAATGTTTAATTCTATTCTGTCGTCTGTCAGAACAGCAGGCAGAGAGAAGGAATGTATTGGTGTCATATGGAAACCACGGTTTGATGACGGACAAAATTAAATCCTTGCATTTGGACATAAACCATGGTAACACAAAATATGCAGCAAGTCAGGCTTGGTTTTCAGTACTGAAAACACAAGGCCCCACTTGGCAGGCTGAGGAGGGGATATTAGTCAGATTTAGACATGGTTTTCTTTGTTTTATTGAAGGATAAATAATTATGTGCTGAGATATTCCAGACTCATGTTAACACAGTTGTGTGTGAACCACAGCAAAGGATGCTGTGAGAATAGGAAGGACTGAAGGTCCTTTAACCTACAAAGTATCTGGGAATCCTGGAAAAGTTTTGGGGTTCACCTCTGGAAGACAATCCCAAAGTTTCCTCAAAAATATATCTGACATGCAAATCTCCACAAATTAAACCTTCCTAGCGTTCGCTTTCCTGCCATACTTAGGTTCACATATTGACAGAGTATACACCACGTCTCCCTGAGCATCTGCTCAGTGTTCCTGCTACTGCTCCGGCTGGGGGGGGGTGGCTGGCCGAGCCCCCACTCCTCTGCCCGGGGGCCGAGCACACGCCCGGGGGCTCTGGGGACAGAGGGATCCCCCACTCGCAGCATGAAGGCAGCTCTGCTTCCCTTTTAATGCTTTTTACTAGGTGAGGTCCAGAGAAAACCTCACGGACACGTCAGAGAAAAATGAGTAAACAGAGGGCGGACTCCTCTCAGGCAAGTAGTTACATGTTACAAAGAGATTTTGGGAAAGTGTCTTTATGACTTGTTAGGATTTATTATTTCACTCAAACAAATATTTGTGCAGAACAACAGATAAAAATACCTCAACTTGTAAGAACCCTTATAAGTGCAGGAATTCCGACATGGATTTATTGACTAGACCCAAACCTGCTGAACAGCTCAAAGTGATCCTCAGCACATGAATGTTCTGCCTCACACTCATCGTTTGTTCCACGATCTCCCAAGGGAGGCTGCTACTTGTTTTAAAAGAAACCCCAATGTAAAAATTGCCCGCAGTAGAGGATCAAAGGTACCACAACCCTGTCCCACTGCCCTGCTCCCAGCTTTATTTCCACTGGAATATCCTGAAGGCAGAGAGCCTGGTTTTGTTCTGGCTTTGTGTCGTGCCTCGCTCAGTGGAGACCTGGCCTGGCCTCTAAGCTCAAACCCGCAATAGTTACCCGAGCAGTTCGCCCCGGCGCTGGGAGCGTTCCCGGAGCGCCGGGCAGTCAGAGCAAGGGGCTGCCCTGGCAGACACAAGGCATGCTGTGCCGCCAGCCTCCACGCAGCCCGTGTGCCAGAGGGGACAGACGCTCCTCGCTGAGATACCAGAGACAAAGAGGCTTCATGACGCTGTGGGGCCACCGGCCTCACGCTGCTCGGCCTTCCCCAACCTGGTACTGCAGGAATGAACTGGCCCTCTCTTCCATTCCCGGCATCCCCACCCCAGCCTCCGTTTCCCAAGCTGATTTATGATCTTTTGCGCAGTGAAATCTGCATTTCTCTTGCCTGGCAGCACTAACGAAGCGTGCAGAGACCTGACAATATTGACTGGTCTTAGTCATTCATGTTTCTCCTTCCTGGTCAGCCTCCTCTGCTGCCAGGAAAAAAGTGGAAGGTGAAAGCCACAATTCACTGATCAAGTTCTGGAACTGCCTTTTTCTAGGAAAAACGCTGTGCCAGTGCCTGCCCTCCAGAACTGAGTTCTGATTTGTACCCCCCCAAACTGCTGTGGATGCTGCTTTACGTCTTGCACCGTCCTGCTGCACTCACAAGTGTATAAATGGAACTTGTAAATCACTTTTTGGAAAAAGCAGGAGACATAAATGTCAGCACAGCAGAGTGAGTTTACGTAGAGATGAAATCAAGCTGAGTAGCACAGATACGGCACGGAGCTGGATTTCATGTTTCACTGACGTCCTTGGTCCAGAGGTTTGCTCATTAACAAGGCTATGATTCTGTTATTGAAACTCATGGTAAGTGGTTCCGTAGGCAAAGATCCAGCAAAGCACTTAGGCAAATTCATAAATTTATGTCCCATTGACTTCTGTGCAACCATATATATGCTCAAAGTCATGCATGTCTTAAATGCATTTCCAGATCAGGCCTTGTACTCAACAAATAGTCTTTCTGCAGCATCGTAAACCCCAAGCTTTCAAAATTCATGAGTTCAGGCTCTCATTTCCCCTAAGCTACCATAACTGCAATGCTGAATGCAAATTCAGAAAATGTTTTTTCGAAAAAAAGTCTTCGTTTTGAACTTCTAATTCCAATAACTCTGGATAGGTTCGTAGCTTTAACAGAGTCAAAGAAACAAAAAAGAATGAAAGCTAAGGCTGTAAGTTCAGATCTTTAGGAGATGAGACTTTTAGAAAAAATACTCAATACTGCAAAACTTGCAATAAAATCCCGAAAGGAAGAAGATTGTTTTTCACATTTGAAAAGCCTGAGATCTTCGTCGCAGTCTCAGGCTGAGTGTAGCAGCTGGGTGCACCCTGAGCTGTGTTTTGGGTGGGGGGAAGACTGGGCCTCTCAGTTCTTGTGCCTCCCATAGACGCTTCGCTTCTCAGCCACGACGGTGCTTCAGCTTAGCAGGGTTCTCTGCAGAGCTGTGCTGCTTCTTGTTTTCTTTGACTTTTTATACATTCGCTAAAGTATTTGTTTAAAGGTCATCTCTTGAATGAGTATTTTAAAGTCTTCATCAATAACAAGCAGGGAATGAAATTGCCTTTCAGTAAGGAAGCCCAACTTGGTTTTCGCACCATGTACTTTTTCTTTACCAGCCATTTGGCCAGTAACTCAAAACTGACTCCCACACCCGATTAAGGCAGATGCATTGAGTAGTTGGGAGCATCTCTGGATTAACCAAACCTTTTTCAGAAGAGCTCATTTTATTTTTCATAGACTCCAGGCACCCATGAGTGTAAGAACATCTTGCATTCACCCATGGGATTCATGTTTTACTCTTTTCTTTCCCAAATGCGGTACAACATATTCTTTAAGTGATCAAATATTTTAAATCCCAAAGCGACATTCTGCAGAAAACGATTCAAGCTGCTCTTAATGTAAGTGGTAATTTCATCAAACTAAAAGCAATAGTGATTTATTTTTAATTATAATCACTATTTCAGTGCAGGACACCGAGCTGTAACTAGGGTTTACATTTCTGTGGGGTTTGTCCTGGCCCCATGCAAGACCCACTTTACCACAGCCATCTGCTCTGCCTGCATTTCTGGACAATCCTCCATGAAATATAGGCTCCACTTTATGTGTATGAATGTTATAGTCAAGACTTGCTTTGTTTTGGTGCTTTTGCCCTCCCTCTTGACATCCCATCTACGTACACGTACCCTCAGCTCTCCGTCTCGTTGCCTCTCTGCTCCTGGCTGAGGGAGGACCCACTGGGGGACCAGCAGATGCTGACGAGGAGTAACCAGAGTGTAGAGTACTCCAAACTTTTCTCCTACTTTTTCTCATGTGGATTTTCGAGCTTGATCTGCCAGGAGCTGCAACAGATGAACACACAATTAAACTCTTAGGGAAACCTACACTGATGAAAATTTCAGGACAGAAAAATTCTAGGGCTCTTGATATTTTGTGGGATTTGGACTTCTCGCTACTTTCCTCCAAATAAAGCCTTTGAGGAACAGATCAACTCTGTCCGCTGGAGAACTTCAGGTGGAGGAAACTCCAGTCTGTTGCAGCTGCTTCATTTCTCTCTGACAAGCCTCTCCCCCCCCGGCACATCACCCCGTACCGCTCTTACAGGGGTGGCTTTACATTGCATCATCATAAATGGAAAGGACCTGGTGTCACAGGGTGAAATATGAGCTCACCAGGCCACTGATTCCCCGGCTGCACTACAGTAGAGATACTTTATTTCTGAATTAGAAAGAAAAATTGCAAAGCTTAATAACACAGATTTGCCTTTTGCCTATGAAGCTGTAGGGGTGAGTGTGGATACGCTGGTAGGGGTTGCCAGAAGGTACCAGTCCAGACCCTGCTGTAATTTTAATGTCCTGGGTGAAGGCCTGTCTGTCCCCAGGTCACCCCTTTACCATCTTCCATGACCACATTTTTCATTTTACTATCCTGACTATAAAATATCTGGTGCAAACCTCAGCAAGGAAATGAGGCCGGTAAGGTTGAGAGTTAAGCACTCAAACACTGGACTTCATCAAGCAGACAAAGAGATTAAATGCACGTTGACGTATGGAACTGAACATACCCATAGGCCATTGAGTAAGTTCCCCAAATCTGGAAGGATGCACAAGCAAGCCTTCTTTTCATCATCCCTGTCCATTAGCACCCAGCCAATACACTTTTAGAGTCTATAGAGACAAGGTATTATAAAGATCACGCAGCCCTGGGAAGTACAAAAGTGATTTAAAATGTTCTAATCTCATTAATCTGTTTCTTCTCCCTAAAGATATTAAAAGCCCAGGCCAGATCCTTAGCTGGCAAGTGCAGTAGAAAAGCACTTAAATAAGACCTTAAATTTAAGCTCATGCTTAAATTCTATTTACCACAAAGTTCATTTCAAGATAAATTCATGCTAAAACAATATTTCTAAGCAAAAAAACCCCTCACTTGAGCCAGAGCCTTTGCAATATAAACAGAGCTAATCTGTACTAGATGAGGCTTTTCTGCTTCAGGACTTTCTTCCCACTCTTCCGAGCCTCTTTCATCTAGCAAAGGGAACAGAAATTGTGCCTTTGGTGACTAGTCTCGGCAAACCAACCCTGCTTATTTTGCAAATTCAACTAAAACTGCTGGAAGAATCACAACGAACCAGTTTGTCACCAAGCTGTAATGCAAACAAACAACAAAATTGCTCTAATAATTAACTGAAATCTGGTGCACTTGTTGAACAGCACAGAAAGTCAGACCCATTTCCTTGACCCCCCTTTTTTTCTGTGCAGTTACTCGGGGATTGCCCCTTCTGCACTGCTTTAGGGTGTTGTGAGGATTAATACATTCAGGTTTGCTTACCTATCTGAAAATCACACAGTGTAAACCTGGATGGTGTTGTCACCTACAAACATTCTAACTCTGTTTTCACTGTTACCCAAGTTATTAGCACAGGCTCCTACGTCTGACAGCCAGTATTTAAGTATCTACCACGATGGGAAGACCCCTGCCTGCCAGCTGTCATTCTGCAATGTAACGGCCACGTTCCCACACACCTTGGTTCTTTTTCCCAACTCCACTGCTAATGATTATTTCTGTAGTCTGGGGGAAGCCCATAACCTCTGTATATGAACTAGGTCACTAGTTAGACGCTAATTTTGTGGGAGCCAGACAAGCTTTTACTGTGCACTTGGCCACTTCTAACTTAGTCACAGCATGATCCTACTTCACGTCCCGAAGCCTCATTCACGTGATGAAACCAGTAGAAATGTTTGCAGCGGTAGGTAACACCCAGCCGCAGATGGAACTGGAGGTACTGTGTGCATGCCAAACATTGCATTATTATTATTATTGCTATTGACAGTATAAATGGCAGCGCCATAATGGGACAACAGCATCAGGTCTCAGGGAGGCAGAGGGTAAGGAGACATTAATATGTGCAGTCAACTTGCATCTTGCACTATGAAAGTGTGCTGGTATGAGTGGTTCTGACACCTAGAACATAAACCAGATGGCCCCTTTCTTACGCCATATCATGCAAAAAGAGATTTGAATTAATTCATGTAGAAATCATGACAATTCTGTTACTGTTGGAACTCAGTATAGCGGACAGGGTGGCAGTAGATTATGCTGAATTTTTAACTTATAAAATACTAGTGACAGATGTCACTGCCTGTATTCCTTTGTTGCTTCCCATTCTTGCTTCATCCTCTAGTGCCCTTGTGTCCCTTCTCCAGAGCAGTAACTCTGGACCGCATTGCTTAAAAACTTATTTAAATAAAATTTTGCGCAAGAACTTTCTCTAAATCGGTGTGTAAAGAGAAATCCATCAAACCCAGAAGCGTGTGCCTGAACATAAAGGTGCCGCGGTAAAGGAGATTTCATTTCTCGGTGAACTCCACCTACAGCCCTTTTTGAAATTCCATCCCAAGCTCACAAACTCTGACCAGCGGCGGGATCGGCGATGCCCACCGCGGAGAGTCCGCACCGCGAGGGGCTGCGGTGGAATGACCCCCGCGCTCGGCCAGGGCTGCTCTGCCCCCCCCGAGCCCACAGTCGTACCTCTGCCCGGAGACGTTCCCCGCTCTGGGGGGCTCCGGGGCTTCGTGCCAGGACGGCTCTGGGCGCACCAGCCCCGGGCCGCCATGAGCTCCCTGATCTCTGCCCCTCGCACCTCCCTCCCGTTTTTCAGCGCCTTCTCCACACAGCGTGGCTCCTGCCGACACACCCCTGTCAGCTCCTCCATTGTGCGGCCAGCAGCGGCTTTCAGCACATGAGCCTCAGCCAATATGGCTTAAACACATCGATGGGGCGGGGGGGCAGCGGGAGGGAAGCCTCCACCCCCCGCGTGTCTGTTTGGCCTCTAGGCATTATGAACTGTATCAGTCAAATTCTCTGTGCCACCCCTTGTTTATGAAGAAAGCTACAATTACTCATATTTGACAACTCAGTCTCACAAAGCCTTGTGAAGTTCAAAGCACTACCCACCTGGTATTTCTTTTTTACAAGCATGCAACAACAAAGTATAACTTTGGGAATCTTTCAACCTTTCTTTCCCACATGCTGAAGTATTCTTGTTCGCCCCTCCCTCTCTGGCTTTCATTTCACTGGGTATCACACTGGGAAGACTGAGATAATTCAGATAAGTGGGGGACCAAACAGGAAAGATCTGTTTAGGATTGGTGCCTGACTGAGTTTTAAAAGAAGCCTGCCACATTGAATAAATTAGACCCCTGGGAGATTTTAAGTGGCCCACAGGACCCAGGTTCAGGGGTGTTAACCAAGGGCTGAAATGACTTTGAGCAATGAACTCCCCACCAAAGATCACTCTGGCTTCAGCAGAGCCCCTCCGAGCGCAGCCCAGACAGCAAAGGCTGGCGCAGAGCTTTCTGAGAGCTCCTTTCATAGCGCTGCATGATTATAGAGATGTGTGTCGGAAGATGCCACGATTATAATGGAGAATGTTTATTTTGTCTGTAACCCAGCTGGCTGGTTTGCTGTATTTCAAATCTCTTCAAGTAAATAAATGAGGGAACTCTACTTTCCCCTCTACACTGCGGTGTGTATACATGAGTGTTATTTCCTGTATCAGATTCCTGTACAAAAACTGCTGTCAGGCTATTAATAATCTGGAAAAACACCTTGAAACTTGACTCAATGAGGGCACATTGCAAATGGGCTCTAATGGCTTTTATTTCTCATCTCTGTCACCTCAGATCTAATCTGCCATTTTCTCATTTTTTATCCTCTCTGGTCCCCTCAAAAATCATTCAGCAGCTCTTCCCTCAGTGCCAGGCAGAGCAGAGGGGGCCATGTGATGGGGTCAGCAGGCATTTATTAACAGAGAAAGGTCAGGTGTATCATGGACTGCGAGGCCGAGTCTTGGGCACCCTCCCAGAACAGAGCCAAGGTGAGTGTGCGGCAGCTTCCCGCCGCTC
>NW_020799128.1:3933867-3963880 GCF_003259725.1 Athene cunicularia | reverse complement strand
CCCCCCCCTTTTTTTTTTTTTTTTTTTTTTTTCCATTGGGGAACTTTCTCCTCCGCCTTCCCCTCCATTTCCACCCCCCACCCCCCCGAACCTGAATGAACACTTCTTTCAGTAATGGGTTTTTTCCACCTGGTTGACTTGATGAAAGGTTTATGAGTTGACATTATGTGTGAGAAGAACAAAGCAAGCGCGGGGATGTGTGCGTGCGCGGGGGCGGGGAGCGGGCTCGACAGAGCTGCTGAAAACTTTATTACAAACTAAGAGACATTGGGAGCAATAAATCAGTTGGATGCTCTCTACAAACCAGCAGAAAACCACCACAGAACAGAATGAGAGTACACGAGGCCATGCTGGGCACCATCAGGCTCCAGTGAGTGGCACCGGGCTGCTGGAAGGAGGGAGGAGGAAGAGGGGAGGGAGGAAGAGCAGAGGGGAAAGGCTGCTGGGCACCTGTCTCTCACATGCCAGAGCCCTCCAGAGCCCTCACAGAGCCCTCCCCTCTCGCCATCACAGTCATAGACGCAACTGCCCCAAAGGAGGTTTCCAGGCGTGAGCTGATGCTGACGCCAGCTCCAGGTGCAGAGCAGTGGCGTTGGGAAACAAGGTCCCTTCGGACAGACACCCTGTATCCACTCGCCCACACTCTGGAGGTCTGTGCCCCTTCTACCCAGGCACGTCACTGCTCCAATTCTGCCTCTCCCAAGGTGAAAGTCGGCAGCTACTATTTACCAACCTACAGATGAACAACAGCTTGCTGTGAGTGTTTAAAAAAATACCTTACCTAAAACAAACAAATAAAAGAATTTCAGCTGTTGTTTGTTAGGAAACCAGAGTTAACAGGCTTACAGTTATGAAAAGCACCTTTAGAAACACAAGTTTTTTACTTTGCATTACAGAGAAGGGTGGGAAGGACCTGAGCTGCTACCAGCTGAGCCTGCAAAACAACCAGGAGGCGCATTGTCACATCAGCTTAAAGGCAAGGCTCGGTAGCTAAGACACGGCACGGCACGACACCAACACGGCAGGCTGCTTCTCCACCAGCCTGCCCTCCCTCAGCCCCCCCCGGCTGCTCCCCCCCAGCCTGCCCTCCCTCGGCGCCCCCACGGCTCCGTGCAGGCTGGAGGTTGCAGTGAGGGACGTGACCGAACGGTTCCTACACCGTCAGGGGCTGCTCACCGAGAACCACGCAGCGTTCTCCTCATTTCACGTTCTATTGGAAGTACCTTAGTTCATCCAGTTTTTTTTAAAGCATGAGCCTTAGTTCTGCTCTAATTTAGACCTGTGTTAATTAGCACTGTCTCTACCGAGGTGAAGAGAGTTTCTGAGGAGGAAAGGTAACAGCTTTCCCCGACTACGCTGAGTAAATCGCGCCGAGTATGACCGTGATGTGAAAAGCAGAGCGGGTCTCACGGCACGAGAGCCTCTGAACCACACAACTACTGTAGGTCACCCAACCCAAGTGCACGCTTCCATCGCTATTTCTCCTTAGCAATCCCATGCTGTACACAAAGGCAAACATGTTTCTATTTTAAACTCTAATCCAAGGCTACTGCATGCCTTTTGGAGTGCGGATGTCCTGGAAATGTCACGGCAGAGCAGTGTGCTCAAGAGATTAGAGCTGTTCCATTTTGCAAATGACAGCGTACAGTCACAGATGTTACTCTAGCCATGGGGTCAGACACAGTTGCTCAGGCTTAACTTGTTGAATTGCATTAATAAAAAGGAGAAGGGGCAAATGCTGACAGATCCTGAGCAGCTGTAACTTTGCTCAGGTTAGTATTTCTAAGCCCTTTATCCCAGATAAATAAATTTCCTTTCCCCCGTAACAACCAGTAGCCATTACAAGTTCTAGAGAGACGACTTTATACTCAGGCAAAAAGTATGCTTAGTATTTCCAGTCTCATCATGTATGGACCAGCTGAAGAGTCTACAGGGCTCACAGCCTTTCTGCAGAGAACTCTGCAATGAAAGTGATGGTCGTGAGGCTCCAAGAAGAATCCAGCAACTAAAGCAGCGCAAGTGCAACAGCCCTGACATTTGCTGAGCCACCTAAAAGCTTCAGAGCAGAGTTGGGTTAAGGGAACTGGTCAAGACCAAAGACATGGCAATGCAGAACTGGTGGGGGATACGTGAGAACTCGAACATACACGGCGAGCTGGGAACACTGTCACTCGTAGAGTTCAGGTTAATGTGCCGGGGCAGCCCTGGGTCTTCAGAGCAAGAACTGCAGGAGCTGAGCAGTTCTGGCCAGGCTGCAGAGCTCCCCCTCAAACGGCGGCACCGTGCAGGTTGTGACCGAAGGTCACGGGCAAAGAGTAACCTGAGCACAACCTGCTGGAATCCCAGGGGGCTGGTTCTCCCACCAGCAGTCATTTACACTTGGGCACTTCACACAGTGAGCAGCAAACACCAATTGCAAACTAGAAGGAAATCAGGCTGTGTTAACAGTATTTCCAGAAGAGACTATACTACAGGATGCTTCTATTTTTACGTACCTAATTTGAGAGCTTCTGATTTGTAGATAGTGAGAAGTGAGTAGCTTTTACATTTTTAGAAAACCAGGTGCTTTTAAGATGTACCTTTAACATCAAAATCCATTTTAAATCACCACTGAGAATCTTGGCTGGTGTATAATAATGCTTCCAGGCACTTGCTCTGCAAAGCAGCCTGAGCTCTGTCCTAGATCAGCATGCAGTGACACGCATCATTCACACTAATGGACTACTTCTAGCTGTGCTGGGGGAGAGAGAAAGGAAAGGGCTGGGGAAAAAGTGTCAAGATGTACCGGGAAAAAAAAAAAAGCCAAAATAAAAATCAGGTGCAATTGCAGCTCCAGCCTGCATGCTTGGTGTTAATCATTTGCTCTTTTTCTGTGACTCGTATCTGCTCTACACTTTTGCACTGTGAGAGATTCTGGTGCTTCTGTAAAGAGCCAAGTATAGATGAGCTTGAATCTATAGCTAGCACCATATTAGTGGGGTTTCTGCCCACCTGCTGCCCAGGGCAAGGAGAATCTATCACTTCTTTAGGGTCTGTAGCTGCCCGAGGAAAGCTGGATGGAAGAAGAGCCATAAATTATCTAGTTACTTAAATTTTTCCAAGCAAAACACTGAATCAAGCCCATGAGTCAAAGGCTGCTCTATCAGACCGACCTGGGTCAGATGGGCCGAAGTTGGCAGGACAACCTGGGTGGGAGATGAGAGGTGTTTGTTCCCTACTGCCCACTGCTGTTTAAGAAGCAGTAGGCAGGCAGGCTCTCTGTCCTCTTGTTCCAGCTACAGCTGAGGAGACAACACAATAGCAAAGCTACTTTATGGTACCTCTAATGGAGCAGGGAAGGAGTTTCATGGGAGCGACCAGAAGCACTTGCAGGATTTGAGTATATAAAGAGCAATATACGCTCTATTTTCTCTCTACAAGTTTCTCACACAACTATCCACACAGCACTGACATCTCTCTCCTTCAAGGTATTAATGAATTAAGAGACATTTTTTGAGCAAATATTTGGGGGAATGTTTTTTAACCATGTGGCATTATTAGCATTGAATTTTCACTGTCATTTTGTAGTCTGGCCATTCAGTTCTGTGAAATCCTTCTGGAACAGAAGAACATCACTGTGACACCCGTTCCTCTGTCTCTTTTTTAAATGAGCAATACTCTAGTCCAGAGCCATCCCCTCCTTGCCCATCACTCTGTTCTGACCAGTAGGCCTACTCTGGCTCAAGGGTCGATTTTTTTGCAGTAATTCCTTCCCTCTCCACATCAGAGGTTTGCTAGACACCAGGCCTTGCCTGTCTGTAGGCTGTCGGGGTGACGATCCTGAAGAGGGACGTGATCGCTCTACCCAGACCACTCTGACAAAAAAATGGGTCCTGTTCTAAAGTGTGAAGGAGTTGAAGTCAAGACTAGCACCATGTCTGTCACGTCCTGAAGAGCAGGACTTACACC
Source organism: Athene cunicularia (assembly GCF_003259725.1). Taxonomy (NCBI): domain Eukaryota; kingdom Metazoa; phylum Chordata; class Aves; order Strigiformes; family Strigidae; genus Athene; species Athene cunicularia. Next base: position 3,959,932 of record NW_020799128.1, on the reverse strand, counting down.
CTGACAAGCTCTCGATTACAAGCGCTGATTTTTCAGTCTCAGACCTGCTTTTCCTTTTCCTTGGTAGCAAATCTGATCCGTGCACTTGCTGACTAATGTTAACAAATCAGGCCAATTGCTGCTTACTGGAATCACCTTTCAATGGGGAGTTGACAGCCAGAACAATGCATCTGTTTGCAGCCTGTGGAGGCTGCGGGGAGCATCTGTCATCAGAGGAGCTACTTGTCAAAAGAGGTTTCAGGCTCTGGCTGATTCTCAGAACAGGGAAAAGAGACATGTACAGACCTATAGCTGGACTGTTGTTTTGTATTGGTGGCGCTTTCATCCTCCCCTTTCTTTGCTTCCCCGGCTGACTTTGTTCTATCAGATGTGGCTTTTAATTACGAGAGTTCTATGTGCCATTAGTGGTTTAACTGAAGGGAAATTGAGCCATATAAATAGCACCATTTTGCCATTCTCTGTATATATTAAGCTGGATTTCCCTTTTGATATTTATTGAGGGAGATGTGGACCTGTTTGAAGATTCAGTTCAACTAGTTAAGATTTTACTGGAGGAAGGAATTTAGCCACTGAAATTGCCACAGGCAGCATCACAACTAGTTGGGTAGGAAAGAAGCAAGCAGCAACCACTACTTAGGCAAGACAGATGACATCAAAGAGACATTCCACCAGGGGTTTTTTAGCAGTCAGTAAATTATGCGTGTACAAAGTAATAAAGGAAGTGTAATAATGCCTTATTGTTATATGGGCACCTTTCATCCTGAAGGATAGTAGTTTACAAGCTGGAGATCTCAACACCGGAGTTAGTATTATGTTTTCTCTTGCAAGGCTGAAGTATCACTTACCATTTTGGTCTTAAGCTGATTAAGAAAGTACAGTTTGGAGAATGTTATCAATGTAAAACATTGCTGAAAAATTGCATTAAAAATTAACATTTGAAAAAGACACTTTTTATATGTTTTTAAAAGGAAAGCATTTTCTTCATGTAGAGAAAATTATATTTTCATTTGAAAATAAGAACTAGTTAGAGTAAAAAGTGAGGGACAGGTTTTAATTAAATCTTGAGAAACACAAACTCTTTACACTGTAGGGAGCAGTCTATGGTCAGCAGTATGAGCTAGTCAGATGCAGTAATACTGGGCCCCTATGAGAGCTCAGACAAGTTGTATTTATAAGCAGCAGCTTTGGGGATAGAAAGGGGGAGGCCATTGGCATAAGACACTGCACAAAATGCAGAGACAAGGGAAATACTGGTTAACCCTCTAAGAGAAAACTCCTCAGACCGATTCAACGTGGAGTCAGCTCTCTGCAGACACACAGTTCCAGGTCTTACAGGCTTATTCAAATGGAAACCTGCAGAGCAAAGTGCCTGATCCCTAACTCACCTCACTGGAAAACACAAGTGCTGAGCTAGTGCTCCTGAGACTGGAAGAGCAATTGTAGGGAACCCGAGTTACTCCACACCAGCCTTTGGATCAAGGTAAGATGCTATAGAACCTGCTGGCTCCCAGAGCAACTCGCAGTATACGTGGAACTCTAAGAAGTGCTGAGTAAGGGATTACAAATGCTTCTCAGCAACACTTCTTACGAGTTACATAGCACTTGTAAAGGTGTGAAAGCAAGACCTGGTGGGAGACGGTTGTCCTCAGCCTTGTCTCCTTGTCAAGGCATTGTTTTCTTCCACTGTGATACATAATTTGGAAATACTTGTGCATCCACAAGGTTTACCAAATTAAGCAGGATTTGCACATGCTCAATTGCACCTGAGGCGATGTGGATCCACTAAGAGGTAATTGACCCTAATGCGGAAGGGGATTTTCAGGCTGTCTCATCTATCTCCTGGAAAAGACCTCCTGGCAGGGATATTGCTTCATTAGAAAGCAACCAAGTGTTTTAAGTTAATTTCTGTCTTCTGTTAGGCAGAGGCTTATAAGTGCACCTAGAACTGACAGCATACAAACTACATTTATGGCTAAATTATAAATTGTGAGACCATGAAAAAAAAAGGGAAGGGACTGGCTCCTTTTGTTTTGGTTAAGGCTGTGCAACCACCGCTAGAAAATTCTTTATCTGTAGGCAGTGTTGCTTGTTTGCGTGGTAGCGCATCCTCCCAGACAACGCTGCATGCGAGAGGCTGTTCAGAAAAGGAGCAGAAAAAAAATGGGCGAAATTAGTCTCTACTGGTGGTTGTCCATTTTCATTGGTAATTACCTTGGCTACCTCTACCATGTGTTATGCAACATAGATCCAGACTTGATTATTTCTGCCCAGTAATACTCACAAGCGGAGTTAGGTTGCAACATGAGATGAGGAAGTAAAAACTGAAGTTTAATAGAAAGCAACAGACACAGACAAGCAGACATCACCATCTAATGATGTTTGAAGAGCTTCTCTCTTTCAGCTGAATGTCTGTTTGGCCTCTAGGCATTATGAACTGTATCAGTCAAATTCTCTGTGCCACCCCTTGTTTATGAAGAAAGCTACAATTACTCATATTTGACAACTCAGTCTCACAAAGCCTTGTGAAGTTCAAAGCACTACCCACCTGGTATTTCTTTTTTACAAGCATGCAACAACAAAGTATAACTTTGGGAATCTTTCAACCTTTCTTTCCCACATGCTGAAGTATTCTTGTTCGCCCCTCCCTCTCTGGCTTTCATTTCACTGGGTATCACACTGGGAAGACTGAGATAATTCAGATAAGTGGGGGACCAAACAGGAAAGATCTGTTTAGGATTGGTGCCTGACTGAGTTTTAAAAGAAGCCTGCCACATTGAATAAATTAGACCCCTGGGAGATTTTAAGTGCCCCACAGGACCCAGGTTCAGGGGTGTTAACCAAGGGCTGAAATGACTTTGAGCAATGAACTCCCCACCAAAGATCACTCTGGCTTCAGCAGAGCCCCTCCGAGCGCAGCCCAGACAGCAAAGGCTGGCGCAGAGCTTTCTGAGAGCTCCTTTCATAGCGCTGCATGATTATAGAGATGTGTGTCGGAAGATGCCACGATTATAATGGAGAATGTTTATTTTGTCTGTAACCCAGCTGGCTGGTTTGCTGTATTTCAAATCTCTTCAAGTAAATAAATGAGGGAACTCTACTTTCCCCTCTACACTGCGGTGTGTATACATGAGTGTTATTTCCTGTATCAGATTCCTGTACAAAAACTGCTGTCAGGCTATTAATAATCTGGAAAAACACCTTGAAACTTGACTCAATGAGGGCACATTGCAAATGGGCTCTAATGGCTTTTATTTCTCATCTCTGTCACCTCAGATCTAATCTGCCATTTTCTCATTTTTTATCCTCTCTGGTCCCCTCAAAAATCATTCAGCAGCTCTTCCCTCAGTGCCAGGCAGAGCAGAGGGGGCCATGTGATGGGGTCAGCAGGCATTTATTAACAGAGAAAGGTCAGGTGTATCATGGACTGCGAGGCCGAGTCTTGGGCACCCTCCCAGAACAGAGCCAAGGTGAGTGTGCGGCAGCTTCCCGCCGCTCCGAGGCCTGGGATCAAAGCGTAGAAAGCAAAGAAAGATGTAGTCCTGGAGGGAAAACATTCCCACCACCACAAAGAAACCTTACACAATTCCACACCCTAAACCCAGCCCTCCCCCCATTACTTTTCATTTTATGGGCCAGTACAGAAGTTTCCTGGATCTTAAGACTTGCTTTTAGCCACAGGGAAAGAATTAGCCAAGACCGTCCCCAAAAGCCAGTAGCAAATCCCTAGATAGTGACACGCTTGCTTTGTGGATTGTTTCTTTTTTTTAAAAATAATAAAAAAAAAATTAAAAAAGCAGCCTGGAACTGAAACTAGAACTTTTTTTCCTCCCCCCCCTCTGTTTTGGGACCATTTATTCATCTTCCGTGGAAGCAAACTAGGCACCATCACTATTTTACAGCATGTGTCCCTCTGTTTAAACACACACTCCTTATGTTGGGTTTGGTGTGGTCTATTTGCCTGAAGAAAAAAATGCAAATTAAAGGCTACTTAGTTCCTTCTCCTCTGAAAGAACTGAGAGAGAGAATGTGAGAGGACACTGAAAAGCATTATGCAGGACTTGTGACCTTTAAGAACTTATGGTCAGACTTTTAAAAGTTGTTCAGATGCTCTAAAGTTCTTAATTAGATATCACTACATTTTTAATTAAATGGTATTCCTAGGTATCTAATTACATTTAAAATAAATGGACCTCAGGTAAATAGGGGGAAAAGGCATGAGGCAGTTTCTAACAAAAGTTCTACAGGACATGATTCTCAGAAAGAGGCCACAAGTCCTTTTTTTTCCACCTCAACCATCTTGACATTACAATCTGTTTAGGAGTTCCTTCTTTTCTGTTGTATTTGGTTATACAAACATTAATTTAAGGAATATTTCTCAATCCTCCTGTGGGAATCCAACCCAATTTTCAGAGACAATGCATGTGCAAAAATGACTAACATTTCTCTTAGAAGAAGGGAGGAGATTTAAGGCTTTTGACTCAAGGTTGATTTTCTTTCCCCTCCTTTTTCTTCTCCCTCCTTCTTCTAAGTATCTCTTTATTCATCACTTTAATTACCTAATCGTAAATTTCTTTAGGGGGTTACTTAGAAGGAAAATTAGCATCAAAGCTTGGCAGTAAATTCAGGGGCTTTTGGAGCAAGTCCAAGCTGTTTCACCTGTGATTAATTAGATGATTTTTTTTCTTTAAGTGCCAGAGGGCTGTTGAGGTCTTTAAGCAGTTACATGACTGCTGGCAGCTCAGGAATTATGATTGATGCATTAGTCTGGCATTTAGGACTTCTGCTTCTTTTTGGTAGTTGCCTGGATAAGCAAGTACATAAGACTGGTGGAAACAAAAGGCTCATTGCTGGCAAGCGCCAGCCCCTGCTCTGACAGAAGAGTGAAGGACCGGGGAACATGTGCTTCCCCACTGCTGCAGAGTACTCAACACAGGACTAAGGTGAGGAAAGGAGAGAGAAAAAAGCCTACTGCTTAGATTGTATTTGACACAGGCACAATATCAAGTCATAGCAGTACTTCTTTTCTTTAAAGCTTTCTTTAAGGTATGGGTTTATTCAAGAATGAGAGGGAAAGAACTAAACCTTTAACCTCAACCCTGGTAACCTGGGAATAAAAAAAGAAAAAAAGACGTACTTAAAAATGCATTTCTCTTTCACAAAGAACTAATATTCCTTTCCCCTTGCCCCAAAGGGAAAGGAATGAGTATCAGTGGGGTTGCATTTTTTTCTTATGCAGAAAACCTTACAAGAAGCCAAATTCTAAGTCACAGTGATGACTGATCTGGCTCCTCCTTCTGGCTGGAAAGAAAAATCCTGTTGTGTCACCAAAAAAAAAAAAAAAAAAAAAAAAAGGTCAACCCTGAAAACCCCATGTTCTCCATTAAAGTCTTAGCAGAAGTTAGAAGCATCAGCCAACTCTAATTGTTATCTCCATGCAACTCCCAGCCATGAGCAGGACAGGGGAGCTTGGAAAAGCATCTCAGCTTGTGGGGAGACAGAGCCCAGTGGGCTGTGTCTATACTTTACTGCTCTAGCTACATCTGTTTTCTGGGAAATGGAGAAACTTCAGTCACTGATGCTTATTAGTTGGCACATGTGTACGACAGAAAAAGTGTCAGAAGCATTAATGATGCACTTCCAGATTGCTTAATACAGTTAGCTCACCTAATTCACTCTGCGTGGCCTCCTGCTGCAAGTAGAGAAGCAATCAGCAGTTAAATAGCTCCAGTCCCTTTATAACTGGCCACTAGAGACACGGTGGGGAATAAGACGATGGCTTTATGGTACATTGGTGGCAGGTCAAGAGAGTAAGCTGAGGTAGATGGATGAGAAAGCAGCAAAGAGCCCTTCCGTCAGGAGGAAGAGGCTAGAGAACCCACTGCCAATTAATGACTAAGAGAGACCTCCTTCTGTTCTGGCATTAATTTAAACCATTAGGTGTTGGGAGTTTATCTCAGCAGAGTAAAATCATCTTTCAGACAAGATACGTACTTTGCAGGAAACTGTGTGTATGCTCTGAAAAGCTACTCCTGCTGTCATGCATCCTTCCTCCCAAGTGTTCTCAGGACAACAGGATGTCCCTTCCCATCAGGAGACAGCTCCTCATCCTGCTGTGAAGTACTTAATCTCCATGGGAAGTTCCCAGGCCTCTCACCATCCCTGCTCAGAGAATAATGACATTTGGTGTTTGCAGCCACCTCTTGTTTTTGTCAATGCCCAGCCTGCCTCATCTAACATTTATAGAGTCTGGATTCTCCTCAGATCTCATTGACTATGTGTCAGTCACCACCTGCAGCATGCTGCACTGCAAAACCCAGCCCAGCTCACAGCAGTGACACCCTTCACTACTCATTCTGCTGGATTGTATCTGACTCCAGGAAGGAGGAGGAGGAGGGAGAAAACCACCCTGGGGAGGATGTATATATTCATCTCCTTATGGGCAAGTGCTCTTTGTTGAGGCCTGTGTTTGTCCGGGTGCGTAAGCCCTGAGCAGCGTTCGGGTCCAGGTGGATGCCTGTGTTAGGGTAAGTGCGTTAGCATCTTTGAGTCTCTGCAGAGTCTACATATCCTGCACACATCTCTGGAGAGATTTCTGGCTCCATTCATCACGTAACAGCCTGAAACGACAGTGCGGCCCAGCTGACGAGATAGACAAGACACATAATTTCCAGACAGCTGACCTACTGGGTAATCTCAAGCAACTTACGTTCCCGTTTGAAAGCATGATGATACTTGTCTGCTTCTGTAAAGAGGCTGACCATCTTATAACAAATGGAAAAATAATTCACCAGGAGTGCTCCATGAAGAGTGTTTGAGCCACCGCTGGAAGAGACTGTTAAGTCCCCAGACAGGCTGGCAGGGGAGCGACCACGTTAGCAGGAGCTGAGATCGGAGAGCAGAAATGCAAAGTGGCCTAGAGGGAAAGCTGCTAGCCGAGAAGCCAGGAGATCGGGGCTCTGGTTTTATCTTTTCCACCAATCTGATATATGCTTTTGAGCAAACTACAACTCCTCTGCTTCCCTTATAACTCCTTTTTGTATGTACCACCTAAGCTCACCATTCGGACTGTATCCAACACAAGTTTCAGGACTCAACTGGAGACTCTGGTAACACAACTGAAAAGTAAAACCTACTAGTATTAATCACCACTCACACACTAAAGGTGACCTTTACAGCTTAGAACGGGCACGGATCAGCAAACTGCAGTGCAGAGGTCCCGTAGCAGCTTTGTGTACCACACCGTGGTTTTCACTGCAGGAGCCGAATTTACAGAAACCTCTGACCCAAACGACGCACGAGAAGATACCGTTGCTGAAGATTCAAAGGTGGTCGCTTCAGAAAGCATGTTTGCGTGCACCCACACACAGATTCTCTCCTACACCTTTGCTTTTCACAGTTTGTGACAACAGAGATTATTCCTTGCTGGAAGAATGTGGCATTGTTGACATTTTGAAAAAAGCAAAACAGGCCTTTGCTTTGCCGGAACAGCACAGGCTTTCTTGATCAGCTGTCTGAGGTGCCTCAGCTGTACAAAGCATTTATACCTGCCTAACATCAAAAAGTAAGGTAAGACAAGTCACTTTGATGCTCCAGAGCACATGCCTAACATGATTACTGCAGAATCTTCCTGGTGATAATAGAATTATGCAAAGGAGGCCTTGACCCATTAATGCTTTTACCTTTCTTAGGATTTCTCTCCCTCTTCCTTCTTCCCCGAGAAGCAGAACTGCTTGCTCAGATATGGCAACTGAACAAAAAGGTGGAATGAGCAAAATGAAAGAGGTCCCCTCACCCCGTCATCTCCCCCCAGTCCACCTTACCCCAGGAAGTTACACCCTCCGGCAGTCACAGGTTGAGCGACTGGAAACCCAGGGTCCCGGCACGGCCGCGGGCGGGAGATGGGCCCGTCCCCACCGCAGAGCGCGCCACCGCCCGCGGGGAAAGCGCCGCACAGACTGTCCCCCCAGCCTGCACCTGAGGCGCCACGGGGAGAAGGAATGGTTAAAAAAAAAATAAAAATGCACTTGCTGCAAACCTCTTTCTAACGGAAAGAAGAAAGAGACGCCGAGGTTGTAACAGTCCTACGCCAGGTACACGGCTCTGGAGTAACACAGTAGTACACCCAGTGTCTGGTGCTTTAAAGCTGGAACTAACATGCCCTGCATCTCAGTCACGGAGGAGTGCTTTCAACGTTTGCCTCCATTTTCCAGGAAAAGCAGATGATTTCAGATAAGAAGAGTTTGCTGGCAAGACAGTCCGAGTTTCTCACGCACTCAGGGAAGTTACGAGTAAACAGGTTTTAGTATTTCTTGCAGTTTTCTTGATAAAAATGCCTTAACATTGCACAAGACTTGCTTAATATCAGAACACAGAGGTCCAAGCATGTGTAGTTATTTAAAAGCAATGGAACAGTAAGAAAGAAAAAGGGATGTTACCTCCCCTGTGTCCTGTTTAGACTGAGTTACAGCTGAAAATAAAGAAAGGTCCAGACGATGACAATATAGAGAGCTTGCAGAATCTTAGTATGAGGTATCCTTTGTAGTCAAGGGACTGCAAAGCCTGCCCAGGCTCTTCCTTCCACCTTGTCTGTTTAAAATAAGGCGTGCTAGGGAATGGACGGAAACACTGTTATTGAAGCCTTGTTCTGCCAGAGAGTAAACAGAATCCAGTGCACAAATTCTTATCTAAGTCTGTATATACAGCGGGTGATTTTAGGCCAAAAAACTCCTACTAAAAGATCAGCTGACTGTCTTGGCTCAGGTTCAGGTCTGCAAAGGGCTGGCAAAGGGGAAGCATGCTTCCTATGGATTTTGTTTGCTCTAAGAATGGTTTGCTGATTCCTACTTGCAATCTGTCCTAAACTGAAAATGTACCATTAATTTGTTCCAGGAAAGATGAGTCCAACACATTGAGGCTCAGACCTGAATCCAAACTTCCCCAAGCACAGCTATGTTTCTATTTGGAGTTTTGGTCCAAGCTTTTCTCTTGGTTTTTACTCCCACTGTTTGAGTGGAGTTCCTAAATGTCCCGTCCTAGGGTTAGCACCTATTTATGTTAGGCCAAACAAATCACAAGAGACAGTCCTTTTCACAAAGCTCTCATTATCTAAATTAGTAAGTATTATTATGTTCCCTGTATGCAGCAAGCAGCATTAGGACACAGTTAAATAACTCACCCAAGGTTACACAGTCAGCTTGTTGCAGAGCTGGGCACTAAAGCACTTGCTTGGCTCTTAGGCTCAGTGCTTTACCTCATTCCTCAAGAGGAAAAGTGCAAGCCCAGATCTGACCGTTCCCATGGGGAGGAATGCTTCTGGAGTATCTGTTTGAAACAAAGACTTACCTTCCCCTTTTTTCTGTCTAAAATAGAAAAAAGACCAAGACCTTATTCTTGAGCTTCAAGGATCCGTTAATTGGCTCCCTAGTAAAATTACAGAGACTCAGCTGCCTGATAATGATTGTAAATGACAGAGACTATCAGGTTTACCTTGTGATGTCCCTGGGGAGCTTGCAGTTAGTTTAGTCTGAACTCCGCGTCAGCTGTTTGGGTTCCTTTCTTCTCGGCATGTGGTATCTGGACTCAAGCTGCAGTCTTTCAAACCTAATTAGTGTTAGGGGAAAGAGAGAGAGAGAGAGAGAGAAAAGCCCAAACAACAACACTCTCCTTCCCTCAGCTGACTTTAGAACTTACAGGCAGGACCTGATCTCTGGAACAAGTCCATGGGCAATTTTTGCTTGTTTTTTTGTTTCTTTTCATTTGTATCAGTGCAGCATCTTCAGTTCTGGCTGCAAGAAAACTGAATCTTAGTGTGCTGGAGTCTTGGAACTTTCAGCAGAGAATCTCTAAATTCAATAGAGTCCTCATGCCTCATAGCTGGGTCTGTTCTGTGCAATGCTTCGCAGAAACTCAAGGGTTTGCACTCTTCCTCACAGAGAGAGCATTTTATGCTCTGGTGTGTTTGTTGATAAAGCTTAACAATACTGTTTTCAGTAATAACCTCATGTTAATATTTAGCCAAACTCAAACTGCCACTCCTAAGAAAAAAGAACACACAAATCCTTGTGGGGGTCTTACTAGCCTGTACAATTTTTATTTGCAGGGCATTTCACAATCTCTCCTAACTCTGGCATGAAGGTGTCTGTGCTACCTGTGTTCTTGCTTGGTAACTGCCTTATCCCACATCACAGGACATCAGTTGTTGCGACGTTGAATGGAACAAGACAGAACAGCAGATCTGTAGACAGCATCTTCAAATCACTGGCCGGCCGAGCAATCACGAACCTGAAAAGGCAGTAGCACGTGAGGTTCAGGCTGCTTTGTGAGGCCTTTGAACTAAGTGTCTGGGATAGCGAGAAAGCTGTAGGGTTTTTTTTTTTTTTTTGCAATGACTGACTGCATGTGCAGAATTCTTTGCAATGATGAGACTATATACAGAAGGTTTAATTTTACCTAGGAATGGGATACATATATTTAAATGAAGCTAATTAGTCTCTGGAACAGCTATTGAAAGATGTGATAAATTTTTTGATTGCTCAGAATCTTTAAATCAAGATTAAATGTCTCTCTAGGAGATCTTGAGATCATGCAATCACTGAAATCCTGAATTTGGACGAATCAGTGAGTAGAACAGGTTAGATGAAAAGGTTCTCTCTGCCTGCAAACTCTCTGAAATCCCTGCCCTCAGCAGCATTGCTAACTTCATGCTCCAAGAGCTCTCTAATGCAGAAGGCTCACTTGTAAAGATAAATCACAGCTTAAGTGAACATAAGGGAATCTCATACAAGAGCCAGTACGTACCATGTTCAGACCACACACCAGTTTGCCTCAAATGGCCTTAGCTACCAAGAAGAATGTCTAAATCCAAGACAAAAATAAGTAATTCGAGTTGCCTATAACAGAAGTCAAACTTCAAAGTCACAGCTAGTATCTTTTGATTTATGGTGCAATTTGAGATGAAGTATACTTGCCTGTTCCTGTACGGGTTGGGCTCTTCCATCAGGCGGCAGAGCCCAAAGCAGAGTATCCCAAACAAGTCTAAAGCTCTGCAGTAAATGTCTCCAAAGGAGTTATCCTGCTATAAAGGAAGCAAACCCACTCTTAGCTCAAAGGAACCAAAGAGGACAATTCAGACCACTACTTATTTAGCCAACTATCGTCACTATTCACTACTTCTAGTTTCATAATACTTGAAAGAAAGACAGGAAAGGAAACGACTGGTCCCCCATAAATAAAGCTGATGTCTTTACCTCTTCAAAACACAGCTCAAGCTACATAGTGAGGTTCAACTGAATGAAGCTCATCTTCAAGTAATGGCAGCGCAAACGTGCCCGCAGCAAGGCGGAGGGGGCCGTGAAGCCCCACGCAGGGATGTGACTCACCGAGACACCCCGTAACCTCCCGGGCAGCGGCAGGAGCGCCAGTTTGCACCGGAGTCGGGAGGCCCTGTGGATCCCGTCCTCAGGACTCCTGCTGCCCTCTTCCAGCCCCTGTTCCCCCAGTGCTGGGCTCGTCCCGCTGGTCACCAGAGTCTGCAGCAGAGCCAAGATGTGATGGTTGTAGTATGTCTGGAAAGCAAGAGACAGCGAAAAGTCAAGGAGAAAAGAGTTTGCCTTGGAAAAGAAAATCAAGTTTTGCAGTGAAAACCTAGAGAAAGTGATCAGACACTTTGAAGTTGTTTGTATACTTAAAGAAGTCTTTAATTATGTTTAAAGTTTTCTGACAATATTTACAGATCATCACCTGCTCAGCCCATTTCAGCTTCAAAGAGCAGTCAGAAGATCCCCGCCCTGCCCCTGCAATAGAATGAACTAAGCTGTGTCCGAGTGGGAGATTTTCTAAGGCATGAACAGCAAAAACGGAGCAGGGCCGGGGGTGCACACGTGTGTGTGTGTGTGTGTGTGTGAGAGAGGGCCGGGCAGCAGCCCTGGTGTGACCCGCGTAGGAGCAGACTGTGCAAGGTGAGGCTGAGGAGCACAACTGCCTGCCCAGCCCTACTGGATGCAGGTGCAGGAGGAAACTCTGTCCTTGCAGTTGCCATGTTGCTTTGAAAACCTCTCTGTGCCCTTATCTCAGTCTATTTTCTGGAAAAAAAAAAAAATTACCATGGTTCAAATTCAGATCTCAAGCAAAAAAAAGGCCTAGAGTCTCTATTTTTTTTTTTTTTTTTAAACTGAAAGTGTTTCCTCTGCCTTCAGTGCATCAAATAACTTAATTTCCACCCTTTCTCCAAAAGCTCCTTTCCTACATAGAGCCACTTTGTGGGATCTGTCACCTGTATTTGCCTGAGTAAAGAAACTAAACAAGCTGCAGAGCAGGAATGGTGTTACTAAATCCACGCTAAACTCAAATCCGCTTAAGAACATCTGACCATATTGTCGGGCAAAGGGGTATAATGCTGTTAGAGTAATTCTCAGTCTTTTAAAGTTAGGAGCTATAGTCCAGGGTTATCCAGGAGTGATACAGCTTCGGGGGAATCTGCACTTTACATATTTAACAGAAGCGTGCTGAGCTCTTTAACATATCATTGCTGTACTTTTTGACATCAAAAGGATTGCATTTCCATACTTGGATGAATTAATAGGATTTGCATGTCACCCTCATTCTGTACTTTCTTTGCTGAGTTACACCGCAGGAATTTGAAAGGTGGGGAAATTACAGAGGTGAGCATGTGTGCGTAGTCAGGAAATAACACACTGCGCTTGGAATGGGTCTTGAAGCTGACTTTAAAGGAGCAACATTTCCGTAATGTGCCCGTGAGATGTTACATTCTTCACCAGTTGTTGTTTGGTTACAGCCTCAGCCAAGCAGGTTTCCTGGGAACACCTCTGCACACAACAGCAAGGCTAGAAACCTTCTCCCCTCACCAGGCAGTGATGTCCCCCTGACTCACATTGCTACTAAGCTTTTAAAACTGTACAGCTGAGGAACCCACAGCTGGATCAGGAAGGGAATTCAGGGCTCATTAGAGTACCTGAGCCATAATGATCGTGCTCATTGAATTGTTTTCTGCCTATTGAGACCCCAACAGTCATGTTGAAGCAAATGCCAGTTCTGCTTCAGGCTTCCAAGGGGTAACGTTTCACTCTACAGACCATGTTCTGCCACTCAGATTCTTCTGCCAGTCTCCTTTCAAGCTAAAAGGGAACAGCACTCCTGTCCTGAGTGTCTTCAGGAATTTCAACAGATATTCACAGTGACAGCAAAAGGAGGTGACACTGGGCTGCTGAAGGCTCCTTTCCTTTTCTCTCTTCTCCAGTTCACATGTCTCTCCCCTGATAGTGCAACTGCTAAGCAATAGTGTGTTTTCTTCATCTTCCCTGTATTTACAGAATGACTGAATCCAACCTAAGGTGCCCCTCTACTTTAAAGCAGAGTTGAGGGCTGATCATTCCTGGACAGACTTGGAATCTTACACTTGAGTGAAATTTTATCCTTTAAGACAGGTCATGCTATGTCTTGAGTTACTTTTACACTTGACAGAAGCAGTCATTAATTACCATCTGGCTGATTGACATATCAGTGAGTAGCAGCAATATAATACTTTCCCTAACACAGAAGACTTCTCAGAAAAGCATAACTGGACTTGACACACTTATTCTGGACTGCTTATCCCTTGGAGAGATTTGTTTTGTATTTATTCATTTTCTGTAAAACTGCCACCCAAGCACTCTCCCCCTGGACACGAGCTGAGAGCAAGGCGTGTGGAACTTGGCTGCAGCATGAGGAACCGGGGTGAAGGGGAAGAAAGGGCCTTTCACAAGGAAAAGGCGGCAGTTTTGGAAATGCCAGCTTATGAACTGAACTGCTGGTCGGCTGTCAGAATCCTGGCTTCCCTCCACCAAAGTGTGACCCACACCGGGGTCACCACTGACAGTATCGCTCAGTTTTGACAGTAACTTAAAATGATTATGTCACCAGGGTGGGATCACCACATTCCCTCTGCTCTTGCAGTTTTGGTGCAATGTATCCAATCTTTGTGATGCAAATGATTTTAAAAGAACACACTGCCAGGAATTTACAGAGGATCAAAATACGCATTTTTAAAATCTGATGTGGTCTTGTGGATCGGCAGTGGCCCACATGTATGGAAATTGGTCTGTACCTTTTCAGAAAGCAGCCATTGGGAGATTCCCATTGAGTTCAATAGATTTTTCAATCCAATCTTCCAATGAATTTCTGCCTACGTGCCAGACGGACAGATGAGAAGAGTTAAATGTTCCATTCATCCCCACACTCGCTCTGGTAAAGTGGTGGTAGTGCAAGCTGCCTGTTCCCCAGCTCACCAACGCACCTCCAGCCAGGCGGAGTAAAACTCCTTTCTACATGAACGGGTCAGAATTCAGAATCCCCATAATATTCTCAGCCTTTGGCATCAACGCTGGAGCTTCCACCAAAGGGCCAGCTGGTGTCAAAGTCAATTTTGGCTTCAGTGACTGCAGCTCCCTTAGAGGAACCGATGGTAACATCATGTTGTCAAAAAGTAAATAAATCAGACTGGCTTTACATACCTTTTGTAGCCTGTCAATATTCTGGAGCTGGGAATGGGAGGAACTTATGAAAACACTCTAAAAGTTTCTCCAAATAATTCTGTGTGTACACCACCAACAGGGAGAGTTGCTGCTAATAGCACACATTGAGAGACGTGTCTTTTGGAGCTGAGAGCTGCTGTTCAGTGTATGGAACCCACAACCCCAAGGAATCACAGCGGCCCACTGATTAGCAAATTGCTTAAATAGGAAGAGACATGTATAATTCTCAGGGCACCATGTAACTAATCACATCACTGATCTCTGCACCGTTTCCAGTGCCTCTCTCTGACACACGTGGCCTTGACCATTGTTAGGGCTAGATTAAGTGGGTTTACCCTGGCTGGTAATCACTTTGTTACACACCGATGCCGCTCAGTATGACAGGGTGTGATGCATCTACTTACCATAGACAAAAGAGAATTCAAGAAGCTATCTGAGAAGATAGCTCCTGCGGGGACACCAGTGGTGAAAAGCTGATCTTGCTCTGGAATCTCAGGATTACCACTGGGAGCCTGATTAATGAACTGGGCGTTTGGTGAAAACTCTATTGGAAAATCAAGGAAGAAAGAGGAAACGTTAGCAACAGAGGGAAGCCATCTAGAATCAGAAATGAGAGTTAATAAACCAGTTTGCCATTCTGTGCCCAGCACTAGCCACAGCATGCAGCATTAGCAAAGAGGAACAAAACAGTGCTGCTAACTCACCGTGCAATGGCAGCCAAAAGACACAGAACCCTAAAACTAAGGTTTAAGATATCAGATCATAATTAATTTACCCACTTTGAAAAAGAGAGGAATAATATAATTTCTTCCCTTCATTTTCCTGACAACATAAATGCAATTACTATTTCTATTGGTTTCAGGTGGGGTTACAGAGCTCCTTTCACAGCTGTCCTCCTATTACAGGAATCTTCACTAGTGTCTCCACCTTATTCTCACTGGCTGAGATAGTCTTGCAGAATTCCCCTTCTCTGAAAGTGATTCCTCCTTAACTTTCTTTTCTATTTTCAGGGAACTGTCTAAGTACAGCCAGGCAGCAGGCCCCTGCTGTGCTACTGAACATGCTAGGTATGTCCTGGCACTCCAGCACTACCAGTAAGAATGCTGATGAATGACAGCAGCGCAGCAGGAGACTGAGAGGGATTGAGATCAAGAATCCATATCTTAGCATTAAAAAATAGAGAGTGAGCACAACTAACTCTATGTGAGTAATGACTGATTTCTATGATGTCCCCTTGGGTCAGGAAGCATTTGAGTGCATCATTTTTAAAGATGACTAAAACCAGCCTGAATCACAATACTATTAATGGCTTCTGTTGTCTTGCAGTCTTGGTGTCATCCTTCAGCCATGCATTCTCAATACAGATATTTCACCCACCCTGGATTTTAGAGTTGGCCCTGCATCTGGCATTAATCAGAACCACTCCGCTGACGAGCTCACACAGTCTGGCTATGAAAAGCATGGTCTTTCTTGCAGCCACCATAAGGGATCCACTTTATTTCTCCTCACCATTCTCTTTCTCCTTTACATATTTGCAGGACTCTTACTGCTTTACAAATCACTTTGCTGTTTCCCTCCCAGATCTCTGTCTCCTTACAGCAAGGGTTTCTAGAATCCATTGTTCCCCAGGCACAGCCTTTCAGAACATGCCTCCGAGCCCGCTGACCAACTCACCAATTCCGAAGACGCCTGGCACATTGAGCTGTGCTCGGTGTGGTGGATCTGGGCCCGGAGAAACCCCACGCAAAGCCTGGCATTAACGGGCCTTGCATCAGCCTGACGTAAAGTGCCCGGTTTAACATTTCTTATTTTTCTGTGTTTCTCACCATCAAGCAAGGGGAAGCAGCAGCATGTCTGAGCATGACGACACGCAACTCTCCCGCTCCTCAAGACAAAATTCGTACCCAGCCCCCTTCAGAGGGGTGCAGGCCCTCAGGTAATTCTGTCAGCTCTGTGCCTCCGGGGTCACGGCGCGGGGGCTCAGCCACGCCATCCTGGTCACAGACTAACTGGCAGAGGCAAGTCAAGCCTGGTAGTCCTCGAGACACCACACTGCTTCCTACGCCTGTCAAGATCAGTTGCAAAACTCCTACTGAATTCAGCGGTGACAGGATTCCAGCTGAAGGTACGAGGGCGTTAGCTTCTCTCAGGCCAGGTTTGAGCAGCAGGAGCGAGCAGTATGTATCGCGCTGCTGCTTTGGCGCGTCAGACGCTCCAAGTGATACAGATGACCCTCGGTCAGCACTCAGTGTGCTGTGAAGTAAGAAATTGTCTGGAATGAGCAAAGCCCTTACAACCTAAGGCACATGAGTATTACCCCTCTCAGCTTGTCTCTAGAGATAGGCACAAAAGTGAGCATTTGTCTAGATCAAGGTCTACCCGAGGGACTTACAGGAAGCTTATTCAATCACAAGAGAGCTCCAGCTGGTTTTGATTAGCTGTTTTGTGCTTCCAGGTTTTAAATTCTTGGGGTTATTTTGCTTCCTAGCCCATCCCTGTAACTCTGAACATATTTCTATGCTGTTCAAGACTACAGCAAGGGCAGGCATCCATGTGCTAAGGGACTGGGCTCAATTCATTATTTTGTCAAAGATCTGACATGACTAAAATCCAAGTCATGTCAACAGATTGCAGATGTTTTCCCCTCCACTGACACACCACATCCTGGAGGGAAATCACAGGGGTGCAATGCCTGTCTGAAGACGTTAGCTTGACTGCACAATATCTTCTCAGAGGAGCTGGGCCTCAGTAGCCAGCTCAAAACATTTCTGAGACTTTTGGACACAGCAGAAATAAAAGCCTAAACCACAGCACAAGATATCCAAATATCACACTGGGAAATTCAAGAGTTCTGAAATTACTCAGTATGAGGCATCATTATCTTATCATTCTTTTGTGCTTTTTTTTTTTTTTTTTCTTCTTTTCAGTAGTTCCTCAGTGGTTTAGTCTAAGGAGCACACAGGGCTGAATAGCCCACTGAGGTGCTTAACTGCTTCTGGGACACAGCTCTCCAGGTGTGAGCTTCGACTAAGCAGCACACCAGAGCTTCATATAAATAAAACATTGCCAGTGCCCGCTACAGGCCGAGGCTGCTCGCTAGCCCTGTTCCAGCTGCAAACCTGGCGAGGACTGGAGAGCACGGACCCCACATGTGCCAAGTCCACAGAGCATTTACAAGCACTGCATCAAAAAGAAAGAAAGAAACAAACAAAAAGAGCCTGAGTCAGGGGCTAGTCATGATGCCTAGCAACATGCGATGCTAATTTGATGGGTATGTTCTAGTGTCAGCACTTTAAATGGAGCTAAACATGCATGTCCCTCGGGACTGGCAGCCCAGGCACACCACTCGGGTGTGACACTGGCTGCTGTGGTACTAGTAATCAGTTCATCAGTGCACGTTTTCCTAATTAACAAATCCAGTGTGCAACCATCGGCAGATGAGGACAAAGATAGCCAAGGGTAGCATGAAAGAATTCGGTGGGCTACTTCAGTTATGAAGGCAGGCTCGAGAGGCTGAGCCTTGGGCGATAAGGACAAAGGTGTTTGGGCTCTGGAGTGAGCTGCCCACGCTCTGGCACCGAGCCCTGCAGACGCTGCCCCCACTTGGGCACCGCGCGGCGCCTCGTAGCACAGCCGTCGGGAAGGGGCTCTGCTCTTCGACAGCCACTGGCACCACGGAGGAAGCCTGCACCCACCCCCAGAATGCAGAAGAGGAGGAAGGAACGGTCCCCAGTGTTTCAGGAAGGGGAGGGTGGGAACAGAGAGAATTAGGCCTTGATTCACTCCATTTTCTTGTGGGGTGAAGACTGAGCATGCAGCCTCTCTCAGTGCTTTTTAAAATGATCCAGGAGAGGAAAGCACAGCCAAAGCATGGCAAGTTGGGTTTCATCTGGGCAGAACTGCCTTTGGTGTGCCTGTTTCTCCCCTGAAAGTAAGGGTAAACTAGGCAAATACACTTCTGATTTATCTACCTCAATGAAGTACGTTTGGATGGGTCGGATGAATGCAGATCTCCCAAGATCCAGTCCAGTAGAAAAAAAACAAGGGCATTATCTTTCTCCTAAACGGATGCTTCGGAGTTTTGCTACACACTAAGACCTTTGTAACACTTTGTTATATTTATTCTCCTGATAAACCATCCTGACTCCTTCAAAGTCAGTGAATTAACATCCAAGTCAAACCTTTTAATGTTCCTTGGACATGTAGCGCTTGTCGCTTTCTGCCTGTGAATTCTAAAAAGGGCCTGGGGTAAATAAATAATGCAGCATGCATATTGCTTCTGTGAAATTTGTTCCTAAAGAATAACTTACTCAGCTCTGTAGTGATGGGGATCCTTTTATAACATGGCTGTGATTGATTCCCCAATGCTTTTGCTCTGAAAACAGCATCTGTAGAAACAGTCAATAACAACATGAGGAGAGAGGGAAGTTAGCAGGAGCAGAAAGGGGGAAAAAAGAAAAAAAGGAAAGAAACTAAGGAACTAAGGCACAATGGTTCAGACTGACAAATGCAGGAAATCTCTTACCTATGCCTAAAAATGTCATTGTCATGCAAAAATCCCAAAGAGTTCCTATATTTAGAAAGTTTCTTGCCTTGGTTTGCTTTTCCAAGGCTCACTTTATTCACTCAGAGCTTCAAAGGATTAAAAAAGAAAAGCTCTCCTGGGAGCTGCTTACTGACATCATAACTAAAATATAATTACCCTCTGTGGAGCAGCAGTGCTGGTTACAGTGTTGTTTGGCACAAAGCCCCCACTAAGCCAATTTGCACTCAGAGGGCTTTTGAGGGAGGGGGTTGTGTTTTTTCCTTCCCCTTCAAGAAGACTGTACATAAATAGATGGGACATGTGCTGTAGGAATGAAGGCAAAAACATATACCATCACTTTTTTAAAAAATCTGCCAACCAGAAAGACTTAAAAGAGAAATCCAGAAGTTCCTAGAAGCATGTGTCCTTATTTCTTCCCAGTTCTCACCAGCTAGCTGATTTTGCAGAATCAGTCCCAATTTGAAGTCTGTTTTCTGTGTTTTGATCACATCCTACCTTGTCTCCCTTACCACTATGTCTCAGTTTTCCCTTTGCTACCACATCTGGGTAACTGAGTATTAGTAACACCACTTAGCACACAAGATATGTCAAAGTTAAAATGACGGAATTTAAACTCCACTGAAGATTTTACTAGAAATGGAACTTCTTCCAGTTCAGACACTGTGCAATGGATCCTCTCTGCTCGGAGGAGCGCGTGAGCGTTGGAGATCTGAGACCCTAAGGGGGTCCTGGACCGACCACCGCTCTCATCCACCATCTCTGAGGGCAGGCAGTGGTCTGCCAAAAGCCTCCCTGGAGATGGCCGCCACCACAGACCCTCCAAACAGCAGAAAAAGTCCTTCCCAAGCCCAGTAAAGCATCTCTGAACGTGCGTAGTGGCAGCAGCTGAATGCCTGAAATGAATCATTGCCTTTATTGCACCTTCCATGTGTGGTACCGGCTGATTTCAGTGTCTGTCTGATCACTGCCTGGATACCTTTTCCTTATGTCAATATTTTTGCTATGAAACAGTACACAGCGCTCTACCTGAAATTTCACAAACTGGCAGGGTGCTATTACAAAAGATTACTTAATTGTAGATTACTACTGTACATTTGAATTTCAGTATCTTATTAAGTTGTCAGATTTAATTACCATTATATGTTTAGATTATGCCACAGATTATTTAGTTTGGTACCTCGGTTTGCCAACCTGTTTGCTTTGTGACATGACAGGGTGATAATTACAGCATTACTGGAAAACCTAAATTTTTCCATGGGAAAGACTAGAAGTCCTTGGCATCAGCACTGACCCCAGTAAATGCTCATTCTTGCAAGTGTAAGTCATGTTTACCTCTGTGTGGGTCTGGTTCTCTAAGACCTGTCTAATTCTCTACCCCATGAGAGAGGTAATGTGCAGAACAGGCCTGGGTTTGTTGGGTGTGAAACACTCACAGCGAAATCTAAAACCACAGGAAATGCAATTGGTTTGGGCTTTGTTACAGTCTCCAAACTGAGCCGATGCCTGCTGCAATGCTTCCCAAAGCACCTGAGCTCTTAAGGGAACTCAGGGCCTTCCATCCAAGTAACTACTTTCCACTCTGGTTAGGATGCAAACCACTAGAGCTCTGTCCACAGCAAAGCTGGGGATGAGAAAGGATTTGGTATCTGGATATCCAGCCAAGTCATCTGCTGTCCCATCAGCAACGGCAGCTGCTCAGACAGAAACACCAGCCTCTGTTTTTTCTTTTTAAATCAGATAATAGTTGCATAAGCATCTTGCTTTAGAAAGCTCTCCCAACTATTATTCTGTCTTTTCCGACCTGCTTCCTCTCCTTTGAATATTTGGATAGGACTTTGAATAGGCAGGCGGGGATGGTTCTGCCTGGTAAACTGCCCAACCAGCCACGCCTCAGCTTACCCAACCGATCACACTATGTCAGCGTGAGGCCCCTGAGGTCTTCTGCTGGAAGGAGACAACACGAGCCAAAAGCCACCACCTCAAGGAGAAACAAGTAAGTATGAACTCTGCAAGGCAGCTGGGGAAGGTTTCGATGAACAGATGCTCACATCTTTATTTTCCATACGCACGTTGTAGTTCAGAGTTCTGCACTGCATGTAGTACAAGTTTGAGTGATAAAACAAAAAACGCTGGAGGGGAGCAGGACAGTGATTGATAGGATGAAATATCCTTTTTGCTCTGAGTCTCTCTCTTTTCCATATGTAGGTATAAAGATGGAATAGGTACAGTATCTATATCTGTCACTCTAGATGGAGATACGTAAATTATATATATAAAAGTACATACTATTTACTTCCTCTCTATATACAATCAATAGAGTTCCATACATCTTTATATTTATGTAGCAATAAACACATTAGATAAAAGTAATCTATTCAAGTCGCAATTACCTCTTACTCAAATATACCTTATAAATAATTTGTCTTCTGTTCTGATTGTATACACTGTATATTGATATAGTCTAGTTATTATTAAAAAAAACCCCTGTCTCTGCCTCACTCTAATCTTTTCTTTGGCACAGCCATTGTTTTAAAAGCCTAGAATGATAATAAAGTATAGGGAAAACACTTAGGAGAGCCATCCATTTCTCAGCCCGTCTTCAGTTAATTAATACTCCACATTCTCAAGAGGAGGACAAATCTTAGCTCCTTCGCCAAATTAAGGGAGGAAGAGACGCAATAAATATTCTACTGGGCTGAAGTCGCTTTTGCTTCCATTGCAGTTCTGAGCTACAAGCTCTGTCTGTCTGGGAACAGAGCACCCACCCTCCCAAGCCTCATGGGAAAGGTGTTGGTTTTTCTCTTTTTAAGAGATGGAAGGGGCCTCCACTCACACGTGCTTTTGCAAAGTTACCAGTTACCAACACCGGTTCCCATTAGCCCTCCAGCCATGGCCTCTTTGCTGGAAACCTTGAAGCTTTGCTCAGAATTTGCAGGAACTGGCATATTTCCAGGAGCACTGCTGGCTTATCACTCCTTTTTTCCATACCTGTAGCTACAGAAACCAGAGCAGGCCGTGCAGCAGCTATGCCAAAACGGACTTCTGGTCCTTTTAACGTGCATATTTATATTCAGGAGACGCAGGCTGTGGCTCAGACTAGTGACAAGTGACCCTTTCATTCTCTCCTTTAGCTTCCATTTTTGCTGCATCAGCGAGCTCACAGGCCAAAAGAAGCAATGCTTATCTGGTGGGGCTGAGAGGGACCTACCCTGCATGGATCGGATGTTCAGCGTGGCCAGGATGCTCTCCGTGTCCACCAGGGAAGGATTGCTTGAAGCACTGGTGTTGGAAGACAAAATGGTGCACGCAGCACAATCCTGGACCTTCACTGCCCTCAGATCCTCACGGGAGAGCGCACTACCCTGATAAAACCAAAGAAACAGTGGTAGGGAGAAATCTGAGAAAGCTGAACATTAAGGATGTTTTAAAAAGTGAAAGTTAAATTTGTTCAAACTCCACTGGCACAAAGGTATTTTGGAAACATCTCCAAAGTTTGAGCAACTTTGGACATGGTGAAGTTTCCAATAAATTTCAAGTCTAGACCTGTGAATTTTCTTCTCTGACCAATCAGGATTAGCCTCTTGGTAGTTTTGCAGAAAACCAGAGAGTACCAAGACTCCCCCAGAAGAAAATAAATATTTAAGGAGGGAAAGTTTTTCAACAACATCTTGGATTCAAGCTCAAGTCTAGAGCCTGAGGTAATTTTGGTCCTTTTTGAATCTGAGCTGTGCTATCATCAAGAAGTTTTAAAATGTATTTAGAAATGTGCGTGAGAGCTAGAGAAAGGAAGAGGGAAAGAGAATATGCAAAAAAAACCCCCAACTTACTGAGAATAACCACAGCTTTGGGAAGTTCTGAATAAATTTCCATTCTCTTTGCAGATATTCCAAAGACCCAAGAAAAACAATGTCTTTCAACTCATGGTAAATGAAGTTGCTCGCTCGTAAGGGCATCACGAAGTCCTGCAGCCCAATCAGTGGTGAGTTTGCATCGCCAAAGACACAGACCAAAATGTGACCCTGCAGGTTTGGTGCTGCTTGGTCCTTGCAACTCTAAATTTAAAAAAGAATTGTGATAAACCAGCTACTAGGTTTATTTTAGACTTTTCTCTTCAGTCAGAAAGACTTAAACCATTTCTTAGCTGTGTAACACCTATGGTTAGAATGAGACTATATATAAAAAGAAGTATCTCCCCTTAAGTATTTGGATTCCAAGTGTATCCTACAGCAGTGAAAAATTCATATATGTTGGCACAGAACATCAAAAATGCAGAACAAGGCAACACGACAACTTAGGCCTGGTGTTTTTTTTCCCTGGCTAATTGTTCGTGTTTCTCAGATGAGCTATTTAGTCTGGGAAAATGTACTGGGGAACGGGATTGCTTCCCGTGGTGCCTCGGGGCTGGCAGGCTGTATGGCCCAGGCCCCCACCCAGGCTGTCAGAGCCACCGCATTCCTGTCCACATCTACCAACCAGGAGCCACGGGGTCAGCACATCCTGCAATGTTCACTCTTTGGCAGGTTTTTTTTGCAACGAGAAACAAGGGACTTTGTCAGGGAGAAGTTTCCTGATGAGAGATTAGAATCATAACTAAATTAAATGATTGTCTCTAACTAATTAGATTAGTTTAAATAGAATAATGAAACCTTTAGCTGTATTTAATGTAACATGCCTGAAGTCCAACGATTAGTCTGCTGAATGAAGCTAAACAATTAAAAACACAATCTATTTTATAGCTTATTTTATAGGAACAATTGGAAAAACTATTACTGCTGAAATCTGCAGAGGAAATGCACAATTACAAGACCAAGAGGAGCAGTCGGTGCAGTGAGCGAGCCGTGGGGACAGGGGAGCCATGCTGAAGACACTACAGAAGGGTTCAGGTCTTCCTTCCAACCGGGGCCAGCAAGCTGGCCATACCTGGCTTTTAGTACTGTATTACTGAGGTCAAGGGGGAAAAAAAAAATTACATTAATTCTCAAACATCTATGCTGTATTAGACTGAGGGCTATAATTTCCAAAAAACAATTTAAATTATTTAATGATGTATGCCTTATGTAAAAGTCAGAAGACCACATTTTGGTACGTGTTCAGACACCCTGTGTTTTCTGTGGACACCGAGGAGGAACTGCTGTGCAGTATATCCATCTAGCTGCCCATGGTTTCCAAGCAGAATGAAACGCTGAGGTGTTAGGACAAATCCCACGGGAGTATACTTGCACCTTTAAGCACCTAAACAACTTTAAAAATGTAGCTTTTAAAACCCCAAATCACAGCCTGGGACTTTGTCAAGAACCCAGCTCACTCCCAAAATTGCAACTTAAAGACTCCCAGGCCTTTGAGGGCTTGTCTGTCCCAGAAACGTGACTGCAAAGGAAGACGCTGCACGAACATGAAGTGCAATAGCTGCTATGCACTGATTTCCTTTGTGGACATTCTTAATCCTCATAAAGAGCCCCCTGCACACTCTAGCTTAGCTACACAAAACCCACTCGGTACAAACCAGAAGTGGCACATGGGGAGTTAGGACACACTAGCAGTTGTAAGCTTTTTCCTCATGTAAACCCGCCTGTGAGATCTTTTCAAAACATCACCCTTCAATTCACAGAGCTGAGCTTCCAGTCCTATTGGGATATTTGCCCATTTGTAATGACTAATCCTATTTTGGAGGTTGCTGGGCAATAGGGTCCTTTTATTTGCTTGGAAGGAAGCTGCAGCATTTCAAGCAGCATGAATTCCAGCCTGCTACAAGTCTCCCAGCTGGCAGAACAGCTTGAACATTCTGTATTTTTGATGAAATCTTTGATCACCTCATTGCAAGATTTGGTTGCCTACTCTCAGCTCTCTGGCAGCTCTGAGCACAACCTGCCATTTCTAGATGGAATTTGTTCTTTTACGGATTAGACACATTAAATAAATAAACCAAAGTGTCTTAAAGCTATCCAGATCAATAATGTCACAGACACAGGGGTCTGGAAACACAACATACAAAATTTTAAAATAAAATAGGTGTCAATCAGACCTTCCTTTGTCCATCTGCTGAGATCCTCTCCTGAGATAGGGTGCCTGCCCTGCTTTAGATGAACACAGAAGGCATTACTGATCCCTTGTTACCTTGGAGATCTTTCTCTGTTCCCAGGTTACCACCTAAACTAGAAGGGAATATGGCCGTGGAATGAGCCTTCAGCTTCCACCACTTCAACAGAGTCTCTATGTGACCTTGGTCAAGATACTTTATCTGCAGCTTGCTCCTGAAGAAGGGGTGATGGCAAACCCTCTGCCTCTCCCCTCCAGGGCAGGATCTCTCCCTTAGCTTTGCATACGAAATCAAAGCTAGAAACTGGCTAAGATAATATTGCTAAATAAACAGCAGTAAACTAGAGAGAGCTGTGCCCTCCACCCACATCAATGCATTGAAGCTCCAGCTTATTCCTAGATGAACAAGGAGGAAGAGACAGGAGGATCCCAAAAGCAAATACCCCAAACCTACCAGAAGAGCCTCCTGCAGTGGAACAGCACCACACCAGTGGAACATTCCTGTTGAATCCAGGGTGACTCTGCTGTTCTCCTCTCCTTGGCCCTCAAAATCCCTAAAACAGAGAGAGAAACTTCTTAGCTACAGGACCAGAGCCTACCCAAGTTGAGATCACAACTCCAGCTGCTGCTGAGATGCCTCTTTATCTACATCATAGCTTTTATGTATCATAGTAGCGAGGAAAAATTAGGATGTATGAGTCACATATTAACCGTGACAGTATGGGGGAAAAGGGTTGTGTGGCGGAGGAATTCCTTTGTCAATGTCAGCTGAGGGAGAGAAAAATAAGAAAAATATACTGCAAAGTGATTCCTTGAATTACTTCATTAACGGTGATCTTAATAGCTGTCCAGACTTGGTCTCTAGGATTATTTTAAATAATATGTTCTTCAGTGGGGACGTTCACTGAAGCAATATATATATATATATATATATATATATATATATATATATAAA
>NW_020799128.1:3930978-3933817 GCF_003259725.1 Athene cunicularia | reverse complement strand
GTTGCAGCTTGTGCCAATCTCCATGATGCCACAGATACAGAATTAACTCGTACCCAGGATAACTAGCTGAAAGTCACAGTCATTTCAGTAACTGCAGTGTAGCTGTAGAGGCTTTCCCATTCCAAATCAGAATTCAAAGACCAGGCTGGAACTTCTTAGCAGTTTCTGCTAGCTCCCGAGGTCTTAAACTCAGGCACTAATAACAAATTCCAGGACTGATCATATTAGAATAGGTTACCTTGTTCTTCTAAATTAATACATTTCCAAGTTTTATAAATGTTCACCTATCCTAAAACCAGCACAAGACATAAAAGCCACAAAATGTTTGCTAATGGCATGGATATAAACTGTAATGACTGACTTCTGCCTAGTTGCTCTCGGGTGTCCTCTGCAACATGCTGGGTTTGACTGGAATCCCAAATCTGGAAGCTGGTCCTTCCCAGCTCTGCAGTGCCTCCTGCCTCGCTTTCTCCACACTACGGCGGGATAAGAGAGAAGGGGATTGCCTACAGCAGCTCCAACTCAAGCCCCACCTCACCTCCAATGCGGACAAGCAACAGATAACCCAAAGCAAGCTATGCCTGATGGGGGAAAGCACAGAAAAATCTTTCCTTCAGGCAAGAAAGGCACCGAAGAGGTAGAAACAGGCCTGTATGCACTGGCTGCTGTGCTACTGCTGCTCAAGGGGAGGCACGAGCGGCGGGTGCTGGCGGCTGGAAGAGCCGAGGGGAGAGAAAAGGGAGAGCAAACAGAGAGCAGAGTGCTGCAGGTGCCAAATGCCTTGGGCCAGCTCCACTCCTCTTACAGACTGGCAGTAGCAAGCCATGAGGCTCACAATCTTTTTTCCAGGCCCTTTAGCTGAAGTCCATCAATCTCCAGAAGCTCACAAAACATGGCCAAGGCCACCACAATACCCACCCCTCTTGCTCTCTTCTGCCACTTGCACAGTTCTTGCTCCCAGCAGCATTTGCAGCATGAAGTTTCATAGGGAAACAGCATGTTGCATCAAGCATTTTTTTTAAAACAGCTTTAAATTACCCACCCCTTAGCAAAATGAAGGGTGATTTTGCATCTCAGGCTTCGCACCGGCTCTCCTGAATTTCGCGAGCTAATACAAACCTGGAGGGGAAGGGGAGCGTGTACCCCCTGACACCTCTGCAGTGTCGCTCTGCAGCCCTGTGCTGGCTGCAAGCAATCACATCCCTTAGCCACATCTATCAGCCATCTCTTAGTCTCCTCCTCAGATAACGAATCCATAGGCCGGTGATTAAATGGTATTTTGGCAAGTCAGAAGAGACTATCTTCTCACAAGCTCCCTTACTTGACTCAGATTTACCAATCAATCAACGTATGTATCTCTATCATAATAAAGCCATCATCTATATACACAACCTGTCAGAAATGACAACTCCTCATTCTAATATTATGGGAAATATATACGCCTTGGAGGAAACACCTGTTGGATCCCTGAAGTGGGAGATGGAGGGAAAAGACAGCAGGAAACCCACTTCATCATAACAGCATCCACCTTGCCAAAGCCAAGCACGTTCCGATTTAACGAGCCATTCTTTAGCTAAGGGTTCCTTCTGCCATATACTCTGCAAATTACACGATTCTTATGGAAATCTGATTTTCCTGAGAGACTCATAAATCATCTTGCACTGGCCTCTGAGGAGCTTGAGGATGAGGGCACTGGAACTGACATTCTGTAGCACCCAACAGAGACTGAAATAGTCTCTGACTGAGCTAGTCACTACAGCCATTAGCAGGTTATCTGGGTCACAAATTGACTGTGCTGTGGGTGCACAGTTATCGGCGCTGGCTCTGCATGAGCCTGGAAGAAAAAGGTTGGGTTCACATGGTGCTGTGCATTGCCGTGTCTGTGTCACCTCTCTCCATCACGTTCCCATTTGAGGTCCTTCGCACTCGCACTGCACTGAACAGAATATCAAACAAGCACGAGACCGCTTCACCAAAGGCTGTACAATTGGAGCTGATTTACAAAAGCACGAGGTACTCTGGACTGTGGGCATTTCTGACAACGTGGTCCTAGTGGCTGAACATTTGAAAATACAGTTCCACAGTGCATAAGCCACGGGTTTAATCAGTCTGTGCCCACCCCACAGACAAACTGAGTTGACTACAACAATAGCCGACCATTAAACTCAGAGAAAAATGTGAGTTTATACTGCAAGTTCAACACCTTATGTGTCATTCAAAAGGGCAGTTCAGCCCAGCACACCAGAGCTGAACCGAGAGTGCTACAACATGGTAAAACATTTCTTTTTTGCCTGTTTCCACAGCCATGACCTAATACAAACCAGTCACTCATGCTTCCATGAATCAAGTAGATAATGCAGCTCTCAGCTACACTAAAAGATGGTCAGACACATCCAAGATGTTTCAAACTTCATTTGAGGACTAACATAAGTGATTAACAGTTGTCTATAGCATTAGAAGGCAGGGAGTGGAAGTCCTTTTATCAAATTGTTAGCTGCCAACAACTTCCCGCTGACAAGCTATCTTTAAATTCTTCATAATGCCTTTGCAAAGCCCTAAAGCTTTGTTGAATCTCTTGCCTGCAGTCTTCCGACAACAGCGCTTCCACTCCTTGTCGTGGGAAAATGTGGCCACAATGAGTCTGAACGCCACGTGCTCGCATCGAGGCCTGTGCTCACCGGTTCGCCTTCTGTGCTTTAAGTACAGAAGAGCAGCAAATCCTCAGGAACTGCAACTTAGTTCTGTGTCCTAAATTTTGCCCAGAGATAGAGAAAGAAAAGCACCTCAGGACAAGCTAGGCCTGGAAGAGTTGCACCATTGGTCCCCAGAACCCCCCCCC
>NW_020799128.1:3885044-3930928 GCF_003259725.1 Athene cunicularia | reverse complement strand
CGAGAAATCGCTGCACAAAAGTCTCCTGAGATAAAGCACCCGCGGGTACCTGCGCCCTGCAGGTGGGTTGCTGGAGCCCCAGAGCCCCAGCACAGACACCCCGATGTCCTTCCCCGGCCTGTGCCACAGCCCTGGGGATGAGCTAACGCTTGGCACGAGGGCTGTTCGGTTCACATCCCATTTGGGAATCCTCTTACTGTTTTTTGAATCGCTCCCAGATCCGCACATATGTTAACCTTTTCCTTTGGGGAGGAGTGGAGTTTCACACACACACAATGAAAACTGCCTGTGCCTGTGAAGGCTGCTACAAAGCCCCTTTTCTCCCTCCCAGGCCCACACTGTGAGAATATGGTGCTTGTCTGGACTTGGCTTATTCATCATTGTGGATTATATCGCTCTGATCACAATGCATCAAAGTGCTTTCCCTACCTCACAAGGAACAACGAAGCTTAATTAATTGACACAGAGGTATTACGTGTCATTGCAAAAATATTATAATTTAGAGTATTCCATCCAGTAATTAACAAATACATCAGGCAACAAGTAAAACCAATCTTAAAAATGAGTAGTTAAAATTTTTCTTAATTACATCCACTGAACCAAATCTGCCCCAAGCAATGCACATGTAATCCCAGTGAAGTCAGTGTGGTTGTACAGAATACACTAAAATAAAAATAGTCTGTAGTTATCATCTATATTGCAGCAATACTAACAGTCCCCCACTAAGTTTAGGGACTCCCGCTTTGTTTAGAGTTGTAAACATGAACAATATTACCTAAGTTGAACGGAGAAGACAGCATGGAAAGAGACGTGTAGCATCAGGACTTGTACAACCCGCAAATCGAACGGCTGAATCCCGGTCTGATAGGCACTGCCTGACACCACAGTCCAAAATGGAGCCAAGACTCTCTAATAACAGGACTCCAGGTGATGATGCCTTAAGAACTCCTGATACCTGTGGGGCAAAGTCTGAAGAGCTGGCAGCACTGAAGAACTGCAGAATCCATAAGGCTAACTGGACTGAACTGTCTAAACATCGATCTAGATGCATTAGGGCCTACATTTCACTAAAGAAACTTTAGAGTGACATATAAGAAAAGACATCTTCTGCCTTTATTATCTCCATTTCTGCATTCAACCTCCATCCAAATCATCTCCCTCAGCTAACACTTTACTATATAAGGACATGTTGTTCAGCCATAGATATAAACCAGGTGCAATAACTCCAACACTTTCGCAAATTAATATAGCACAGTTATCGTGGGGAAGCTGGATACTACTTCTGCAGGCAGATCTCATGTGTCAGAGCTATGAGCCATTGTTTCTGACAGAAAACAGCAGCTCATTATTCATAACATCCCTTGTGAAATCTTTGCTGAAGTCTCCCTCTCCCCTTCCAGGGTCACAGGAGGGCTAGATACAATGCAGCTTCTTCTCCTCGGCATGGACAAGTGTATGTGCGTATTTTTTCTCTTCCACTGCTGCTTGGGCTAGGCACAGGTTGTATTTTAAAAGCTAAAGCCTGATCCTGCTACCCACACACAGAAGAGAGGCTTGCTTTGATTCCAGAAAGGCTGTTCAGAGAGTAAAACAGCAGACAGCTTGAGTAAGGGTGGCAAAATTCAGCTCCTAATTATTAGATTAAAACCTTAAAACAGTTGTCATGTATGAAGGGACAAAGTAGAATTTGGCAAACAGGAAGGGAAAAATCTTCTCATACTGATAAATAATCTCTGAAGACAAACTTGTCATTTTCTGAAAGCATCTCAACAGTTCCCTGTTTTTATTTTTTTTGGTCACTGCTTATCAAAATTTCCATGGCTAGTTAGTGGGTTAATTTAATTATGAGCAGCATTTATGAACAGCCTGATGGGGATCTGCAGAGGGCAATAGAATCTGTTCTTGAATTATGAAATTGCACACACTCACACATCTGGAAGCCGTCACGGGACAGATCGCTGTCTGGTAAATGCGTGTTGAGTGTTACAATATTTTACTAAGCACTCCCAATCTGTCAAGGTTTACAGGAGAGTAGAGACTGGGAACATTTGGGATCATTTGTGGCTTAGAGCCATTAGCTACTTCCACCCACTTATTGTGACGTTATTAATAGCAAAATAATCTAAAGAGCAGAACTTGGCTTACTCAAGATCTTAGATAATAGAAGTGATTTTCACTAAGGGCCAAAAGCAGGGAGCCAGGACCCAGCTGCATAACAGACTAACTGGATAGCACAGCCTTATTTTTGGCTGAACTGGTGGTAACTTTGCACAGACTCTGCTCCTCGGAGGACTTACCTGCAGACCTCGCCCAGCCCTGGTGTTTCAAGTCTGTGTAAGAGGTGGCACAGGGTGACACCACCCAGGAAATAACCAGAGGAGGAAATCCTACGTAATCAATGTGATGCTGACCATCCCTTACTAACTGCCCTCCTCAACAATGTTTAATGGAGAGAAGGGCATCAAGCACCACACACAAGATAAGACACCCTGACATTTCATTAAACCATGGACAACGTGACAAAAGCTATTTGCCAGACAGAAAAACAGGTGAGTGGTACCTACGCTGTGCTACCCCTACTAGAACAAGTTAACTGGCTAAAAGCCAAGGCTGTTACACTCGCCTGACATCCAGGGATGCCTGTGACTACCACCGTGGCATTGCCAAGAGTATGTGACAGCCTGAATGGCCCTAGGCTCAAAGACAGAGACCAGAAGGGCCAAGTAGCTACCAAGACTCAAACCACGTGGAAGTCCAGTTTTAGCCTGGCACACAGAAATGGATTTCACCCCGTGAAAAGCAATCCCCTGCTGAGGAAATCAGGGCTTGGCCTGCGAAAGAAACTTTGCACAAAGTTTCTTCACCTTCTGGAGCCACAGCTCAGTGAACAGAGTTGGAAGACTTCGAAACTCCACAGAGCTTTTGGCTTCTTGTTAAGCCATTGCATATCTGTTTAATTTAAATCCCCATCCAATCATTAAATATGGGTGGGTTTTTTTAATGGGTCATTATGATGTGATTTATGACATTGGTGTAATTGTCAGAATTACTGTGGGTAATTAAAATATGAAATTCATGCTGCCAGAGGCTTCAGTCACTCTCAGCACCCTCATTAAAAATCAGGAGCTGACCAAATTATAAATAGACTGGTTTGCACAAGTTCACAGGGAAAGCTAATTATGAAACTTATGCACTTCGAACTCGCACCATCAGTCATGCAAATTCTTTAAGTGATTATACTATTGTATAACGTGGAATCGGATTAGTACGTACAGGTGGGGGCTACTCCAGTTACAATGTGCAGTACAACTGTACTTTGCATGGTGAATGTGAAACCCTTAAACTCTTATGCAAGTGTGATGATAGATGTGGGACGAGGGCCTAGGGAAGAGAGGTGGTGCATTTTCACATGAAATATAGAAAAAAAGATTGAGGAGAAGGTTCTCTGATCTATAATGGTAACTCTCAGAGAAACAAGAGAGGCATGTGAACACAAGGGAAGAGAGCTTCAGCAAGAAGCTGGAATAAACTTTGGATTAGCTGACTAAATTTGTAAGGAATGGTGGCTGGCTAAAATCACAGGGAGTCTAGGTGCCAAATACAGCGAGCATGAATACAAGCTGAAGTTAAGAAAAAAATGTATATATAAGGGTGGGCGAAGGCTGAGACATTTTCTTTCTAGAATTCTGAATTTTTTACTCTCCATAAGGGAAGGAAAAAACCCAAAAAACTGGAGGCCTATATACAAAATTCAAGCAAAATTAATCAAGAAGCAAACCACTGATGGAAGAAGAATCCTGTTTAGAATTACCGGTAACATCTCTGGTGACTTAAAGCCCAAATGGAGTATGCTGTTGCTTATTATAGGGTTTCGGAAAAAAAAAAAAAAAAAAAAAAAAAAAAAGAAAAATGAACAAAGAAAAAAGTGAAACCCTTCTTTCAGTGGCAGTAAACAGACCTGATCTTCAGGCAAAGAGACAATGCGGTCTGTACTGCAGACAAGTTTGGGCAGATTTTGCACACCATGGGAGCTAGGTTCGCTGTGTCAGAAATCCACTAAAATATCTGCTCCATCACAAGGATGCGTCAGTCTCATTGGTTGGGCAAGTTTTGGTGAAGATAAAACCTCAGTGTCCCATGAGCAAGATGCAGCCAGCCTGCATGTGAACTGAA
Organism: Athene cunicularia; assembly: GCF_003259725.1. Lineage (NCBI taxonomy): Eukaryota > Metazoa > Chordata > Aves > Strigiformes > Strigidae > Athene > Athene cunicularia. The sequence continues at coordinate 3,926,755 of NW_020799128.1, read as the reverse complement.
TTTATTGGGGTGCTTAAAGATCCATTTATACCACAAAAGTCACGTTCCAAAAATAGTGCTGATTTATATTTTGTGTACCTGGACAAGATTCTGGGGCCTGGAGATTTGAAGAGAGAAAGCTGCAGGGAAAGTATTCATGGACAATGTCTCCCACCTGGATTTTTATTTTTTTTTTTTTTTTAACTTGGATAAACCTAATTAACTGCATGGTATTTATCAGCTTAATTATCACTCCATCCAATCTGTCACCCTGACTCTGACAAGTAGTCCTCAAAAAATACGCAGCAAGAAAAACGGGACTTCCCAACACAACAAAAAGTGGAATACAAAATATGAGAACCTCTTCCTAGAGGAGGTCCCTGACTAAGTTCATAAACTTCCAGTGTCCCAAATATCTGTCCTTCATCTTCCTTATGCATCCCAAACTCCAGAAATGCCATCTGTGTAGTTCAGGAGGGACTCTTTTTAGAATTCCACCCCTGAAGTGTTTGAGAGGTAGCTGTAAGCATCCACACTTTCCCATGTTTCTACAAACCCTCTGAGGTTTGGCTATCACTGGAACACCCCTTCCACATCACCCTCCCATTCTAGCAATGAAAGTAAAGCTGAAGGAACGTGAAACTTGGCTAACTTGTGAGGTTTTTGCTATGCCAACAGACTGCTAAATTTTCCACAGAGCCCCCACCCTGTAGCGTAAATACCAGGTAGTGATCAAAAGCACAATGTGCCTGCTGACAAAAGGGATCTTGCTCACTGTAGCAACACTTTCTCCACCTCTATCTATCTCCTTTTTCTTGAGAACACAGTTTTACACTTGTCCTTCATACAAATAACCCGAGGGTGGGAATTATTCAGAAGGCTCGTGTTTGACACCCCATCTGTTCATTTCTGACAGCGATATATAATGTAAGGCTATAAAAACTTGAAAAATAATGCAACATAAAAAGGGATTGACTCGGCTCCAAGAGGCCATAAACGGTAACAAATACCATTGTATGATTTATTTCATGCTGTAATCTTTACAGTAAGTCATCTTTCAGACATTTCCTTGTGACAGGTTTTAATAATATTAATGCCCAGAGCAATCCAAATCATCGCCAATAGACATATTTATCAAGCTGCCAATCCAAGTAAATGAAATTCTATAAGCAATAATGTAACATGTTTAAAGGAAGCTAATAAAACAAGTCAGGAGAGAAATATTACTGCGAAGTATGCTCTCTCTAATCCAGCCCTGGATTTTATACAGCCAAAATGCAAATCTTTCCCTCCATGATTTATCGCTCCAAAAATACCAATGACCTTTTCAGGAGCTCTTGCACAGTCCTTCTCACACATTTATAAAGATTGTGATGCATTCTGCCAGATTAGCTGAGCTGGAGTGCTCAGCACTACTGCCTTGTTTTGCCCTGCCTTTGGACTGGGAAGTGGTAGGTACCATCAAAGAGTAGGATCTAAAGTCTTTAAGATTTATTAAAGACTGACAAGCCTTAACATAGGCTTGGCAACTCAGCAGGTATTTACGAGCAATTATCCAGGCACTAGATAAGTTACAATTAACAGGGAGCTAAAACTTGGTTCTTTAACCTGGTTTCCCTTTTAATCTAATTCAGTTTCTACTGGCTTGGCTTGGCTGAAGTGACTCTACACCAGGGCAAAAGAGAAGGAGACACTGCCGAGTTGTGTGCTCATGGAGCCTTGCTCACATTCTTTTATGCCTCACTAGAAACTTAGCAGGAATGAAAAACAAGAGTCAACAATTCAGCAAAATATACACCATTAAATTTGTCATGCCTTAGGCAAGAATGTGTGGAAAAACCATGACTGGTAAAGCAAGTGTATCGATGCAGGGGCTCAGAAGCGCTCGAGGAATCCTAACAGGTCTTTATGTATTCACTTCTGGATGAGCTTTATAGGTCTTGGGGTTTTTTGGTATCGGTTTGTGATGACTTTTTTTTAATGATGCTAATTAAATTCTTCTCCTGGAGATAAAGATCTGCGTCTTTTCAGGGGGGGGAACAGAAAGAAAGGAAGAAATGTACAAGACAATGTATGTAACATGACAGAAGACATCCTCCAGTGGTCTAGGACCAAGACCTGAACCAAATATGTGTTCTGAGTCTTATAATAGGCCATGCCTAACTCTTTCCCTCTCTCTATATATACTTCATTTAATTTCCCTGAATTATGGTATGGTTACATTCTTCATTAATTAGCTCACATGCAGATCAAACTCAGACACAAATTTCTGTTTAAAAAAAAAAAAATTGGAATATAAGTATTTAGCTGTCTAAATGTCCCAGTAAGCACAGGTACTGTCAAAGGACCCTATAAAGGGGCAAGAGGGTAAGTATCCAAGTAATTTTAAAAGCACTGCCTGCTGGACACAGTGGAAATAATCTTTATTGTATATCCAGAGAACCCTGGAAAGGAGACTGGAGTTAAAACATCTACCTGCCCTGGACCAGACTGCAGTTTACCATCCTAAACCAAACTGGAGCTCCCCTTGGTCACCGTCCTAACTATCCTGGTGTGGAAGCAAAAGGTCAGTGTTCGCTTTGCTGTTAGCGGAACAGCCCAGGTGGAAAACTTCACCTTAATCTGAAAATGGGCAACTGGATCCAATTCTATTTTTGGTTTAAATAATAAAAAATTACTTGGGACCAATTTGAGACCTCTAATGTCATGAAAAGTTAGCCTCAAAACGCAGTTTTGAATCATGAGGTTTCTTCTATAGCTTTTGATACCTCACTTCACCCTTTCCTGCTTTCCTTTGCCTTCCCACTCTTTGTCTGCTCTTTCTATTGAGACCGAGAGCTCTTTAAGGCAGAAACTGCCTTTTACCATGCACACATACAGCATCCAGCTTAACAGGATCCCAGTCCCAGTAGAAGCCTCAAGGCACCGCTATAATACAAATAATAAATACTGCAACTAATAATAACAACACTACGGTAAAACGTCCTCCCCAGGGAAGTGTTGGAAGACCAGTCCCTGGTGTCATTTAAAACTAAACACCAGAAAACAGACCTGCACTGACTGGGTAGAATATAGAGTCTTTATGATATGGTGATGAGGGAGAACCTTGATGGGGATGGGAACAATTATTTATCTGCATATTTGGCTATTTCTGTAGGGGATTTCAAAATATCTCTTAGTAACATTTTTGTTCCTTACTGCTAAGCAGCAGTAGATGTCTCAGGGAAAATAAATAAATAAATAAGAAATATATAATCCCCAAGGTGTAATCCCAGAGTATGGAAACTCACTTCACTTAAATACCTCCCTCTGGCATAATTGACTTTTCATGTGCATGTTAATAATGATATTTCAGCAGGTTGTGAGGGCTTGTTCTTCTCCCCCCACCCCCTTTGGTAAATTATGTTACTGGGCATGAGGAGGGGGAGGGACATATAATAAATCTAATTATGTTTTCATTTGTATTTAACAGGTCAGCGCAATCTGGTGGCATGTGCATACGTATTTACTGCGTAGTCCCAATATTTACAGCTGACCTCATCAGTTGTAGGACAGCAGCACTGAGCAACATTTTATTGTGGTGATACCATGTATGTGCCGGGGACAGCTGCTAAGATGCACAGCTCTCCAGAGGACACCTTAGAGTCCTCGCCACACTGACATTTGCCTTTGCTGCTGAAGCACATGCTAGGGTTTTGGAGGGAGGGGAGACATCGTTTATTAAGCCTCTTCAGTTCTGCAGTGGCTGGAAATTGCTCACAAGCAGAAAGAAGGCAAGAAATACCAGTTTGTACGTCTCTCTTCCCCTACTAGGTTCCTGTTTACTCCCTGCAAATGCCGGTATGACACTGTTTGCCAATATGTCCTGTCACCCTCTCTGGTGGGTGCTCTGGAAGAGCGTAACAGCTTGCTATTACTGACAGCTCAGTCTCAGACCATGACACCCTTTCTTATGCTGAATGTGGCAGCTCAGGTTAGGAGTCTCCCCAGTGCAAGTCAACTGGACTGGCAAACTAAGTACATTGTAGGTAAGAATATGGCAGTTCACCCCTTGCTTTAGACAGCAGGCTGTCTCTGCCACCAGTCTGTAAACTCTGCTGGGAATCATTTAGATGGCCTAGAAAGAACTCCTCTAGCATGCATTACTGACGCTAGAGAGAAAGGCTGTAGGGTGTGATTTCTCTTGGATCTCCATTTGCCTCTAGAGCAAACTTCTTTTGGAGTACGAGTCTGCTGCCGGTGCCACACCGCAATTAAATATCCGAGCAAAGAGCAGATCTTGGTGTTGGCTGTTCACATTCTTACCTTCAGCTGCTCCTGCATCCACTCTGCTCTCTCAGAACGAGCCAAAGAAAACGCGCTCATGACTCAGCTGTCCAGTGATGGTGTCACTGGGCTTCGAGCGGTGAGCACTTCCAGGAGCTGCACCCTTCCCCTTCCCCCTGTTCCTCCACGGTGGTATCAGTTCACAGCACAGGCTCTCAGCTTGCAGGAGAGTATGAGAGGCTTAGGATTTGGAGGAATAGGCATAAATTATGTTTTCTCTGCTGTTCAATTACTCAAGGCAGAGAGAAGCCATAAACCATCCACTTCAACCCCAACCGCCACCAACAGCAGAAGGACTAGTGAAGAGGCACACCCTGCTGTTCCCACTTTCCACACAAACTCTCAGGCAGTCAGCCCAAGGAGTGCCTGCTCAGCATACACACAGCGCTGCATTTCTTACCCATTAACAAAACTCTGAGGTGGAAGAACATCGAGGGATGCAGGCTCTCCATCTGAAACGTGGGATTCTTTATAGAATTTCCATTTCTCTGAAACAAAGGCAATGAAACAGAATTGGGTTCCTTTAGCATAGCCTTCAGCTGCCCTTAGATGTGTCTGCAAATGGCTACCATGGCATTGGAGGATTCTGGGGGCTTCAGAAATGATAGACAAAGGAGCTCAGAGTAACTGGTTATTCATACCAACCGCTCAGAAATACAGCGTTATAAAATACTAATTCCATTTACTACCCACAAAAGAGTCTTAAATATGGTGAGCACTACATACTTAATACACCACTGAACTCCAAAGGGAGCTCCTTCTCTTTGTGAGGTTCTCCTGTTGGAATCCAGAAGCTAAAACTCACTCAGAAGTGCTGTTTTTTTTCCCCAAACGAAGGAAACCTTTGTCACTTCTACAGGTGGAGGCACAGATGACAGAAGCCTACCCTCAACGCATTGCCAACACACTTGTGTGACCTGGAAGACCTTTGTTCCCTCATCCTGCATGGGAAAGATGTGTTCTTGACTAGAGAGAATCACAGCTTACATCTGAAAAGGAGGGGGCCCAGGGCTGGTCCTGTACGGAGGGGGAAGTCCAAGGTGCACGGGGGTGCTGGGGCTGAGCCTGTCCTTACAGGGGAGAAGGTGTGCTCCAAGTGCCCTGTGAAAACATGGTCCTCCAAACAAGGGGGGGGGGGGGAAATGCCAGAGGGTAGGAAGAATTCATACTCTGCACTCGTACCATCCTCATACTTGTCGTGACTTGTAACTATTTATGACACTATTCTCTGAGATTCAAACCATTTTTAACATCCTCGATTTCCCATCAGGAAATCAAAATTCAGAAAGGCTAAGTGGTCTAAAGTCCCAGCTTGAGAAAATGAGCTCAAGTTTCCCAAATCCTAAAGTAGCTATTTAACAGCTGGAACATCTTTTCTCTGACACTTGATCTAGTCCTTTCTGGGCCATAATCTGAGGTCACGGGCCATTAAACCCAGCGTTATAACACCAGGCAGCGATGTGAGGATGTAGAGCAGCACCCTCTGAGATTTTTTAAGAGCACCAGAGCCTACCTACATCTCCTGCTTTTCACGGGGATGTAGCTGGTTCAGGATACATGACGTTACTCCTCACGTTCCCCTGGTCTGTATCTTTGCTGCTAATCTGCATTCCTCCCCCTGTCAGCATTTGACAGGAGGTGCAGCAAGGCCCTCCATGTCACATGTGTCTAAACATGTCTGACGCATACAGGTGGGAAAGGAAAGGTTGGACTGGAGGAGCATTCAGACACAGGTATCTTTTTACCACAGACTGACAGATGAACCCTCTCACATACCCTTAACTTCCTTGTGATGTTGTAACTATTGCCAAACCCTACTAACCCAGGTGAAACAGCTAGCCATTCCAAACATACCCTGGCACAAAAAGGGGTAAAAATCTCTCCGAAGAGGTGATTTGTCAACCTTAAGCTGTAATTGTGCTCACAGGTGTGCTGAAAGCAGGTGCATTTAGCCTTGGTAACAAGATAGCACTTTCTACAGCTGCGTTCAGTGAGGTGGGAGATGGATGGGTGAGAGAGCGTGCTCTGAGGATGCGACATGCCACTCGATTCCTCTAGGTCAAGCTTAATGGAAGTATCATAAGTCAAGCCAGAGAATAAATTCAGAACAGTCTGTCTTACACAGGCACTAATAAGTATCTGAGATAAGTCTCTTACGGTTTTCTAAACCAAGATACTTGGCCAACTCCAGAGCTGGGCTCAGTCCCAGCCTTTATCACAGACTTCTGGGGTGACTGTGAGCAACCTGTGCAGGGCCTGACTGCCCAGGGAGCCCCGGAGTGCTGCAGAGATGCAGAACTGGGAGAAAAGCTCTCACTTACTTCCCTTGCCTGACCAGGTCACAAAACAGGGCAGGGGGGAATTGTCTCAAGAAGCCCTATTGCCTCTTAATACTATCTGATGATTAAAAAAAGTTAATAATCTATTAATAGTAACAGCTTTTGATTAAGTCTGGATGATAAAGGAAATAAATAGCCTTTGCTTTCTGTTCGGATTGACTGCACTCTGGTATGCTGTTTACACTCCTGTTAAAATGACAACAGTAGCTCCTTTGACTAAAGCTTGCAATCTGTGACACTCCTGTATTAGTTTTTAGATTTGTGACAATGAAGTTGCTTTTCACCAACTAAATCTCCCTATTTCCAGTGCAGGTACCGGAGGCATACTCAGCTACACTAAGTGGGGAATTGGGGTCTCTTCCATCTAACCTTCCCCTTACCTCTCTCAGAATGTGTTTGGAGGAACCCAGAACATCATGTACCACTTCAGCAATCATATGGAGAGTGGTGGAATGAACCAAAGTACTTATAATTAAGCTCTGCTTTGCTCTGATACATCCAGAATCCTAGGGGAAACCAATGGCAAGGTCTTATGCCTGGCAAAGCTCCTGATCTACCTCAGGCAACTACTCTCCCTACAGTACAACTGGTGCAGAACTGCGGGTTTGCAAACAACTGCTTTTTATTAATACACATTTATACTGAAATGTCATCTTGTCCTTTTAAAATCTAAGATTGCCTAGGAAACGAGAAGAAAACCAACCAGGTGGAGAGCTCCTACAGTGTCAATGTCTTTCTATTCATTTGCCATTGACTTTTATTAAGATGTCTTTGCAGTTTATGGAAGCCTCGTTCCTGGGAGGTAGCTGGCTTTCAGGGACCTTGGGTACATCTCTGCTGATAAGCGCGTTGGACTGAAAATGGGCTCCAGCTTCTCTTTCTACATGACATTACTCCATGGAGTCCTCCAGGTGTCAGCATGTTTGTGCTTGTTCCCTCAGTGTGGCTGAGCACAGTGTGAATGAGTTTTGCCTTCAGCCCAGCCATCTGCAGCTCTGAGCCATGGTTTGTAACGGGGCTTGGCTGCCATCTGCTGCTTTACAGCAGTTGCAGGGGTCTGAAATCCAAGCAGGCAAGCCTACATCCACATCTAACGGAAAGCTCCCTGTCTCCTCTTTAAAGCGAAGAACCCTCTCCATGGAGGGGAGGCACTGGCAGAGGAGTTTACAGGAGCCCAGAAGAGGTTCATACATTTTGGCCTAAACGCTTTGTGAAAATGCAAACTTCAATTTTGGCGTTGTTACACAGAGATCTGAGAGGCTGTTCTCTATTCTGACAGAAAACTATCACCAAACCCACCCCCAAATCTTCAAAATGGAGTTTGAGGCAAAGAAGGAGTAAACTGCTCTGCTTAGGGTTAGATGTTACCATGATTAATCTGTTCTCTCCATCCAGCTAAGATTTGCAGTCCTCAGAACAAGTAGCACTAAGTGTTGCTACACAACTTGTACAACCTCAACAACATTTATCTGACTTCATGTTTAAAGTTTTATATTCTCAGGATGACACAGATCTAGACACGCTTCCTCAGGGAATCCTGACCAAGAGTCTGGCACAAACCAGACACAAAATCCTGTTTTCATCCAGCTGTAGCTTCTGCTTCAATTATACACATGCTATATTATAAGAGACATTTGTTTCAGTCTCTGCAGTTAAAGAACAGTATTCTGTGATAAACCTGTTAATACGCAGAGTGAAAATCTTCAACGAGGCCTACTCTGTCCTCCTCTTTTTTTTAGCCAAGAAGCTTTGACTCCTAGAAAAGCGTAAATCATAATCTAAAAGCACAATCATAATCTCCAAGTCTTACTAGTAGCATCAGAAAACTCCCTATTTTATCAGGTAAGTAAAGGGTTGTGTATTCCAACCTATCCTTCCAGAGAAATAGTTAATAAGAATACAGTTAACATTTTCTCATTTAAAAAAAAATAATAAAAAAATCTGAATGAATAAGATTTATTTTAAAATTACCTGAGAAAGATTTTGAGCAAAGTCTGCTTTTACACTGGCATTTTTTAATCTGCTCTGGATCCTGTATATCACTGTGACAGGCTTTACAATAGAACTGTGCTCTAGAAAACAAAAGTGAATTAAGCAGAACTGAATTGTGTTTAACTGATGAGAGAAGAAACGCACTCATCTGCTCTTGAAAGTTTTTCACTTCTAGACCTTTTTTCAACAAAACAGTAATAGGGAATCTTACCTTCTGACTTCTGCCAGGGAATGAGCAATAAAAAAGCCCATTGTATTCCGATGAAGCTTTATCTGTGCAGACGGATTGATCAGGATAGTGCTGTATTGAGAAGCAATCAAAAGAAAAATCACAGTTTGTCTATCTGGTGACTGGGTTTGCCTCTGTTGTGAGAATTCAGACTTGTACGGTCATAACAGTTTCATCTCACGATCTTACATTAATCCTCTTCATTATAGTTGCTGTGACTTCTGAGACATGAAAAAGTTAACGTGCTTTTTCAACAGCATAAAGGGAATTTACTGTCCACAGAAACCTGGGGGAGCCATGGAAGAAGAGGGAGTCAAAGCATGCAAATCAGCTTTTGTTAGGATTTCTGCAGTTTATTCAACTCCAAGGCTCCTGGATTTGGCAGCTGTTTTTTTGTTGGGTTTTGGGTTTTTTTTGTAATTAATTTGCTAAACCGTAAACTTCATAGGAAACAGATGCTTTCATTTCCATCACGTTATTTTTGAACATGTTTAATGTAATAAAAGAATTCATAATTTACTACAGCTGGGATGGGCCATTCCATAGGGTCACTGAAATTCTTGAATACTCAAAGTACAAGTTCTGTGCAACTGAAGATACTAAGGATATGCAGGGTGTGAGGTACCTGTTCTAATGCTGAACACACCAGGCAAAACAAGGGGAGGAAACCTTCTTTTCTAATGGTTCCCCCTTCCAAATCCAGAATGAGTTTCCCTGCTGGGCTGCTTTAAGCACATCTGTGTTGAATCCCCTGCGACATCACTTAAATTTACCAGTTTCCCCTGCAAAGGCCACTCAAGGTACCAGCTCAACCCAAGGTCCTATTGCTTTCAACCCAGTTTTAATGAATATTGGTAGTGTGGATGGCACAAGGAAAGGTGACAAGGTTAACATTTTCCTTCCACACAAGAGAAGGCCTGTACTCAGGTCCTCCAGATTCATGGCTCAGGGGACAAAGAAACTATGAATGACTAGAGTTATTACTACAGATACTGTAGCAACATCTAGAGCAACATCCCGCTTGTAGAAGAGGTAGCTCGTCTGTGCCAACTGTTGTGTAAAGAAAGCAAAAATATAATCCCTGTATCTCAAAGAGCATGCAGCTTCCTTTTCCCTCTTGCTTTCTCTTTTCACTATTCTATTTTCAGCCAGTGTATGAACACAGGGAAGAACAGATTGAGTTGTGGCCTGTTTTCCATTAGTGCTAAGCAACTACATCTACTGACTTCTTTCAGTGTAGAGTTCATTCAACGCTCCTGGAAGAGAGCCCCGATGTATTTCTCACAGCAGTGTTTCCCTACAACCCTCTGTTTTCAGAGTTTCTATTCTACAGTTTCATCAAAACAGCCATTTCCTTTATAAAAGTGGAAAGAGAAATAATTGCACTCAATAGTCTGCATTTTCTGGGCAATTTCTCAAGCTTTTTAAAGATCTATGGCACTTATTTATTCCCCTTTCTGAACTAGTTCCAGCTTCCCCATTAGGATGTCTTGTATTTCATCATTAGAACAGACAGTGTTATCTGGCCCAGGACCAGATCAGCTTCAGAGAGCAAAAGCTCTGCTGCCAGCATTGACAAATTACCCCTTTATGACAATGCTTTAATAGCATTTAGGAGCCTCTGTAAACTCATGTGGCTAAAAAAGCGAGGAGGCGTTTCGTTTACCAATGCAAACAAATATGCTTGAGTCACCCCAAATCCAAGACCTATGCTGTTTGCACGTGGAATAGAGATAAGAATGGTGTTTCGTCTCCCATCTCTTGCCCGATTATCTATGAGAAAAGAGGAGGCAGAAGAGATTGTTGTATATGGTAAAATTCCCCCCAGAGTTTAAGCAGGAGTAACATCTTGATCCTGTCTCCTAAACACTGTGCGCAGGAAGATAAGAGGTGTATAAAAACCCTGTAGACCCTGGGACATGTTTCTTCTGAGTTCTTTGGAAATCGTTAGTTTGGAATTAGTTGACTTCTTACTAGTAGAGAAGTCTCCCAGACAGTTACCTCTCTCCTTGACTGCCAAATCTGAGTTCAATTCCCAAGAGAACAAGGTTCAGTTTTACAAAGCACAACCTGGGGAAACAAAACAAGTTACAGTTAGTCACAGCATCTCTGTGCTCTGAAGAGACACATCTGGAAGGAAATTACAGAAAAACAACCAAGACTGTACCACATACCGACAAACTTCTACAAAAGTCATGCCTGCAAAATCATTGGAGAGCTGGGAAGTCATTACTTTGTAGTCTTTGTCTTCCAGAAGCATTTTGTCCCTCAAATATTTTCTCTTTGTCTAAAAGAATCAACCATAAAGATAATTTATTGAAAGGCAAAGCAAGTAGGATATGTAACTTAACACCAGACAATGCTCCACCACCACACAGTATTAGATCAAAGGCCCTTAGTTACTGGAAACAGAATGACATCAGCTGTATGTTGTCAAGAGACGATAGCAGAGTTAATAAACAACAGGCCAGGGAAAGCCTCAACCCTTCTAGACACTTCCAATTCATATTATCATCAAAGAACAGGTGTTATTACTGCATACAAAAAAAGTTACAGGGAAATTTCATGACTGCAAAGTCTTCGGAGCCCATTATTTGAGGAAAGTTACACCTTACTTTGCAATCAGATTAATCTGCTTCCTTATTTAAATGAAGACTGGTCTTAAGTTTTACCAGTCATAAATACCGTTATTAGATGCATGATTTCTTGCTGATCTCTGATCATCTACTCCAGTATAAGCACTTTTTTTTTCTTTTTTCCTTTGGTAGTTGTGTGACTAGGGAAGGGTTGTTCATACCCAGGCAGTTAAAGCAGCAAAACGTTCCAGTGCTTACGGCTCCTTCAGGTTTTAGACTGCCACTCTGTCACAGTATATGCCATTCTCTTGGCATACGAACACCTTCCACGTAAAAATTAATAGGCTACTAAAAAATGTGTAAAAAAGTGTTGCTTTCCAAATAAAAATTATTTAACGGATTTTGACATCAGAGGCTTTTTTTCAATGTAAAAAGTTTGCTGAGTTTTCATAGTACATTTTAAACAACTTTAAAATATGTTTTGCTAGCTTTGCTATGTGTGTGAAATACCTGGACTAGAATGAAACAGCAGGTCAATGAAAAAGCCACTCAAACAAGCAGCCCAATTCTACATACAACTTCTGCACTGATAAACTCGGTAATTATTTCACCCAATATCTATTTACTTTGTCCAAATTAACCTTGTGAAAAGTCCCTGAACAGAGAAATAGCAGTTCAAACCCTTTTGTGTAGACTGATGTGAACTCAGACGGCCGCTAGGTGACAGCAAAAGCACATCCACTGCAGGAACAGCAAACCTGAGACTCCTTCAGGCAACTTCATACCCAACAGTTCTGCCTTTTTAAGTTTTTATTAAATCTTCTGGTATTGATTTGGAAATAGCTGAGCAACTGTAAAGTTAATATGTAGTTTATCCATTTTGCATCGTAGCAAATACCGACGAGGAAAGACAGATGATAGGAGGATAGAGCTGGGTCACCCTCCTTGCAGAGAGATGTCAGGATTGCTAATTGTCACCGGTCTTGTGTAAATTACCCCATAAGACCCAGCCAAAGAAATGAAAAAGCCTAAAAGGATACTGAAGAAATGCATGCTCCCAACTGGGAAGGGTACATTGCACTGATCTTCAGCCCATTTTTGGGAGCGGTTCTGCTGAACTGCTCTAAGCACAGATTCAAACGATGAAGGGCAGACAGAACGGAATCGAGCGCAGGGTCCATACCAGGCAGTAACCCAAAATGATTGTCTGCGTGCCCTGAGGCAGTGGGCACCAGCACCACATCACTGCTCTTGAGCCTACAGCAACAGAGAGGGTGCCGCCACGTATCAGCTACACGCAGGCGCAGAACTCGCTCCGGGCCACCCTTTGCTCTGGCACCTCCTTGTGCACTACGGTAAAATGGATCCTTAGGTTCTGCTTCAGCATGCTCTGGAGCACTCTTTTCACCTCTTGCACTGAATTCAAGTAATAGATTAGAAAGAGTCTGTTAGGTTTTCTTGCCCTCTGTGCCAAGCTTCATCCCGGCATGATCAAGACAAGCTTCAAAAGAACTGGCTGCAGTTTCTACTCGGAAGCCAGGCACATATTTCAGAGAAGATCCCACTGGGCTGTATTCACATTATTTAGACAAGTGAAGGATGTACCTCAGTGTCCTCTTCCACAATGAACAAATTGGTTAGGAGAGTAGACAAGCCAGGAACAAGGCAGCTTTGTGCTATGAAGCCGAGCTTCAGTTCAGCTAAACAGATGATGCTGTCTCCTGTCCTGCGGCCCCAGCTGGGGATGTTTGGCAGGTATGCCTGTGTCAGAGCACAAAAGTGAGTACAGATCAGCACAGAGATAGGCAAGGCCACAACACTCCTCTAAAATGATGATTCTTGGCTTTCTTGCCTTCATCATTCTTTTACTTTTTTTAAAACCTATGCTGGAGTATGCTAACAGATAGCTAAGCGGACTTCTGAGGTTCTTTTTTTTTTTTTTTTTTTTTTTTTTTTTTTAATATTAAATATGCATTTGATGACAAAACCAACAAAATCAAAAAGTTATACCTTATTTTTAGTCATGTTAAAAGATATCCTAGATAGGTTAGTAACTGGGTGCGTAAGAAACACTGGATAAAGATCCCATTTTTACAGAAGGCAGAAGCTTTTGATTCCATAAAGGCCAGAATCTCAACCGTGACACCCACGTAACAGACAGACAATTGTGATACCTTGTTATGAGACTGAATTATCTGTAAAATTACTCTCGTGTTCGGGTAGTGATTCTTGATAGACAGCACTCTGTAATAAAGATACAATTTTGGATTAACATGCTCAGTTCTGGCTAGCATCTCTCACTTTCCAAGTCAGACGTTACTTGGGCAGATAGCAACGGGGAAGTAGGGACCAAGGATGGCGTATGCCCCAATGCCTGTATCTGAGATGCTTTAAGCAGGCCCAGGCTCACTATCTGGAGAAGAAGTTGTCACCATCAACAGATTTGAAGACACAGGTTGAAGAATCATACCTACACCCCGCTAGAAGTGTAGAGCTAAGAGAAGCAACAATAATGAATATTACTTGCTTTGCCAAATCCACCTGTAAATTTCATTCATAAACTAGTATTTCCACATGGTAGGTGCCCTAGAAATAGAAAATCAAGATAATCCGATTTGGAACTTGGACTTTTGGACTGTTTTGGGGGTAGGCTAATTATGCCATCAGATTCAGACAATCCAGCAGGACTAAGGGACTCCCCAGGTCAAGGCTGCGAAGATGTGTAGAATTATCAGACCTGGCAGCAGAGCTGCACCAGAGAGCAGTGCACAACTCTCCGGTGTAAAGGAGCCAGACTCCTTGACTGCTGATATTCAGGATATTGAAGAAGGTAATTACACCATATTTAGTAACATTCTATTCTGGATGGGGTTGCAAGGCTGCACAGCTGCTACCTGTCTCAATCCTTCAACACATCTGATAAAATCATAGCAGAAAGGAGTCAGTTGGCTCTCAGAGTTCTCCAGGCAGAAAACAACGTGACAGGACAAATATGTTCCCCAGCCAGCAGCACTATCTGTGTCACTGTTAATATCAATCAGATAGAGAATGAAAGCACTGAAGTATCTCACCCTACCTCATGATATTAGAAGTATCTTCAGTATAAGGTTGTGGAGAGTGAACATCTGCTAGAATGAGACAAGCATTCGTAGATCCCATCTGCATCCCGGGAGAGAAAAATTAAATCAGGGTTTGACCCCATATGAAGTACAACAATCTCTGACAGCAAGCTGATTTAGCTTGTCTTCATGTCTTCATCATGTCTTCAGTTAAACCCTTGTGTAAGATCATCATGATCCTATTTCTTAGAGTTGTCCCCGTGCCTGAATGCTTCAAGTGACACAGCTCCAGTCAAACACGCAGTATGTAACGCATATTTCTAATTTCAAAGTGCTGCAGCATGTGAAATCTTTGTATTTCTAGCCCTAACAACTTCCTAGAAGAGGTTACAAACCAGGAAGCTTTGCTATATTCTTCCCCAGCAAAATCCAGCCAAAGAACTTCAAGGGTCAGTATTTGAGAGGTCAGAAGACCTCTGTCAGTCATCTAATCAGTACTAGGGCTGTGTAATGAAGCTAATAACAACAAGAGGTTTCATTTATGGTGGAAGTTTTATAGTCTGCTGGGAACTGGCTGGAAATCTACCGATGTATTTCAAATAGGACACTAACAAATAGAAACCGCACTCAAGTCAGCGGCGGTTTTTCGTTTGTTGGTAGTGTTGGTTCGTTGTGGGGTTTTTTTGGTTTTTATTTTTTGTTTTTTCTTTAATCCAGGTCCATTCCTTCTGCTTCTATTGGAATGTTTTACTGAGTCTTCAGCATTTCAAAACACAAGGTCTCTTCATTCCTGGACATCCATGAATGAGACCCAGATATGATCACACTCTAAAGATGAGCTCACCAAGGGCTATTCCAGTTATTTAAATAGAATTTCCAGAAATGCTGCACTCTAATATGCCTCTTTCAAAACCAGATGATCACAGTTTGGCTTTCCCCTTTATTTTTCCTGTTTCAGTGCTTGAAAGATTTATAGCTTGAGAAGTCTTGTTATGCCTGAGTCTTGCATTCTCAGTTCCCAGGAGTGATATGCTGGTATGCAAAAGGTACCACTAAAATAACTGGAGCTGTCTGAAGTGTAAATCTCAACATGAATTGAGTAAATGCAGCTCGAGCATCGTTTCATAAGGGACGGGATCTTCACAACATCAGCTTATTTACAAGAAAGGGCAAATGATGAAGTTCTTACTCCAACTCTCTTCAGATCTCCAGAGTTCAGCGCAGAGCCATAAAAGAAAGTCGTGTAGGCTGAATAGCATCTGAACACAGCTTCCAGCTCCAGACTGGGAAGAGACCTATTCAATAGAAACAACAATGGGATGGGGGGGAAATCCATCAATCTCCCATAATTACATTCTCTGCAAGTTTCCATTTCTCAGAGAAGCTATTTGCCATAACTACTTGCTGTTTAAAAAACCTACAGGGATTTTGGCAGCTCAGTTAAAGTACATAGTTTAGATTTTAATGAAAACAAGCTTTTATAAAACTTAACAGTCATGGAAATGTTTCCTGGATTTTTCCTGTCTTCTGCTATTGTCATTAATTTTTCATGAGTATCATTCCACAGCCATCCATGCAACTCTAATTTTACAGCTCACTGTTACTCCACAAGAGTCAGGAAATGACACTTCCTAGGGCTTGATTCTGCATTCTCTTTTCAAATGAAATTGCTGAACTTCAACTTTCTCTCCAGGTCATGTGTTATTTTCCTATTCAATTTATGCAAACTGTCTCTCATCTAGGAACTTCCGTAACACTCTCTTCTACGTGAGCTGTACAATACATTATCAAGATATTCCTACACTGGTCCCAGCAGTGGGCATGGCCTGTAGGGAGGTATCCAGCCTTGATTCAAAGACAGAAGTTGGAAAATCCCCCCATCCTCTGGGCAGTTTGTTTCAGTGATTATTAATCACTTCCCACTTTCAAAAATGCACACCTTGCTTCTTACTTGAGTTTGCTCGACTTTGAACTCTAGTTATTAGCTTCTATTAAGCTATATTTTCCAGACTAAAGAAAATTTTTATACTGGTAGTGAAGCTACTTAGGCACCTTAATTGAGCCAAACACCCTATCCTCTTCCTCTTAGGCTAAACAGACTGAACTCTGCATCTTTTCCTCTGTGGCATTTTTTCCTGACTTTGAACCATTCCTGCACCTCATTTCCACGTGTCCTCAATTCAACAGCTCTCTCAAAATGTCATGGTATTTCAAAAGAGATGCCTATAATATTCTGCTCACCTCTTGCCCCACCTCCACTGCATTCCCAGGTAAATCTGTGTTGTGCTCCCAGAAATCACCTCCCTCTGAAGCTTCTGCTTTCAGAAACAGGTCTAATAGCTTCAGCTAGGCAGAAGAAGGGGATCTGACAGGACAGTTGAAATGCCTGATATTTCTGGCACAGAGGAGCGGCTTCACTTCCCTCCCTTTGCCATATGCCAGCATGACCAAGTACAAGTTACAAATTTTCTCCCCAGGATGAATAAACATGTAAGAAATTGAAACAGCTAACAATTACTTGATTGCCAGACTTGGCAAGACTTAAAGACAGGTATATCTGGCAAAGCCAGCTTACTATGCAATTTATGTGGAGACATTTTTTTTTTAATTGATCACAACAGAAAACATTTTATCATGAATATTCCAGCATGAGAGCTTCATTACTACAACTTGGTTTATAACTCCCATTAATTGGTTACACAGCACTGCTTTCCTTTACTTTCAGATCTCCTACATTTCCCCTAAGTGTTCAGGGAATCAAAGTGAAGTATCTCAGAGAAATAAGGATACTCACTCTCCTAGAAAAAGGATTTCTGTGCAAACACTTCCTTTGTCCTGAAGCAGAAAGTCTCGTAGGAATGTAGTGACACTCTCCAGAGTGATATTACCACAGACAACAATATAGCTACAGGAAGAGAACAGGCAAGATTTATCACTTTGAAAATAGTAGAACGGTTGCTGCAAAGCTGACGTAGGAAACTGCACACCTGCTTGTAGTATATTAATCCCAGAAATGCAGAAGACCGTTTGTGCCTTTGGTTTGATGGAAATTTCATCCATCATGACTATGTACTTCAGGAGTTATTTTGGAAAGGAAGAGGAGCTGTGTTAGAAGAAGTGAATGATAGACATTCCAAAGACAAAGAGTCACAGAAGGAACTTTATAAGACCTGGTTAAAGCTGTACCTGCCCAGTCCTGTGAGTAGCAAAAAAACCCCAACAAACCAAAAAAACCCAAACAAAAAAAACCCCAAACCCACAACCCCCCCCCCAAAACACCGCCAACACCACTGAAATAGGTCTCTTCAGTCTCTAAGTTAGGCTATCATGTCACCAACTTCACTTCCTTTGAATATAAAGCCCATGCTGAACAGTGCGTTGACAAAGTTTATTCAAGACAGTCTTGAGGTAAGGATCAACCACGAGCAAGTTTCAGGATTTAAGTTACTACAGGAAACTTTATTTAGCTTTGAATTTCTTCTGAGCTGGTTCCCAGCCTAGTCACTGACCTGATTTTTATTTTCCAAGACAAATAGCAACCATACTTACTTTTTCCCACTCACCACTTCATAGGAGGACTTGTAATTTTTACGGCTTTGAACAATTTCCACAACTTCAGGGATAAAGTTTGCAAATAGTACCTAAGACATCAAGAAAAATCATCTCAGAGCCAATTCTGTCTCTCCTAGCCACAATAAATTAATTTTAAAGAGTTTAAATTACGTGGAACAACAATGAGAAATTCACTTCAAATTCCTAAAAATTACTGGCAGGAATGTAAAGCCATACGATGTAGTGATAATGGATTTATGCCATTGGTACCCTGGACTGATTTTGTCCAGTATTTTGGCTCTTGCCAGTATTTGCAGCCACATGAAGAAACACTAGAAGCCTTGCCAGCTCTTAGAAGAGAAAATTACTCTACAGCCATGCCAGTATTACTTAAGGTCAAGACTCTTTGCTCACAGATGTCTAATCTCTACTGCAGCCCCTGCAAAGATCAACTTCTTGGTGACACCCCTGTTCACTGTCTCCAGCTGCCATTTTCAGAAAAGAAATACAGGTTTCTTACCAAACCACCAATAATGAAGAAAATATTGAAGGTTTGACCCAAAGTTGTTTGGACCACAACATCACCATAGCCAACAGTGGACATGGTCATCATTACTAGGTACATGCATTTGAAATAGCTGAGGGACTGGGAATTTGCAGGCTGAACCCAAGGATCTCCATTGTTTTCTACCTGCCCGGGGGTGGGAAAAGAGAAAAGAGAAGTTTAACTTGGTTTTGGTCTCAGTCCATCTCCAATTCACAGTTATTTCATTAAAAAGTTAGCACTGTTTTAGCTATTACAGAAGTGATTCATTACTGGGGGGAGACGGGGGGTATTGCATCAGCAGAACCACACCTGATAACGTACGCAAGTAAACTGTACTGGCTCGAGTCATGCTTTGTCCTTGCACAATAAACTTGTTTTCTCCTAAGAGAATGCTGCGTTTTTTAGGAAAAAACATTTACCCAAAGCTCCCATGGCAATACTGATGGAAGGGGACAAGGAAGGAGGTGCAGCTGGTTATACATACCAGGTGAATAAATCCTGCAGCTGTGAGCCAGGTGCTGATAAATACAGCGAAGAGCTTGGAGAGCTTGATTGAATAACTGGAGATAGAAGGGGAAAATTCTCAAGACATTTAAAATGTAACATAATCTTTGCCAGAGTTAAAATTTCCTACATGACCCTACTCCACTCAACAAAACTCCTCTCTTCTCTAGTGAGTGTAAGATTACACACCAAGGATTTAGGATGAGAAAAATCTTCCTACATCCAGCACTTTCTGTCACAGGCAACATGTAAAGTAATCCCGTTTTTAACATTTCTCAACCTCCAAAACCTTTTAAGTTTTTTTGCATTTATGTTTTCCACTCACTTCCCCACCACCAGAGTTTCACTGAGCTGATAGTTATACAAATTTTTTGTCATTTCCAGTGCAACATTATTGATAGTCATTTTTTTCCATACGCAACACTGGTATTTTCTTTTATTACCCAAGTCAGCCAAAATACACACACCGGGGAGAGTGTTAGGCTTCCAAGTGTACTTGGCCAGGCTTTAACTTACTTGCTCTTTGTGATCCTGAGGAACTGCAGTATTTGCGGGAGTTCTAACAACCTAAGGGCTCTCAAAAAACGCAAACCTGCAGAAAAGTGAGAAAGTCAGAGGAGAAGGAAAAAATCTGTCTAGAAGTAGAGTGTTTGTACATATTCAGATATGTTTAAATACGCATGATTTGTTTTCCACATGTATAAATACATGGAAAATATATTTGTGGATCCTACGTCAAACCTGGCAAGAGAGGGTAACGTTTCTCAGTATTCAGAACCTTTATGTCACTGGATTTCCACCTATGTCCTCCAAGGAAGCCTTGAATTATGAGGAAAATGAAGAACTGCAGTTCCTTTGAGCTGTAACCTGAAGGCTTAAGTGACATACAGGTCCACAAGGCTACAGACCCCAGGGAAAACCCAGGAAACCCAGGGTTGCATCTTTGCTTCCCTGCTGGGTAACTCCTCATCCAGGTGGTCAGGAACAGTGATTGCTGAGGTACTAAAAGCCAGGCAGACAGATAAACAGAATGGAGACAGACTTGGGTAAATGACAAGCCCCCCCCAAATTAAAGGAGTTTTTGCCAAAAAGGCACCATTTTGTTCCCAAAGACTAGTTTTCATACTGATGGTCAAAGCATTTGTGAATTAAAATAAACTTGAAGAGAGTCTTAATGTAAAATGCAGAACAACATGGATGGAAAGCAGGATCTCCAAGTCTTACTTACCAAGCCAATTCCTCTTTAAATAATAGGAAACAAAAACTGGAGGGATCGTGAAGAAATCCACAAGAGAATTCAGCTGAAGCCAGAACCTCAGTTTGTCATCTGCTGCCACAAACTAAAGATGAATAACATCAAAAAGCATCAGTGCTGTGTGATCATGGGTCTCAGCAGAGCAGGGTGGCAGCTCTCTGAGGAGACCCGTTTTTGCAGTCTGCTTCCTTCTCTGTTGTTTTGGCTCCTGGGGACATCCCCTCAACACTTTTTGTTTCTGAAATGCTTAGGCTGGAGCCCCAAGAGTACAAAATAGTTTGGGCCCAGAGGTACTGTGATGCTCTCTTTCTCTCCCTCTTTCTCATCTGCCCCTTTCATCTTTTTTTCTGGGGTGCCTTTCTCTGCGATAATGCCGAGTCAGTAACAATGAATTACAAAACCAAAGGGCAGGGCCAAGACCACATTCTTATTACATCAGTCTATAACAGGGAATATCCTGTTTTCTGGTGACTTAAGACAAAAATTCTAAAGTCAAAAGCTACAATCAAAATGTATTTCACACCAGTGCAACTAATGTAATTTTAGCAACAGATGGCACAGAGCTATACAGTTTGTTCAGGAGAAGCTGAAGAGAGACCTGACTAATTCATTCACTGGTTTAAAGACATGGAGAAAGACACAAAAGGCTAACATGTGAGCTGGGAAATGCTGCATAAATGCTGGAAATAACTAGATTCCAAAGGGAGAAAATGAAGAAATTCCAGGAAAAGGTGAAAGACCAGAGTGGCTCTGAGTTAAGCTAAGGCAGTCAAGCATTATGCTACAGAGCACCTATTATCCACACAGGTAAACTGCTCCCAAATATACTTTTTAACTCAACTTTTCCATAAAGTGCCCTTACCCGTAATCCAAAGTAAAGAAGGAAGAAAACGTTGAGAGCTTTATCTACATAAAGGATGCTGTCTGGAAAGAAGATCTTGAATTCCTCTGCTCTAATTGGGAAACAGACATCACAGCCAGTGGAGGGGAGAGCAAAAAAAGAAAACAAAACCAAACACTAGAGTTGCTATAAAGTGACATTTGGTTTGGGTTTTTATTATGAAATAATCACTAAAACGAAATTTAAATGTATTCACAATTTTGTGCAATTTAAATCTCTACTTCCTGAGTCAGGCAGAATAAATGACTGTTCGTATCAGGTTTTCATGAGCAAGCATGCTCAAACACGACATTATTTATCTGTTGTGCAAACAGATTGGAAAGATTTGGTTTAGTATACTCAGAGAGTGCTCGTGCAAACCCCCTGTTGCCCTCTTCGGGAGAATGGCTGTCCCCTTCTCCCGTGCGCCCGTCCGCTGTCCCGTGCCCAGCCTGGCCAGGAGACGGCTCCTGGCGGCCTCTCCCCTGCGCCCAGCTGAGCGCGGCCTCCCACCTGCGAGGGAGCAGCTGGAGCACCTTCCAGTTTCCAGTGAAATCTGCCACGATTACCACAGCGATGTGAATTTTCGAGGCCAGCCCCGCTGACCCTGCACGAAGGAGCCCGAGCGCTCAAGGTGTAACCGTGCAGCCTGATGCGCGGGACAGAACCTGGCAGTGGAAGCTGGGGTGAGCTTTCCCGTCCAACAGTGCCCGCAGGGCCCAGTCCCAGCCTCGCCGGCACGTCGCCTGCACCGGGCTGACCAGTACAGCGGTTACCAGTCCTCTGAGGCTCCTCTTCCTCCACCCGTGGGAGGGGGGGGATATTTTGAAAGCAGAAACACAGAGTAAACTACTCCCACAGGTCAGCCCAGGTGAACATCTACTCCCACCTACGGGTGTAATGCTATTCATGGAAAGGACTCTCTGTAAATAGGATTAACTGCCTGTTTATTCCTTAAAAAACCCAACAATTTCCCTTCTGAAGCTCTGCCTGGTTGTTTGTCAGATTTATAATGTCTTGGGATTAAACACAATATTGGATTGCTCTTGATGTATAATTCTGCTTCTCAGGTTTACCTCTGCTGATTGAATGCAGTTCAGAGTGCTCCACAGCTTTTATATTTTATTTATTTCATTTTATGATTCCATTTTATTTTTCCAGTGTTGCGCACCAGTCCAAGCAAAGAACTGAGAACAATGCTCTGGCATATTAAATCAATCAAAGGGGTTTACATATTAATGTCTTTTTACCCCTTAGCACAATCTACACAATATAGGGATTCAGGTGAAGACTGGTGGAGGCTACAGTGTGATTTTCTACTCACTTTTGTTATTTTATTCCCATCAAATTGTTTACCAAAGGCTGGATTTTATAGAAGAGCTCCATTCCCATTTAGGTACCAAAAATAGATGGCAAAACTTTCAAAAGAGCTTTGAGGTAGTGAGCTTTATTAGAAGTCTAGCATTCTCTAAACATTGCAATAGCAACAGCTGGGCTTTGAAAGCTTTTGAAAATGTCTGTATCGAAATAGCTGCTGGACCCTTTTACAAAAGCTTTGGACATCTGTCCCCCAGTCCTTCTGAAAATCCAGACTTGAAGGTATTCACACAAAAAATCTACATACAGTGAAACCTCAACAGCTGTAACAAAGATACAAACCACAGTTTTTGCTTTCTGGTTGCACGGTGTAGTTCCACAGGCTGCTGAGGCCGCTGCTCCCCTGCAGTTATGGCCAAGGTTTGCTCTGCTGGCCCCAGTAACCCCTGTACAGAGCTGGCACCACAAAAGGAAGGGGGACTATGAACCTGGCAGCCTGGGGAGCTCAAGGGCCCCTCACACCTCAGTGCCCATAGGCTCCTCGGGCTCCTGTCTGTGGCCACAAACCAGCTCTTAAAAATACATCAGCTTGGCAGGCTGTTTCTACAGTTTGTTCAAAGAAGCTTTTTGGATAAACATCAGTAATCTACTTACTCAGCAAGATTGACAAAATAAATGATGAGCGAGCCAATATTCAGAAGAAACACCAGTATCACCTGAAAGCACAGGCATAACGACGATGTTATGAGGCTTACTCTGGTAGTAACACAGCTTCCATCTAAACCAAGCACACATCTAGCACACCACTTCTGTATTTCTACGACTGAAGAGGAGAAGCAGAAGGAACAAAATTGAATTACCTACACCCTGCAGCAGTCCCCAGACAGAGGTTTTAGTTAGGCATATGCACAATGAACTAAAATCTCATCCAATGTAAGTCAGCACTGTCACGTTAACTGGCTACTGCTGAGGGCTGGATGCAGCTGACCACGTGTCCAGTTCCCGGGCTGCCACTGTGAGAGGCCAGGGAGTCAAACCCATGGGACTAGCTGCTCCTCCGCTTGCAGCCACCAAAATCTAATATACAAAAGGATGCTCAGATTGAAAAAAAGGCAGTTAAGGTCCACAGAGACGTGTCACTGGCATATCCTATTTTGGTGGATAAAGACAGCACTCTTGTCCTTTGGATACGCATTTAAAATATCAAAAATAATTACCACCAATAGGGTTATAACCAGTTCCCACTGAAGGAGTAAGCCACCAAGCAAGTCGTCAGTGCTGAATGGGAGTGATTCAATTACCCAGAAGATGGAGATTGTGCAGCCAGACCCAGCAGTCTGCCCACAGCCAGATCTGGGGAGCCATCAGACAGCAAGTTTCCGTCATTTTACATAACCTTTCCTGCCTAGAAACCTGCCAAATCATCTTCCCAGGCCAAACACATTTGTCTTAGGAAAAAGCGTGACCTACATCACATGAACTGCAAAAACTGACATATACTTGTGTTTTCACTGGATGTTCTCATAAGAACAGACATGTCTCACCACTTGCATTAGAGGAGAAAACCTGTGCTGACTGATCTAGACTTACCAGGGCACACCCCATAGATGTTTGAGCTGACAGCATCATTTCTACTTGTGGAGAGAAGGCTCTTCTCCAACAGACTGACTTCTGTTTCCTTTTGTGTGACCAGACATCTTTGTCCTGACAGAGGAACAAAGAGAATGTTAATCTTGACTGTGTCCCAAGATGGCTAAAGCCAACACATCCAGCCACCACATCTGGATGGGACTGAAAGTAAGAGAGTGGTGGGATATATTTTCCTTCAGTTGAGCTAAAGCTGAGTCTTATCTTCCTGGAACTCGCTGAGGGCGTGCGGTGCAGACACAGACGGATATCCAGATGCAGTCACATTTCTTCTCTATTGGTTGCACCCATGAACATTGATTCTCATTCCCTTAAAGCATTTACCTCATAGCCTAAGCCTGAAAGGAACAGCATGCTCTGGTGCTAATAACACCTCTCTACTAATCTCCACACCCTTTCCCATCTTATGCCAGGTGTGAATTAATTTACTTAGTTCTGACCATGTAAAACATTTCACTAGCATATACCCTGGAATATCTCAGTTCCAATGTTCTATTTTAACATGGCCTGTTACCTTTTTTAACATATGCCAGTAACAGCCCCAGGTAAAAAACCTTAAATTTACTGTAGAGCTTCAGCTAATTCTCATTAGCTTTTGCTATGAGGTAGGATTCTGTCCTTTTCCTGGTTCTAACTATTAATAACTGCAACAAATAACTAATACAGACTATTCAACCTATAAACACCTAGTAGATTTAAAAAGAAAAAAAAAAAAAAGAGACCCATGCTGCTTGTAATGTGAGATACTGTGCTGGTCTCTCTTCTTTTACACTCAGTTCCCAGGCACCAGAATCTGTAAAGAGCTAACACTGAAGCACTAAACCCCACCTCTGCTCAGCAGCCAAAAGAACAGCAGAGAATCAGATTAATTTAACATTTTGGCAAACAGAGATGCCTACAGTTTGCCAGCTGCACAGGTGTTCCCTTCATTTTCTGCCCACACAATTCAGGTAAGCTGATGAGAATGTCAAGCCCTCCCTGGGAAGTGATGGAGTGAAACAGCCTTCAGCAGTTGTTGGAGGCAACATGAAGTGACACAAAGAAAGAGCTCTTCAGTCCTGCAAATTATGTTGTAACCAGGTACACAAGTGACCTGGATATGTCACGTGAACCATCCTGGTGATATCCTTGGGAGCTGCTAATACCTTCTCAAAAATTCCACCATGCACACAGGGAGGACTGGGGTCAAAGATCACAGATCTTCTGGTGGGGGATTTGTTTTCAGCATGCCTAATCCCATCCTTGTCCAGTCGGTTTGGACCATGTGAAAAAGGCTTTTCTACAATACTAAAACACAAGACAATTTTTCCAATAGTTGCGGGTTACAGAGTGGGGAGTTATAGTTTTGAGAGACACTTGACCAGGTCCAGGTACTCCTCATTTCTGTTACAATCTCTGCCTTGGTGCTTAAATACCCGTGTGTCTGGAATACTGTGTGTTTGTACATATTAGCTTGTGTGTTTAAGAATCAGTGGCCGTATGCAAATGTGAGTTGAAGATGCAAGCATTACAGTGCTCTTGTGTGCATCTGTGTTTATCTACATGATCCGTAGGTGCTGAGGTTTCCGTATGGATATGTTTGTGCTGCTAATAATAGCTACATTGGTCAAAATGTCCTGGTTTCGACCAGGAGAAAACTATCTCGTCCCCTCCTCTTGAACGGGGAAAGGCAGTAGCACCCATAAGCACTAACCTGTTAATCAGCTCAAAGATAAAAGCTGATAAATAAAATGCCACATTTATTGCACTATAACAGAAGATACTTTCTAAGCTAGCACTCCATCCACACCGAGTGTAATTCTTGCATTCTCACATCAACACGCAAAACACGAGCCATTTCAAAAAGATCTTGCCCTTACCTTTTTCATCCAGATCCTCTCTACACTGAATATATAAGCATACCTTGCCAACCTGAAAGCCAGTATGATAAAGAGGCCTCCCAACAAAAGAAACAAAGATGGTAAAATAAAAGCCAACTGAAAGGACGGTGCACAGATGAGGTTAAATTTTCCTGCCATATTAGGAATCACTTTGTCCTGCCTTCTTCCTCCTCAGCTTCCTTAGCTGCTTGGTCCTGACCTCCCGGTTGCTTTTGTGACGTCGCAGTGACCTCAGCACCAGTGCTGTGCACTGGTCAGACGAACAGGCTGGGATTCTGGGAGGGCCCCTCTCTGCAGTGGAAGGGTTTCAGTGGCGGTTCTGATTTAGAACTATCTTTTTAGCGACGTTACCAAGGTTCCTCCTCTCTGGAATATCTGGGTTTATAAAACTGGCTCTCACTGTATACAGAGTCACTTTATAAACTTTATTAAGTTGCTTAATAGAGAGCCCTGAGGTCTCACCCACAGCACTCAAGACTCATCCCTTTAGCCTCCACCTCAGGCTTCCTCTCAAGAGCTGCCACACGTACGTACAGCAGCACTCCCCTGGGAATCTCAACTGTTGGACTGAGTCCTTCTACTGCTCCAAACCAAACACAAGCAAGATGCCCTGGCACTGAAAGAGTGGCTGTGATGCTAAGAGCTGCAGTAGCAGTGTAACCAGATAAGCAAGATGTGTCAGACCAAAGACGCACTTAGCCTGGGATTTTGTCTCTGCAATCGCCCAGCTGTCAGTGGTGAAGTACAGCGTGACCTCTCCCCTGCTGCCTTCATTTTACCCGCTCACCCTCCTTCTTTTTCTACTTTAATAAACTTTTAACCAGAAGAATTTAACCCATCTAAGTTGGAGTTTCTAACGGTATGAAAATAAAAAGCAGGGATAAATGTGCTCTCGTGCCCACAGGCGGCAGCATTTCCTTGGAGTTCGGCTCTCTCTGCGCACAGCACCAGGATGTAAAACCAATTTGCTTCCCAGCATCGCCGCAGCCTTGGACAAAGAGAAAAACAAAGCAGAACAGCACAGCAAGCCATCTCCCAGAAACTGCGCAGTAAAAGCAACAGCTCGTCTTGTACCATGCAGGCCTAGCTGTCCCATCCACAGCTGGTGGGGTAGCAATGACGATGCCACCAGTGCACACAGTTTCTTTCCCCCTTTCTGTTGAAACAGAATGTCATCAAAAGCTGTAGGTCTAGTCAAGAGTGTTGAAGTCTTTTATGAGCACTGCAGATGAATAATGCAATCAGACTCTTCTTCATGCAATCAGGACAGCTGAGTATGGAAGTAGTGATTTTGCTTGAATTGGGAAAAATGTGTCCATTAAAAAAAAAAAAAAAAAGAAAAAACAGAAAAAGAATGGTGAAATAACAGCCCAGCAAATAGCAGGGAGGCAAAGAATATGCTATTGTAGCCTTTAAATACAGCAACATTTAATGTCTGTCCTCCCCTTTCCTCCCTTGCGGAGCATCAGAGGGGATGATGTATGACTGGAACCAGTAGGGCGTTTTGAATGGCGAGGGTGGCCCTGGGGACAGCCTGCCAGCTGACAGGAGTCATTACGGGTGTTTTCATGGGGACTAATATGACAAAGTTGCAATCAGCTCATCTAAGGCTCCAGGATGCCTGAGCCAGGGACAGGAAGATTTTGAAGTAAGTTCCCAAGGGAGAAGGGGTGGGAGGGGAGGAGGAGAGAAGGTTCCCTCTCCCTGCGAGCGAAGGACAGCGGGAACACCTCCCTCACGCTGCAGACACCCCCATGTCAGCAAGGAAGGATTTACCTGCAGGACAGGAATTCACCCAGACGACAAAGGGATGTGACACCAGCCAATGCAACTTCTGCTCCACGTCTAGCGCTTCCCTAACACGCTTCTTCACCCGGTCCCTGCTTGGCCCAAGCTCTTCTCTTCCTCCCCTCCGGAGCTGTGGGGAGGTTTGGAGGGCAGGTGGCAGCTCCTGCCCGGGCGTTGCTGCTGAGCCAGGCCTGGAAGCCAAGCAGCTCACCCTAACTCCCAGTTGATTTCTCACAGTCCAGCGGTCCCCCAAGCAGAAACAGGTCATTGGCAAATCGCAGCCCCTCAGCAGGAGAACAGAGCTGCAAAAAGAGAGTGATTTATTAGCATGCAGTGGCACACTGCCCTGTCTGCACTGGCAGAGACATAAACCAGGAACGGGAGAGCACGCAACAGAGAGCGGACTTTTCTTTAATTCGACTCAATGGTAGTTTAGGCTGCACCGAGACATCCATTTGGAGTTAAATACAGAGTGGAAATCCACCAAGAGGCATCATGTACTGCTCATTTCTGGCACAAAAATAGCCTTACTGGTATTCAGAGTCTTTGTGAACGTGAGGACGTTCACACCTGTCTCCTGACAGAAACAGGTTGGTGCTATCAATATTTATAGGTAGGAAAACTGAATGAGAAAAATTAAGGCCTCAAAGGAATACCAGCAGGATACCAGGACCCTGATTTCATCCTTTTCTGGCACAGAAGCGTTTTAAGCTGCTTCCCCCTGCAGCCCCACCACTGCAGCATGGCTGCATGATGCTCAGCTGCTGTCTCCAAGAGGAACACTCAGTGCCCACTGTGACACATCGTTTAGCTTAGTCTCTAATCAGTAGAATGAAATTATGCTTTTCATCAGAGCGCGTTATGGATCTTCTAAATTAGGCTAGTGTTCTGGATTTTCCTAATTTGTTACTCTGACAGTTAATTCTTCCAATAGCTAATTATCTTACCCTGAAAACACATGTACTTTTTTTTTCCAACTCCTGTGCTAGCTCCAGCTTTCAATTGAAAGCTGAATCCTGACCTTCCAGCCAAATTTCACTGTATATTTTTCTGCTGGTTAGTGGAGCCATCTGTTATAAGAAGTCATCTTCCCTGTATTTGTGCTTGCACATTGTGATGGAGTCTCCTCTTTATTTCCTCTTTGATAGCCTAAATGGATCAAGCTCCTTACATCTTTCACTAGAAAGATGTCTCCCAGACTCTGAATCATTTATATGTCTCTTTTATGAACCCTTCCAATTTTTCAACATCCTCTTTGATCTGCAGACACCAGACTCCGAATCACTATCCCAGTGAAGATCTGGTTAATGGGGGTGGATGGAGTGGTAAGCTTATTACATTAGATCTGTGAAAGGAAAGATTTGATTTTAAAGCACACCAGTTTGACTGAGAGGAAAGAAGGATAACAGAGGCATTGAATTGGGGAGACATTTCCCGAAAGGATTAAACTTCTGTCTGGGTAATGAGAACATCCACAGTCACATTAGACCGGATTAAAGAGAAAGATAAATTCTGCTGCTTCAGAGCATAAACCAATAGCTGGTGGGGACTACAAATAAACGTCTCCTTTGGGTAGATTCTTCTGTAATTGTTCACTGTGGAGAGAGCTTACATCTCCCACTGAAGCAGCTGGCTACCAAAAGACCCAGAGCACTGGGATAAATGCGTCTAGAGGAAACCACCCATCTTTCCATTATGTGCACACACACACACACATATTGAAGAGACAAAGGGTTTGCACTTAAAGATTAAATCCTTATGTCATCTCTCTCTGCTTCCAAGCCTATCTACTAAGAAGGCTTAGAAATTAAACTGAGAAACATGTATTACAGCCCACATTCTCCCAGCCTCCTTCCCACTGCTGTCTCCTTTTGGGGTGGAAGTGAACGTGTGTGCACAAATGCAACAGTCCTCTTATCCCTTCTTGGTAAACAGTTCCCACTTTTACTGTGCTCTGAACCTTCCAGGTGCAAGATAAAACAGATTGGTCTGGAATTTGGAAGCAAATGAGCCAGGCTGCTTGCTCCAGGCCTCCGATTTAATAAACATGCATCTATATCTAATGGACAGTCTGTCACTTCCCTTTAATAGAAATCACCCGCTCCTCTAATAATCATTAAACAAATTGACAGCACAATAGCCAAGGCCTCTCATCTTAATGCTACCTGCAGCAAGAGTAAAACAATCCACTAATATCTTTTCAGAAAAGCCATTATTGTGCCTAATATGAATGCACATAGGCACACTCCATGTGACATAGAAACAAACATGTCCATGAAGAGAATAAATCGCACAGGAATTCTCTTGATTTTTATAATGCATGTATTCTATTAGTAAGATCATTTCTCATTCTCTCATGATGGGGATAATAATCTCTCATGCCTCCTGCAGTGTTTTCCTGTGCTAGAGCCAGACCCTGAGCAGCTTTACGGGCACCATCAGGCTGGATGGCCAGAGATGCCTGCACCTACATCAGAAATGCAGCTGCTTTCCTAACCCAGAGCTTTCAGGCCAGGGCATGCTCATGCTGAGACCTCGGAAGTTTTTAAAGTCCCCTTTTAGAAGGGAATAGAATTCTTCTTCTATACACCCTGGTCTAGTTGTGGCAGGATCCGCAAGGGTATTTGGGACTTCTGACAGTTAACTCTAGAGATCCCTAAGGCCCAGGATGGCAACTTTGCATACAAGCAAAAACCCCAAAACTTCAGGGTCAGATGGAACCCCTCAGCAGATAACTCAGCATTCCTGAATACCCAAGGGGCTGCGTGCAGCCTTCCTCGGCCTTCAGGAACAGTTAAGCATTCAAGGAGTACCACAGTCCTGTGTGGCCTCTAAAGGACGGTCTTTCTGAGCTCAGCCAGTACACATAGTGTTTTTGGAGCAGCCAGACATATCTCACACCATAAAATTCTGCATTTATAGACATAAGGTCACTCAAGCCTTATCAAACTTCATATAAGAGGACTCCACCTTGATTTGCTGAAATCCCATTCCATATCCCCAGACTGTTTATAGCCACACCTTAGGGTCACAATAACAGGAGAAAAAAAAATCAGAAAATGAACTTCAGTATGATAAAATTCAGACCCACTAGTGATGGAGTGGGGACAAGATCTTGCTCTTGGACTTGTTCCTCCCTTTGACCTCTTGATTTTGTTGGCTTTCTCAGGTGCTTGTCTCAAACATCTGTTTGTCTCTTTGGCCTGGCTTTCCTCCTCTCTCCCTACAAACCAATTCCACACACAGCTATCATGGCTTAACCCCAGGCAGCAACTAAGCATCACGCAGCCACTCGCTCACTCGTCTGCTCCTGGTGGGAAAGGGACAAGAATCAGAGGAAAAAGGTAAAACCTTGTTGGCTGAGATAAGGACAGTTCAAGGACTACACAAGGAAAGAAGAGTAATAATAACAACAATAAAGGAATGTACAAAGCAAGTGATGCACAATGCAATTGTTCACCCCCTGGAAGCTGGTGCTCACCCCTTCCCAGGACCTGATCCCTCTTTCCCCAGGCAGCTGCCTCAGTTATACACTGAGCATCATGTCGTATCCAATATCCCCTTGGCTCGTTCCATCAGCTGTCCTGGCTGTGCCCCCTCCCAGCTTCTCGTGAAAATTAACTTTATCCCAGATGAACAGAGGACAACAGCCCATCAGTCTCAAAGTTCTGCTTGCTATTGGCCTTCAAAAGCTTTCTCATGCACAGCATTCATAACTGAGGGGTACTCGAGGTTAACAAAGAATGTTGTACCTTATGTGGCCTCTGCTGTCTGATGAAAGTACAAAAAACACACAGTGGGAGAAAAGACCTTGTGCCAAAGGGACAGTGACAGTCTGGCACCAGAGCACGCCTCGAGGGACACCTCTCAGAGCCTGGGACAAGCTGTTCTATAAAGGCAGGTGGACAGAAAGTCTTACCCATTTGTTAGCAGGCAGAATGTCCTAGAGAACCCCAAAGTGTCCTTCAAGACACCTCTGTAGCTAGCCACATGGTTCTTGCAGTGTGGGAAGCACCTTGGGAGATATTAATCTTTTCAAAGCAGCCCGTTCCCAGATTCTGCTCCACAGGCTGCTAGTGCGTGGCACGCAGCACAACCAAGAGCTCCTCTGTGTATTAAACAGGACACAGTCCCTAGCTCTCCTTTACGTGCAGAAGCTGTTCTGCAATTCCTGTTTGGAGGTACATTCACCACCATGCTGCAACTATTTTCTGGCAGCTGTGCACAAAAGCTTTGCAGGGAATTACTCTCAGCTTAAAGCAGAAACAACTGTCCTTCTCAGCTCTCCCTCTGTGGGGGAGTATCCACACACACACGTACTCAAGGACAGCAGGACCGGATCTACTCCAGGGCAGGGCCTAGATTTAACCAACCTCATGGGGCTACTGATCATTTGATGCATAATCCGGGAGGGAGGATGCAAGTGAGGAGTCTGAAATGGGTTGTACAGGGATAAATTGGGCCCTCGCTGTCTGTCTGGTCCTTATCTCCACAGTACAAGAGCGGATCAGTCATTTGCAGAGTTCTCTGCACAGCATGCCTGTGGGGGGGGGAAATTGCAGGTCCCTATTTTCCAAACAGGGAGGTGAAACAAAAGGAGCAGCACATGATTTTTCTGCTCCTCCCCAAAGCCAGGCAGGAGGTCTGCAGGCGAGCGGAACTGAAACCGTATCTCCCAAGCTTCCCAGTCTCAGCTGTCCTTCGTTTACAAGCGGTGACAAACCGCTCGGCAATCAAACTTGCCTTGCAGAAATCTCAGCTCGGCTGATGGCATCTCAGCGTATCCCTTTTTACCAAAGACTTTTGTTCATTTTAGGTGGTTCCTACTCCTTCTATCAGTTTGAGGCCTGATCCTGGCTCACTTCATTCCTCCGGCACTGATTGCACTAAGAGGTAGGACTGCATTCCCACATCCACTGAAGCTAATTTCAATGGTGGGGTGGCTGCAAACTAAACTCTGAGGTCTCCATGGAGTCTTCTCTCTTCCCATCTCTCCTCATAACTGTTTAGCCCACATTTGGAGGCCAAGTACCGCCAGCTTTCTTTAAAATACAAAAGCTCTAGAACATTCCCATATTTACAGTAGCAGGAAATACAGAGATAAAAGGGAACAAGTATCTCGAGATTTGTCTGATTAAATATAGTTTTGTAACTGCCAGGAGTAAACCCCACTATTTATACTGGTGAAGAATCCAGACAGTATTTCTCTTATATAAAACAAAAACTGACCTCAAGAAGCTGGAGATTCTCCCATGCCTATTCACTACTGCCAAATCCAGGAATGGAAGCCAGAACTACTGACCTCCCCCTGCCTTGTCCCCAGCCTCATCATTTACTCCTTCCCTACCAAGAACTGCATTTACTGAGGTGCTGTGAGTGTGGGTTGACTAGAAACCTGCTGCTCCAGATCCTAAACCCCTAAAATAAAGAATGCTCCCAAGAGGCACCCTGACCAAGCGAGTACACGTTCACCCATCGCATGTGCAGATTCACGAAGGGTCGGAACATACTCAATTGTCTTCCCTACATTCGCTTGATTTGTCGCAGCCGACACGACTGCTGTACACACACGTGCTTTTGTAGCACACGAACTAAGGACACCTGATGCAACGCAGCAGTATCACTCACTGATTCCAGCCCCCAGAGGCAGGCACCGTGCAGTACACACCTTTCCTCCATCTGAGCTCCAGCAGAGACAGCTCCAGTTCAACCCACGGGCTGGAACAGGGCAAACCCTCCGTCAGGGATGGTACAATTGTCCCTCCTGGGGGAAGGGATTGCTGCAAGCAAGAACAAAAGGGTAAGGGACCTGCAGCCATCAGTTCCTTTGTTTCAAAAAAATCTCCCACCAATTAAGACAGGTCCGTATTTAAGTATCTCCAGTTTAGCGTAAATGACTGCTATTGAAACCTCTCAGCAATCAAAACTAACAGAAGGAGCATCATCATCACCAAGATGGTTGGAGTGGGAGAGGGCAGGAGGGCAGTCACATTAAGAATCAGATCTCCATCCACATATACATGGACGTCTGAAAAACACTTCCACAGAACATTATCTTGTAACCTCTAGTATTTCTCCCAGGTTCCTCTTTGACCCCACCTGGCCAAAGAGCAGCTTATTTAGCAACAATACTCTACAACCCTTGGGAGTGCAAAATCCATCAGTAACTGCAGATTTAGTAGCCAGCCCAGCTGCTCTTCCTGTGCTGCCCTACCCTCGTACCGCCGGTGCAGAGGGATCCGGAAAAGTACAGTGGTTTTTAGAGACAACAGCTGTCATACACATTCACACAGACTTCTCGAGCAGAATCACCTCTGCTGATTACTGTGGCGGACACCTCCAAGGGACATTAATGCTACACTGATTTTTTTTTTTTAATTTTTTTTTTTTGGTCAGGCCTCTTAAATACTTCAGCCTGGGAACCAAGAGCCATGTTCCAAATCCTCAGCAAGCACAAAGAGGTATAACTCAGTTAATTGAGAATCACGACCATGGAGACAAACTGACTCAGCAGCTGAGATCGCAGCTGTACAACTTCATTCATAAATATATTTTTTTTTCATCTAGAATGCTAAAGAGTGGGTGTTTGACAACGAGCTTACTGCTTGGGCCAGTCCTTCTTTTAAACATCTCTGCTCCTGAGACACTGGTGCAAATATTCAAAGGGGTCTAACAGAGTAAATGCTCACAATAACACATCGTGGGAGCTGGGCTCTTCGCCTCAGTGTGTTGGCAAAGGGAACCGTAACGCTGCGGGGAGGAGTGTCAGCGTTCGCTGCGAGGACTGCGAACGCATGCAATGGTTCTTCTACACGCACTGATGCTATGATCAAAGTAGTTTGCACTGGATGTAGGTTAGTCTAACCAAAGTGCATTAGACAGACAAAGATTAACATGCCTAAATGATACATGTGTTCTAATTAGAGAATGTAATCACCTCAGGCTCGATCATTACTGCTCCATTTATGTTTATCATTTCAACTGCATTAAGGTCCCTGGCAGTTCTTTCATCTAACTTTCATATCAAGGACATCAGGTTTTTAATCATTAAATACCCTAAACACTATTTTTGGGGAAATCTTTGAAGAATAATTATTTTACCAGTATAAACTGTGTATCACTGAAGATTGTTTTTAAAACCTCTCATCTCCAGCTGCTGCACTTATGTCAACGGATCTCTTTGGAAATCAGACTGTGGGAAAGTAGCTCAGAAAACAAAACCAAAAATGTTTTGTCATTCTCCCTCTATTTTTTCAGTCATTTTGTTCTGTTGGAAGATTTCCAGCTCAACTATAGGATCTGTCAAAGTATCAGCACTGCCAGAGCTAAGGGGATTTTCATTTGAGACTGAGCCCTCAAGGACAGCATTGCCCCTGTCTTGGGGCTGCCAGACAACTGGAATTCATTCCTTCTGATTTAGCCGCATGGTTCTTCTCACGCCTTTCTGCATACATCCAAATTTTCCCCTCCATGTAGACTGACCACGCGTAAGAAAAAAGAATTAAAATTGTGACGTTATTTGCCTTCCAGAAGTCTTGTTTTTGCAATATTAGTGGTATGCAGGGAGACACTCGGGAAGAGTTGGTGTAATCTTTTGCACATTCACCAATATGTGCATTTATGATGTGGTTAGCTTCATGTGATTCTGCAGAATGCACAAGGGTGGCTCAGAACATAAAAATAGCCCACTATCAATCCTTCAGTAGGGGGAAACGGAGATTCATTGGTGCAAGCAGAGGCAGCACGGGCAAAACTTTATAGCTGCTTCCATAAAGCTGTCAGCAGTGAAAACAGTCTGGTTTTTAAGCTCAGGGAACAAAGACCATATCGGCACCACGACTTACAGCAAGAATACTGATGAGAACCCACAGCCAGAGGTTTGTGGCTGGGACAAGGAAACACAGATGTAGATCTTCGAGCTCTGTACTGGTGTGATTCCACCAGGCCATTAAAAGTGCCTGCAACTCTTCAGAAAGCATCTACAAAGGATAACATTTCCTTTTCTTTGCGGTTCTCTCAAAATATGAGTCCTTAGCATGGCTGCCTACCAGATATATATTCTAGGCTTCATTATTAAGATTAATGATAATTAATAAGACACAGGTAGAGGCTGGAGAGCTGTACATACCTGACTCTACCATGGCACCTTGTTCTGAGATCTTTTGGTTTTACAGATGGCTAAACACAGTTATAGCCCACAAAGTTAGCTATTTGCAAGATGAGAAACCAGAAATTCCCATTTTAGGCCAAATGACCTTCTCATGAGTAAAAACTGAATCAAACTGTCCAGACTGTATTTAGTCATTAAAGGCTCAAAATAACTTCAGCACACCATTACCATATGCATTTTCTTCCCCTTTTGATCACTCGCAGAATCAGTGTAATAACCCGGTGCAGCAAAACGGGAAGTACATGGACATTCCCAGGCTCCAACTCCCATCTCTTCCCTGACAGCAAAGTGACAGTGAACGTGCAATAATTCAGTATAAACATCATGAAAAAACGTAAACATTACTGACCCAAACTGCATTTTTGATGCAGTTCACAGAGGACCAGATCTAAAGCCCTTTGAAATTCATATGAAGCCCTTTCAGAATCTCTTTGAACATCCTCAGGTTGTGCTGCTGTGGTTTCTTTGTAACGTGGCGTGTATGGTTTTCGTGCATGAATACCAATAATTCGGAATAAAAGAAGCAACGCATCTTCTGAGACAGAGAAATCTGTCAGTCAAAGGCAGAAGGCTCTTTCTCCCAACTGGAGCTTTTACCAAGATAAGTAATCGCTCTGAAGGACATGAACTGTTCGTATCTAGAAACATAAAAGCCCCACAATGCCCTGCACACACTCTGTGCTTCCCATGTGCCTACGTATGTTCCTTTCCCAGTCTGGACAGGCAGCTACCACGTCCCAAGGAGCAACTGCATGGATCGTTCCTCGGCTTCCCATCTCTTCTCTCTGGGGGAGGGGTTACCCATCTCTTCAGATGTATTATCAGAGCATTTGTACGTCTGATCTGTTTCTGTTCCAACTGGAACAAGGCAGAGACAGACTGACTGTTAAAACAAACCAGCCCTTTTGTCCGAGGAGGGCTAAAGAGTGTTGCTGTGAGGAAGAGGCAGCTTTCCACACAAGGCAGCACTACCCTTCACCGGCGCCGTGCTGTGCAGCCCTAGGCAGCCTCTGCATTAGACTAGTAGGAGCAGAAGAGACTCCGTCCCACCTCGCCTCCAGGAAGGAAGTGCCTGTTTCATTACCGGGGCCCAGTGCTATTCAAGGGGATTTACCCCGCGTAAAGTTGGCACCTTATGCCTCCAGGACTGTAGCACCATTCAAAGGGGCCAACAGCTTTGTAGCTCCGAGAAACAGAAACACATTTTTTAAGGAGTCTTATGGCTGGAAAGCCACAGTATTGTTATATCATCTGCAAGACCGTTAAGAAGTAATTCTGCAAACCAATCACTATAAGGCAGTTCAGTGACTCCCTGTAGTGGAAATTACATCACCTAGACATGGGCTAAAACACAATACTATGCCTCCAGCCAAGAATTTTCTCTATTATTAGAAAATCAATTACTTCTTCCAGTCTGGACGGCAAATATTGGAGGTGACTAAGTATCCTGTGATCTTTTTCACTCATAAACTTCTCTCTCTATAGTGGATGTACCACAGAGGTGGTAATAAAATTTGTATCCAGTGGTTCATGCACATTCCAACATTACTCTCCTGCAACTGAGCCTGGTGAATGGAAAACAAATTTAAATCAAGATAAAAGCCCAGGCAGATACTATCCATATTGTTAACTGCTTGTCATAGGCAGAGATGTATTTTGTATCCTTTGGGAATGGCACTTGTCATTTTTTTCTCACTGTGAAGCTGTAACATTTATTATCTCTGAGCAGGAGCTGCAAGGTATTCCACTTGGATGATATGTGAGAACAGAGTCTGGTGGTTTACAGCTTACTTTCTTGTACTTCTCCCTCCATTTCTACCCAGTTACACTCAAATTCTCTGCCCTTATTTTTTTCTATGTATTTTCATTGTTATAATGAAGGGGTCTGACTTGAAATCCACTGTAGTCAGAACAGATCTTTCCACTGGCTTCAGAAAGATTTGGACCAAGTGCTAACAATCTTGTTGGTTCTGTTGTGAAAGCTGCAATGATTTCCTGAAGATTTTTTAAGGTAGCTTTTGAAGGCAAAGGTGAAAAACTCTGGACTCTGGGGTTAGAGGTTGAAACGTGCTAACAAAAACCCTATGCACTCCAAAACAAACCACAACAGAAAACACTTCTTAGGTATAGGGAGCTTTTTGACCCAATAGCTGTGTTCTATTCCGCTAAGAAGCTCAAGCAATTCTGCCTTTACTGCTTTAAATGTCTTTCCCTTATTTATGAGGTAAGCATTATTCTGCATGTTGAGTTTACACAGAGTAAGTGACTACAGGACATCATCAGTCCCACTGTCCAAGCAAACCAAAGAACACGTAAAGGAGTTAGTTCTATCAGCACGTGAAATCTCTCCCCAGCCTGGGAGGAATCCACATTACGTTGAAGCCTGTTTCAGGTCCTCACCTTAAGACATAATGGAGCGGTTGAACAAAAAAAATAATCAGTAGCTGAGAGCAAGGCCACAGCTGCAATCCTGTTACTTCCCTGTCAGCCATCTAAGGAGAACTCACACTCTATCACACCTTATCACGCTGTATACAGCTAAGCCCCCATCACTTTCCTTCACGGCTCCGTGCCTGCTGCACTCTGCCTCGAGCAGGCGGCCCAGCACGTGGCAGCCAAGCAGCTCGCCCCAGGCTCCATCACGTTTCAGGATGCAAGCCCTTTCCATTTGAAGCTCACGTGGCCAAGCAGCCCCGAGAGATGCTCTGCTGAGCTTGAACATCTATCCACAAGCAGTAGGGTAGTTAGAATTGACAACTATTGGAAAAAAAAACACCAAGCGGCATGAGAGAGACAAGACAAAAAAACACCCCCAAACTATGAAAAACTCAAGTGTGTCCCACAGAAATTCCACTTGCTCTGTCAGCAATACAGAGGACTCTGGGGACACGGGAACTAAGGTTACGGCGCTGTTAGTGTAAGCTGGAAGAGACGCACTGTTGTCCCAATACCAGGATACTGAGGGTGCAGGTGGCAGGATTAATCCAGCTGAGTATGTGTGCTTACCTGTATTGCTACTATATTCCTCTCATTTTCTCCTCCCCTCAGCTGCAGTTTTCAGAGCAGAGTTCAGTGCAAGCCCCACCAGAAACAAAAGTCAGAATGAAGGCATGCTGTCACCAGCGTATTTGTGACTGGATGAATCAGTACCTTCAGGGCAGGAGAAAGAAGAAATATTTCATGTCAAAATAACTGACCCAAGATAGCTGCTTTAATGTAAAATCCCAGCAAGAAGTTTGCTTTTACCTAGGTTTAAATAGTCAAGATAAACTGCAGAGCGAGGGGCACGCAGGACTATGGTATTTTGGCTGTACAGGCACCGTGCTTCATTTCTACTACTATTCATTTCAACCCGGTCAAAGACAGCTGGTACTTTACCGAAAGAACATTACTTTTATAGGGAATATACAGTCTGACAAATGAACAGCAGCCTGAATTGCCTTTTCTTAATAGGCCGGTGGCTCTAATAGAGACAGGAGAAATAAAGACACCTTACTAGATGACTACAGCGCAGTCTCGGCCCCTACTGCTTACGTGAAGTCAGCGCAACAATTATCAGTCTCGTTTCTTATCAACAGAATCCTTTTTATTCGGAATAAAACTGGTGAGCTGAAGCTACCACAAAAAGTCATCAGTTACCATATCTCAGGGACGTAACTTGACCTGAGATCACCCTCTCGTCACCACCCCCAGCCAATCTGATGTGGATTTCCACACCCCTAACCCCAACCTCTTCAGGAGTTCTGAATTCTCCTTCAAAGGGCATTAAATTCACAGCCTTTTGGTTTTGAAATGAAAACAAACAAGGGGAGATATCTTCCTTGGTTTGTTCTCATTTTCTGTTGATCATTTTTATTTTCAGAGCTTCAGGAATTAGAACTACTATGCACCAAAGGCCTCATTAAGATTATGTAACTAATTTCATTAATGGAAGAATTTCTAAATGTGTTTTAAAATATAATTATTTTTTATGTGGTTGCCTAATTTCCTAGGTAAATACCACGCTATTGACATTTTGCAAGCCTCACACTTCTAAGTAGAATATTTCTAATGCTCTAAACTTAATAGAATCCTTTTAGAAAACCTATTATACTCTTTAATCTAATGTAAAGTTTTATTACTTTTTAGTAATTACAGTGTTTGTTTTGCAGAATTAATTACCAGCTGGCTTCAACCTGAACAACTCATCATTCCAAGCTTCTCTCTCTCCTCTAGCTATGCACTGAGCCTGAGTCACTGGCATAATTACCGGAGATTAACAAAAACAGGTAGATTCGGTTTTGTGTTCTCCTGTATACTTGACAATAAACATATTTCCTCATAAAATATTCTACTTTGAATTAGACCTTGAACAAGAAAGCTAATACAATAAGACTGTTTAAAACACCCAAAATACTAGGCTAAGTGCTTGAAAGGGTATGCAGGAATTCTAGCCTGTATTTTGGGTTAGAACCAGTGAAAAACTTTGAAGAACGACTAGGAGGATTTTGATTCTTAGTTATTATTGTGTTACTACAGTAACATCCCAGGGAGGATCCCCTTGTAGTAGGTCTTACACAAACACTCATGGAAGAGCCTGATGTGCTCTGTCCTGTAAGACACCAGCAAGAAAGAAGATTACTCTGCTTTTCTTATAAAAAAAGAATCGTCCAACAGGAATGTTCACAGGCAACACACCCCAACAGAGTTCTTAAAGTGTATCTTGGGCCTTTTGGTTACTTTATTCCACTTAGGAGACAGCTCTGTTTTATTAATGCTCTTCCACAGCCAGGGAAATTGAAAGCTCAAAACAAATAAAATACGATTTTATTTCCACTCCTTCACACGGCTAATATGACTACCCTCACATAACTCGAGCAATCCATTTTAACAATATTTTTTCTTGATAAACATTTGAATGTGGGAAAAAAAACACAATGTGTCTCCTCAAAGAGAACTTGGCAGAAGCCTGCATCAAGACAGACTAAACACTAATTCCATGAAAGTCTGCAAGAACTCACCCTGCCTATGTCCCTGTTTTCACGTTCACACTCACAGACACACCATCGCGTTCAGTTCTGTAAATTAAAAGACACACATGGACATATGCGAAGCTCAAAATTTTAACAGCTCAGAATCCGGAACTGGTGCCACGGCTTTCTAGTCCTTACGTGATTGTTCAGAAAGGAGATGATCTATTTCTGAAATCTGATACCAACTGAATCAAGCTATGCATGTGCTGACACAATTATATGATCGAGGGCATAATGACTAGCAATTATTCTAAATTTCCAAATTGAGCAATTGCTTACGTTATATATTTTTTTTGAAAACCCTGCAGTCTCAAGAACAAAACAACTGCAAACCATTCTGTGCTTTCCTGGAACTAGACTCAAACTTTTCTCCTGCTGAGACCATAGATCATTAACATTGTTAATGTTCTCACTAAAACTGTTTGGAGAGTGTGACAAGTCTAATTTGTTACTGACAAACCAGCTGGGAGTGTGTTTAAAATGCATCAGTCTTGCCATTGTACCCTTCGAATGAATGTGTGCTTCCTGTCAGGTAGACTTGCTGTTTTGTTAAAGACTATCTGTTATTTCATCAATCTTTTTAGCTGGCTCCAGAAGGGAAAACCCTCCATTTTGCTTAACTTTCATTTCTGCTTTTACATTTAACCCCCCCACCCCTC